>NC_090929.1:1267372453-1267700503 GCF_040938575.1 Ambystoma mexicanum | reverse complement strand
AAAACCAAATTGGAAACCCTTTGGAAAACAAATCCATCAGAGGAACTTAAAACTAACCTCATAAATGCATCCTCCCACTATAAAAAAGAAATAATCTGCACCAAAAAGGAAGCTTACAATGTAAGAATAAGTAACGCAAGCTCCAATGCTAAAGAACTATTCACCATCTTGAAGGAGCTAGAAAATCCCAATCAACCGACAGACACGTCTGTGAAGGACGAACTATGGTACACAAGCATCCAAGATGCCCTCGCAAACAAATGCACTGGCCTACAAACGAAAATTGAAAACAAAAGATTACAACTCTCTAGTAATAACTGCCCCCCACCCCTAGCTTACCCACTACCTCTAACACTAACCTTGGTTTCATCGTCAAAAAGGTAACTGCACTAGAAGTGCAAAAAATTATAACCTCTCTCAAACCGTCAAACTGCAAAGGGGACAGCTGCCCCGCACAGATCATAAAAGATGCAGCAAGAGACCTCTCCCAATTCATTTCCAAGCTTATAAACGCCTCATTCTCCACTAACTCAGTACCCAACAATCTGAAACAGTCGTGGGTCCTCCCACTTCTGAAAAATACAGACCCTAGACCCAGCCATTCCCACCAATTACAGCCCTATTAGCTAAAAATCCTCGACAGAGTTGCCTACTTGCAAATCCAGAATTACTTAGAGTCCAACCAGCTACTTGGACTGCGTCAGTCTGGCTTTCGACCTCAACATGGAACAGAAACTGCCCTTGTTGATCTCAAAAGTCAGATTGATGACATTAAAGATAAGGGCAAGGCTGCCATCCTACTCCTCCTAGATCTCTCAGCAGCCTTCGACCTGGTCGACCATGAAATACTCTGTAACCACCTTTCCTCTGCCGCCCATTTCTCCTCTTCTGCTGTCACATGGATTCAGTCCTTCTTGGACAACAGAACCATGAGGGTTTTCTCCCCGCTAGCAGCAGCAGACCCCATCCCCATCACTTGTGGTGTCCCACAAGGCTCATGTGTTTCCCCCACCCTTTACAATATCTTTGCAAAGCCTCTCTTTGATGAATTGGATCGTCTGGGTGTCACCTACACAACTACGTGGATGACACCCAGATACTCCTCACCATCTCTGGCAATTACAATACTGATGTTACCAGGATCAATGAAATCTTCTCCGTCATTCAGGCATGGATGGCCACACACGGCCTCTGCCTGAATGACGAGAAGACTGAACTGCTCATCGTCGGTTCACCTAACAACCTACAAAAGCTGAGCCCCAACTATTCCAATATCATCATCGATGGCAACACCATACCTGTTACCAAAAATGTGAAAACACTTGGCTTTTATCTCAATGCCAATATTAATCTCACTAAACAAGTCAACTCGACTGCCTCAACCACCGCTTATACAGGAAAACTAATCAGAGCCTGCAGACCATTTCTCTCCACTAATAGCTGCCTCACGCTAGCTAGAGCTTTCATACAATCTAAGTTAGACTACTGCAACAGCCTTTACCTAGGTGCCAACTAAGCGATAATTAGCAAACTCCAAGTCCTTCAAAATAATGCGCTACGTGCAGCATTAAATATTCCTAGACGCGAGCACATCTCTGCCACCAGAATCACCTGCAAATGGCTCACCATTCAACAAAAAATTGATCTAAAAACCCTCTGCCTCACCTATAAAGCCCTCAACCAACTAGCCCCCCCTAACCTTACCAACAAATTCACCATGAAACCTTCCATCAGAACTACCAGATCCTCCAACACCCTTTGTCTCGCGGTGCCCAGATTCGTTTCCAAAAGAGTCAGAGGCTCGAGCTTCACTGTCCTCACCTCCCAACTCTGGAAAGCCTTGCCACTGAACATCAAATCGTCCAAATCCCCCCAGTCTTTCAGGAAACTGGCCATTGAGTGGCTACTGGCAAAAAGTCAACCTCTAAGCTAGACCTAGCTACAACTTGTATATATTGTACATGCCTCATTTAGGCCATTACTGGTTGTATTTACCTCCACTGTCTGTATATTTTGTATATAACCTTGCTAAAGTATCACTACTAATTACCTTGTACTGTGCCTTGTAACTTGTACTAAGCGCCCTCTTACTCCCGGGTCCAGAGCGCTATATAAATAAATAAACAAACAAACAAACAAACAAACCTTAACCCTATCCGGAACGCTCATCAATGCCAGATCGCTGGTAGCCCACGCTACTGAAATGGCGGACACTCTAAATAACGAGAACCTGGACCTGCTTGCCATAACTGAGACCTGGCTTCATGAGGCAGCAGAACCAACCCTTATGATAGTGGTACCTGATAGCCACCAGATACTTAGAGCAGACAGGCCTAACACCAGCTATCATTTCTAAAAGTAATCTACCTATCAGACTTGCCACCTCAACATCCTGCTCATTATGCAAACTACTTACAGATAAACTTCTGTTATCCAATATTCGCACGTTAACTATCTACCTGATATACAGGCCCCGGGACCACTGGGAACCTTCGAAGAGGACCTAACTAACCTCATAGCCAATAATACCAAAGACCACTCACAAACCCTGTTGCTGGGGAACTTTAATCTTGGCTTTAATGACATTGACAACAAACATGCCCAATCAATAGCAGCCCTACTAAAGGATCATGGACTCACACAAAAAGTCCTCTCCCCTACCCATATCAAAGGAAGGACCCTTGACTGGGTGGCCGATCTAAATTGCAATATTGCCATGACTGATATTGTCCCGCAATCCTGGACTGACCACTATCTAATTACCTTCTCTGCTACACTAGATCTCCTCAGTCCTAAAACCATCGATACGGCACCTCCACTCCCAACTAGAAGTAAAAAGAACATCACAGCAGATAAACTAATCCCCTATCTCCTTCCCTCCATTAACAACCTGGACAGCATTACAGACCCTAATGCACTAGTGAACGCCTTTAACAACGCCATGCCTAAGGCCCTGGACACTATTGCACCTGTCAAACTGCGCAAAGGTAGACAGAAATCTCATCTGAATGCCTGGTTCACGCCTTAACTTAAAGATCTAAGATTACAAAAAAAAATCTCCAATTTTTTGCACCCCTCCACTACTGACGATAACAAAGTCAAATTAACTGGCCTATCCAAACTATACAAAAAAGAAACAATTAATACTAAAAAGAACACATTCAACGACAGAATTGCAAAGGCTAAATCCAACACCAAGGAACTCTTCACCATCCTTCGTGAAATGGAAACCCAGATCCCACCGACAGACAATGTCCCAAAGGATAAACCATAGTGCACTAACATACAAAATGCTCTGTCGAATAAAATTTCTACTCTCCAACTCAAAATAGCTAACAAAAAGGGGCCACACTGCTCCCATCTGAGTAGCAACCACCCCAACACACTTGGAACAGAACAACCCTACCATTCAGTTTCAAGAAAATCTCTATCCTCGAGACGGAGAAAATCATACTCTCCCTTAAACTCTCAAACTGTAAGGGAGACAGATGCCCACCGCAAATAATAAAGGATGCAGCTAGAGACCTATCCCCCTTTATCTCAAAGCTCATTAATGCCTCCTTCAAAACGAATACAGTGCCCAACAATCTTAAAGAATCTTGGGCCCTCCCCCTGCTTAAAAAAACAAACTTTAGACCCCACCATTCCGACCAACTACAGACCTATTACTACTGTGCCTTTTTTACTCAAAATCATTGATAGAGTAGCCTACCTTCAAATTCAGAAATATTTGGAAGCTAATCACCTGCTAGGATCACGGCAATCTGGCTTCCGCCCCCTTCATGGTACGGAAACAGCCCTGCTAGACCTTAAGACCCAAATTGATGAGCTGATGGATAATGGAAAAACAGCTATGTTACGTCTCCTGGACCTATCGGCAGCCTTCGACCTGGTGGATCATGCAGTTTTATGTAACCACATCAGGCCGGCTACCCACTTCTCAGGGGAGGCCATAGCCTGGGTCCAATCCTTATTAGGTAACCGCACAATGAGAGTCTTCTCCCCATCAGCCGCTGCTGACCCAATTCAAATATCTTGCAGAGTACCACAGGGATCTTGTGTCTCACCTACTATGTATAACATTTTTACTAAGCCTTTGTTTGATAACTTGGACAGACTGAGTGTCACTTACGCAAATTATGCAGATGACATCCAGATCCTCATACCCCTTTCGGGCAACTTTCTAGAGGACACAGCCTTAGTAAATAGGATATACCTCCTCATTCAGGCATGGATGGCATCTCACGGCCTCTGCCTGAACGACGATAAAACCGAGATAATGATCCTAGGCTCTGAAACTAATCTTAAAAAACTTAGCCCTAGCTACTCCTCCTTCAATATTGACAACACTCTCATCAAGGTGATGTTAATACTTTAGGTTTTCACCTTGAATCCTCACTCACCCTTAAGAAACAAGAAACTTGCAAACTCATCCGTGCCTGTAGACCATTTCTCTCTGGCACCAGCTGTATTACCCTGGCCAATGCTCTCATAATGTCCAGATTATATGCCAATAAATATGTTACGGATAAAATCCAAAGATTGCAAAACAATGACAATGCCCTAAGAGCAGCTCTGAATATCCCAAACAGAGAGCACATTTCTAATTTTAGAAGAGATGTCCACTGGTTAAAAATAAATGACAGGATCTTCCTCAAAACAGTTTCACTCACTTCTAAGTGTCTGAACAACTTAGCACCTCCATACCTTTCGGAACGAATTAACAGGAGAATAGCTACCCGCCCCATGAGATCCGCCAATGCCTTCACGCTAGAGATCCCCAGATTCAAACGAACCACAGCTGGTGGCAACAGCTTTCCAGTCAAAGCAGCGCAATCTTGGAACAATCTCCCACCAGATCTCAGAATGGAACAACCTTACCTTAAATTTAGACGTAATGTACTCAAATGGCTACGTACAAATGACTCATAACCTGCTCTGCCAACACCTAGACTGTAACCCTTCCACCGATACCTGCGACGCCCGACCACACTCTTGTATCTGCCTATGTATCTATTAATATGTAAGCACTAGCCACCACTCTACTGCAACCGGAAGTGGCAGTATTATATATTATGTATGTATATGCATGTGACAGGTGTTGTAACTAAGCTTTAAGTCTACTTGTACTGTTGCACCCAGCTACCTAAGGGTTTGGTGCGCATTACCAAATGAATAAACAAACAAACAAACAAACTGCTGATGAACATTGCAGAGGAGGGAGTGCTGGAACTGTAGAAAAGGTGAGGCTCCTGGAGTGAAAAGCAAGTCAACCACTGGAAGCTGAAGTAACCAAATAAGAAGACGACCAGAGATGCCTGCAGACCCTTTGCCACACCGTGAAGCGACTACTGCTGCCCTGACCCTGTTTTCTGTGTGACAGAGGAACTCTGAAGAGGATGACTCCTTCACTTTGACTGGTGGGAACAACCAGTCCCAAGACAAACTTTGATTTGAGCCATCTCCCGAGGTCCTATGAATTTCTAGAGCTGCAGAACCCGAATACCAGGAGACCTGTTGCCCATTTCGAGTGCATCATTGTGGAAAGGCCGAATTCTTCCAAGTCTTGCCTGAGCCCTCAAGTAAAAACCAAAGATACAATCCAACTCATCTAGACCCCCTCATCAGAGTGTGGGACTGCAGGAACCAAAGAAGATTGACCGGGCGAATTGTGTTCTTTGTTGGTGCTGCACAAAAGGCACCAAAACCACAGAGTGACCAAAGATGTTGATGAAAGCCGTACCAGAGGTCCTCCCTCGGGACTGCTGCTAAAAGACCCTGTGCATTGTTCTACCTTTTGTCATCAGATCAAGGAATCCGGAGGTCAGGACCAGAGCTGAAACATCGCGGAGCATCCACCACAAACCTTTTCTTCAAACCTAAGGTACTGTGGGGAAAAAGGTATTGCTTACCTTATTCCAGAAAGTCATTCCAGAGTGTGTCCAAGGCAAGCCTCTCTTACCTCTGACTTAAGCCACTGATTGTGTACCTTTAGCGAGTCCTTTAACAGGGTCTCTGACATTGGTTAAGTCTTCTTGGATCTTCTTTTCTAGAGATTAGAAAGTATCCACAGGAACTCTTGACTTCTGCTGCTTTTCAAGACTTTAAGCCTATCCAAACTGCCATTTAGCAAGGGTTGCGTTGTGGACTTTAAAAAAAGTTGCTGTGCAGGGATACTGCCCCTAGAACCTCAAGCTCTGATAGGATAACACTAACCAACTGTTTTTCTTCCCCAAAATCACTATCTTATATGTGTATGCTGACTAAATGCAATTACTGTATTACCTTGTGGGTGCGCGTAATTACCGATAATACAGTAGACCTGTCAAACTCCTGTAACAGTTGTGCGCTTTCAGAAACTAACAACTAAGAAGTGGTCTTTTGAAGGTATTGTTAAGTACACCTATGTGTGTTGGTTTAATGTGCTAAGTATTATTCAGTGACTCTTGTGTACATATAATAAATCTATTTTTTAATATAAATGTGTCTTTCTTTGATGTGCATTACTAACTAGATTAGTGTACTTACCAACAGCTCACATCATCCATCCTGATAAGATAAGCCGGACTGCTCTTACGACACTACCAAGGTCTCTGAGTAGTACAGACTGATGCTAAGAGTTGGAGATCTACAAACCACTGATATAGCTTACTAAAGTCTTACCCCAAGTAGGACTTTAGGAAAACTCCACTAACACTTGTGTTCTGGATACCAAACCAATTGACAATCTGAAAGAAGGTGATCAATATGGGAGCATACATACACATAATATACATTCCAAACAATGTTGCACCACAATCAATGTAGTTGAAATACACTTATTTATCTGTGTTGACTTATACATTTTATTTTTAAAAAAAGGGAATATTGCTTGGAATACATATTCTAAGTTACTTACTTCAAAACTAGCTGAATCTCTTCATTCCAACAAGGATGAGCTCCATCCGCAATGCTGGTCTGATATACTGTATTCTGGAATGAAACCTCTATGAATGGATACACAGTTACCTAAACAAAATAGAAGTATGCAGTCAATAAATTGGCTTCATAATAGAATGTTACTTTGATATAAACATTCATTCGCATCAATGCTGTGAATCAAGAACGCTAAAATATTTCCATGGATCTTGCTAGTTCCAGATATGGAATACTTGCAAAACTTCTGAGATGGTCCATTTCATTAAAAGGATTGCCTGAGACAGTTTTTAATTGTCCAGATGTAAAGCACAAGATCATTGGTGGATTGTTCAGTCATGAGGTCCTCGGTATGTCAGCCCTGAACGTTACCTACTTGGCTCAAGCTATGCTAGTCAAGAATGTTGCACCTTAAAAATTGTTTTCAAACAAGAAATGGTCGCAAGGCATTTTAAACCTTTGCATAGATAATTTCATAGGAAGTTACCTTCAGGCCCTCAGAAACAAATAAGGACACAACTGCAAATTAGTCATATTCATACAAGCTATTTTTAAAACAGAGACATTCACTACAGCACTACAGCCATATGCCGATATAAAGAATGATGATGCTTCAGTGGATATGAGGATGGAAACTTATGGGGGAGATAGATATTGAGGTACGAGCCTGGGGATGGGATATGTCTCTCTGGCATTACATAGAGAGACAAATATTTTAAAAGCGGGCATTCGTCAAGCAAGCATCTTTCACAAAAAGAAGCTAGATCGTGCATCTTTATAGTACTTTGGGCCTGTTTTGACAAACTCATAAACCATTCAAAAGACAATAGGAAAGTAGGATTAGGAGCAGATCATTCTTAAAAACATGTGCAGAGCTGTAAAAAAACAAATAGGTACACTTAATTTTAGGCACAGTTTATCACAAAAAGGTCTGCTTTGTGTAAATGGTAGTTCAGATCTTTCATTCAAAAATACATTTAAAAGAAACGACTGCAAAGGACACAAACAGCGTTGAGAGGTTTCTTTAAAAATAATATCAAAGGGTGAGAAATGTTGCATTATAAAAGAAAATTATGACAAATAAGCCACCTTCTCCTCTCTTACTTCCTTCTCCTCCTGTGGTGTCCCGCAAGGATCTATCCTCTCCCCCTGGCTCTTTAACATCTACCTTGCTCAGCTGGCACATCTCATCTCCTCCTTCTCCCCCAACTTTCAGTGCTATGCAGATGACACCCATTTCTTTTACAGACTTCCTGCGGACTCACACGCACCTTCCTTCATCCCTGACTGCCTGTCTGCCATCCAGGCTTGGGGCTCTTCCAATGATCTCTGCCTCAATGCTGGCAAAACTGCGATCATTCCGAATGGAACACCTGCTCCCTCCTTCTTCCCTTTTCTCTGGCCTCCCACCTTGGGATCTTCCCCTGCTCCTTCCTCTAAAGTCAGAAACCTTACAGTCATCTTTGACTCCTCTCTCTCCTTCCTCCCTAACACTCAGGACATTGCTAAGCAATCCCACTTCCAACTCTTCCTTCTCAAAGGAATTCTCTCTTTTCTCACCTTCCCAGAAGCTCAATGTTTCCCGAGCCCTGGTTCTCTCTAGGCTTGACTATTGTAACAGCCTCCTCCTCAATCTACCTTCTTCCACTCTGCAACCCCTTCAACTAATCCAGAATAGAGCAGTGAGACTTATCCTTGGCCTTAAGCCCAGGCACTGCATCTCTCCTGCCCTAAAAAGCCTCCACTGGTTCCCGGTTGCTGCACGGATCAAATTCAGATCATTTTGCATCATCCACAAGGCTGCTTGGGGCCGGGGACCACACTATCTGCAACTCTCCCTTACCACATACTCTACTTCTAGAACTCTGCGCTCCTCTGGCACCAACTCTCTGTGTGTAAAGTGTTTAGCTAAACAGAGAGCAAGAGGCTGCTCGCTTTCCTCAGCTGGATCCCTCCTTTGGAACACCCTCCCCTCCCTCTGCGTCTTGAGCAGGACCTTCTGAAGTACCGAAAGCAACTAACGACTCTCCTCTTTTCCTCCTCCTTCCCTTCTTCCTTCCTCTGCTAATCCTACAGTTGCTGTGATTGGTGCCTTGGACCCTTATGCATCCTCTGGGCTTCTGACAATTCACACCCAATCTCCACAGCATCTGTCTTCCTCGGCACTTGCCTCGGTACACGCTCCGCACTGGAAATGTGCACTTTCCACCCAACGCGGCACCTGGCAGCATAGCACTTACCATACTTTGCACTTCTTTTGTGCAAGGTGTTAGTAAGCGTACGCTTACCATCACATTTTTCAGCACAAGCTGCAGAGCTAATAGCTCTAATACTAGCACTGGAACAGAGTAAGAACAAGGAAGAGACAGTATATTCAGATTCAGCCTATGTGATGTTTACAGTCCATTCTGGACTGTCACGCTGGCTAAGGAGGGGCTTCCAACGTGCTGACGGGTTGCCGGTGCAGCATGCACTCTTATTGGGCAGACTGATAAGCATAGCAGTCGCGAAATGCCAGGCCCACATGAGGGGGCAGGATCCAGTCTCCAGGGGCAACGAATCAGCAGACGCAGAAGCAAAGCACGCCGCATATTTTGAGAACAGCTTAGATATGGACACCCCATCTAAGGTGCGTACTTATGTATGGACAATGCTTTTTAAGGAAGGCTATAATACACTAACTGTGACACAAATAATGGTATTACAGAGAGGAGATGGAATTATGGGTTATAGGGGGGTGTTCTATGTCACCTTCAGATGCAATGTGGTGACAAGAAAGCACGGGTAGGTAGTAACGCCCTTATTATTATTACACACAGCTCTGACACAACTACACCATCCAACCCATATGGGGAAGGATGTACTTTCTGCTCACAATGGAGAAGATTGGTTCTATCCCAACCTGGCCGAGCAAGTGGCAGAATGTATGACTAACTGCCTTGTCTGCAGCAATTTACAGCAGGCCATACACTAAGGGTAGTGAGAGGAGCCATACCTCACCCACTGGGTCCATTCCAACACCTTCATGTTGATTGGGTAGACATGCTTCAAGTATGTATGGGCAACCACTACATAATAGTGGTTGTATGCCCGTTCTTCCGATGGATCGAAGCTGGTCCCTGTTCCCATCCTGGTTAGAGAAATGTTCCCAAGATGGGGCATATGTGAGGTCCTGCGGTCTGACATTGGCCCTCACTTCGCCAATGAGATGTTCCATCACATTACAGCTTTGCTAGGAATTCAACAGAAATTCTCCTGTGCGTACCACCTGCAGGCAAACGGGATGTGCGAGTGCCTCAACAGGCTGCTCAAATAGTACATCGCCAAGCTAAACGTCACCTTAAATAAAAGCTGGCTCCACTGTCTGCCTTTAGCATTATTCGCATTGTGCAACAAACCAGGGTCCGCCCACAACTTAACCCCACACGAGGTGGTAACCGAATGGTGCCTGCAACTTCACCTGGCTCCTCCCACCGGAGCTTTGACAGATGCAGAAACAAAGTCTAATGTCTTAGGGCGGGTAATGTATGAGTACACCGCTGCCTTGATGGCTCGTGCCTCTTTTATTTCTCGCCAACTACAGAAAAGACGGGAGAGGCCCAAAGGAAGGAAAGAGGGTAAGCATACAGAAACAAATTAACAATGTTTCAAACCACCACAACTGTACCCTGTGGATACTGTAATCCTCCGGGACTTCACCAGGACCTGGTTCAAGCCCAGGTTCATGGGTCTACATGAAATAGAGGAAGTAACAGATCGAACAGAAAAGAAAAGGGCAAGAAGGCCTGGAATTTCCTTGGTGACATAAAACTCTGTCGAGCAGTAGCCTCTCCTAGCAACGACAGCGAAAAGTCCAATGTCCCACAAGAAGACGAACAAACGGATCAACAAAGAGCATTACAGTCCAGCAGAGGCCAGCCTATGATTGCTTGCTCCCGAGCGAGAGATAGGGAAAGGACCTCTTACACATCCAGAGTGAGGATACACTGTTCATTTATTATTTTTCTTTTCGCATACTGACAGAATTCATCATGAAAGCAGCAACTGTAATTTCTCCATTGACCCATGCTTCTCCAAGGCCCTCAACCCACAACCTTACAAGGCCAATTTGTACATTTCGTTAGGAGGTCCAACTGTGTAAGAAACCATCTCCCAGTTTTTTCTTTCGTATTATCCTGCCCTGTTTGACCCAAACATACTGACAACTTCATTGAGGAAGTACCTCAGTGATTGAAGTTCTTCATGACCCTAGAATACACATTGTGTGGGAACAATTTTTCCTTATTGCAGTAGAACAACATTGCGACCACAGAGCTTAAACTAATTTGTACTAACACCATAATATTGCATTTCTAGCGCATTTCAGATGGTTCATCGATATCTCCAAAGTTACACAAGGTTAAAAGTGTGATAATGTTGACTTGTGTCATTTTTTCGCTTGGCATTTTTGCCCTAATTTTTGGGCAAATGTCTTTCGTTGTAAAAAACCAAGCTGTGACCCCTACTAACAAAACCCCAATTCCGGCAGGTGCGGCTACCATGTCAGGTCGGTAGGTAAACACTGCCAGACCAGTAAGGTGAGGTAGACACAGTGTTGATGTAGATATAGGAGGGGTTGATTCCTATCTTGCCGACACTATTAGAGTATCCAATAAGATGTGGTACAAGCACGTGACTAAAGTAGGTAAACAGACCACTGGAGAGAGCTGCTATGTTTGCGCTCCCATCCCCTATGCCATGAGAGCCTCCAGAACGTTTGTGGCAACTGAAATACCAGCAGCAAGAGCACAGTGCCTTATGTACCTATCAATGTGTACCGCCCGAGGAAGATTCCAACGGGAAACGACAATCTTGAGTTAGATAACTTTCCCTATGAAGACAGCTACATAAAAACACTATACATGATGACAGTTATTGGAAAAAGAGCCAAGCTATACAATATATCACTGACAGCCTGCAGAAAGTAGAGACAATAACATTAAAAGAATGACCTTGTCCCAAGAAAGGACCAGCAGAATTAAGAGGAGAACCAGGATATTGGGAAATACCACAAATGCTTGTTTATGGGCAAGTATACACAACTCAAGGATGGAAAGAAGGAGTGGTAGAGGGCAGAGCACATACGCTCCTAACACTTCCAGTTCGTGCAGTGCAAGAAGAGAATAAAAATTGCCTAAAAGAATGGGAAGCAAGTGCAAAGCAACTAACATGGCTAGAGAGTGAGCCTGGGCCCATGCCGATAGTACCACTGAAAGGAGCAGCATTATGTTTCCAAAATGACAGGGCAGTAAAGGTTTGAGGGAACAAGGAATCCAAGCAGACAGTGAAAGTTCCAGGCATGAAAGTTGGAATGGCAGTACTACTGGATCACTAATGGGCTTGTGGTTCCAAGGCATAGGAGAAACTGCCACCCAACTGGGGATGAGTATGCTCACTGGTACTCATTAACACACCAGCATTGGTAAAGCCACAGAAGGACATCAAGATAGACAGATTCCCTAAAATGGACTCTACCAGAAGAAAGAATAGGTCTGTAGATTTAACCAGAGTGAAATGAGGAAACTAGATATCGTAAGCAATGGAAGAATCTCTACACGACATACCACCAGAGCGGCGATTGTTCAACAGGACAGACATATTCTTTGCATCAATTGTTCTAGCAGTCCAGACATACAGAAACGCAAAATAGCTCCAGATCACGAGATGGGAGCTGATGCAAACAATAAACTCAGCGCTAAGGGCTTCAATGCCAAAAAAGAAGAGCTCCGAGCAGTAAGGTTAATGGCCCTGCAGAATAGATATGTTCTGGATCTCCTCACAGCAATGCAAGGAAGAGTGGTTGCCAAGATCAGATCTTGTTGCTGTACATTCGTTCCAGCAAATGAAGAAGCCAATGGGACACTCACTGAGGCTGTTACCAAGTTATCGTAAATGCATGCCAAAATGGAGGAAGAAGCGAAAGGTGCAGGGAAAGATGAACGTTGGCTATCATACATCTTCTCATGGGTACCAACATGGATGGCCAATGGGCTGAAAGTGTTGCTGGCAGCATTAGTACTAGTACTACTGACACTCTGTGTGATAAGAATATGCATCACATAATTCCAAAAGACGACAGAGAAGACTGTCGGCATGAAAATACTAGTAGAAACAACTTCTGAAGAAAACAAGATAATAGAAGCTTGAGGTACCCTAATGGCACAAATAACAGGGTGTCCATTGTTCCCAACTGGAGTAGTGTTCGAGGACCAAAACGACTGCAAAGAATATTGGAGAAAATGGGTATGGTGCAACCCAGAAGGAGATTGCTGTTACGTGACATGGAGTTTCAATGACCATGAAAGGTTTTATGGACACTTAGGAAGAGTAACAAAGATTGGCAGTCGAAAGTGAAAGTGACTAGGTGTGGAGGTGTGGTTGACAAGTCGAATGGAAGGGGGACTGAAGAGAGGGTCCTCAGAATGACCCTCATGTCCCCTATGCGCATGTCAGCCCGAAGGATAAGAAACAAGAGGTGCAACTCGTTGTTTGGCCAACCACTGGGTGAACCAGTGTATCCCACGTATGGGAACAGATATTCTCTTAGACAACCATTCAAACTGTATCCAGCTGATGTCTTCGCAGAGACAGGTTTCCTCATCACTGGATCAGGTTGACTAATAACAACAACCAGCCGTGCTAACATCACTAGTGACAACACGACAAAGCAACGTTAGTCACAAAGTAAACTCGCACGCCTGCACAAAGTTACGCAAACACACATGCACACACAAAGACCATGCTTACACCATTCTCTAGATAGAGGACAGACACATATACATGCTGTCAAAAGCTTTTCCTTTTCACTAGCCAAATGCAAAAATGCAAGACAGCAAAGCATATATGGAGCTAGCTTGCAATCGCTTCATCGCAACTAACCATAAGGAGCTACAGGGACACCTCAGGAACCTATAAGGGCTTGATCAATACTAATCTCTAAAAAGGAAGTACTAGAAGATATAGGGAAACCATAGAAGGACTGTAGTTAATTTGCATGAAGCCATAGGCCTCAAAATAGGGAAAAGATGCAGACTCTGCACAGCAAAGCAGAGCCAGTGTTCGCAGCCAAGGACAAGGGCGGGTGGACAATTCCTGATTTTTGAGAAAGTGAGCCACCTGCGAATAACAGAACAAAATCCTCAATAATTGCAGACCGAAAAGCTCAGTGTAGTAGAGTGTCTGGTGTGCCTGGGACAACGTGCTATCCGTTACGGACTTTCCTGCCTGCTGTCAAGGGACTTGCTGAGTCTTTCCTTTCTGCCTTCTCATTGACGCTCCTCCTCCTGCTTACCCTCGCTCTCTTAGCCACCTTGAGAAGCAAAGCGTAACAGAGTGTAGTAGAGTGTCTGGTGTGCCTGGAACAATGTGCTATCCGTTACAGACTTTCCTGCCTGCTGTCAAGGGACTACACCTGCTGAGTCTTTCCTTTCTGCCTTCCCATTGACGCTCCTCCTCCTGCTTACGCTCGCTCTCTTAGCCACCTAGAGAAGCGAAGCGTAGCAGAGTGTAGTAGAGTGTCTGGTGTGCCTGGGACAACGTGCTATCCATTACAGACTTTCCTGCCTGCTGTCAAGGGACCCGCTGACTCGCTGAGTCTTTCCTTTCTGCCTTCTCATTGACGCTCCTCCTCCTGCTTACGCTCACTCTCTTAGAAACCTTGAAAAGCGAAGCGTAACAGAGTGTAGTAAAGTGTCTGGTGTGCCTGGGACAACGTGCTGTCCGTTACAGACTTTCCTGCCTGCTGTCAATGGACCCGCTGACTCGCTGAGTTTTTCCTTTTTGCCTTTTCATTGACGCTCCTCTTCATGCTTACGCTCACTCTCTTAGCCACCTTGAGAAGCGAAGCGTAGCGGAGTGTAGTAGAGTGTCTGGTGTATCTGGGACAACGTGCTATCCGTAACAGACTTTCCTGCCTGCTGTCAAGGGACCCGCTGACTCGCAGAGTCTTTCCTTTCTGCCTTCTCATTGACGCTCCTCCTCCTGCTTATGCTCGCTCTCTTAGCCACCTTGAGAAGCGAAGCGTAGCAGAGTGTCTGGTGTCCAGCGGCTGATGGATGAGGACATGCTGCTAAGGAGCTGCAAGAACCGGAGCTTGTTTGATCAAGGGCGACCGCTATCTTCAAGTAATCAGACTCAAACAGCATCTACAGATCACGCGGATTTGGAATTGGAATATTCAGGGGTGAGTAAACTTAAGACTTCTACCCTGAATGTGCCATCGCTTTCTTCACCCACAACGCAGCCTCTTAGGCGTTCTGTAACCCCTTGCATTAAATCAACTGCGGATACTTCCTCTGCGTCGTTGCAACTGGATGCACTGACAGACAACGAGGCAGCGCCTGCATCTGTACATTCACCTCACGACTTAAATTGCCTAAAGGCCCTGCTTCATACACCTCCGGGGCCCGTGACGCGTCTATCTACCGCAAAAGAGCAAGTTGATACACAGATGAAATCAGTGGGTGTTGACCAGCGGCTCCAGCCGGCTTTACAACCAGCTCCTCGTTTTAACAGCCAGCTCTTCACTATGGGCTCCTTGCATCCCAACTCCTTACTGGCAGTGGGCACTGCACTTAAGGGAGCAGGGGCGTGTTTTGACAAAATGCCAACCGACTTGGAAAAGGCCGAACCAGACTATCCAGCCTCCTGCATGCCTCTTTTGATTGAAGCCCAAGTTCATAACGCCTCATTGTGCAGAGGGCAACAACTTCGGACACCCCCATTTCACACAGAGGGAATGGTTGGTAACGAACTGGATGACAATGTATTGGTAGCGCAGTTGGCGGCAGAGATCAACACAAATAACCCCAGCTTGGGTCTCCCTTGTCCAACTGGGGATCCACAGCCCGATCTAACGGGTGAATCTTGTGCATTGGACCCTGGCAACACGAACGTTACCAGTGCTTCTACAAAGGACAACACAAGCCTTCTTTCAAATTCTTGAGGCCCCAAGATCCAAACAGGGCCGAACACAAAATCCTCAAGTGACTCACCGCTGAGACGTATGGTGGCTACAAAAAAATCAGTTAAGCCTACTACTAAACTGGTTCATAAGGCTCGCACGTACCACAAACTTTATAAACGTGGACCGGCTCTGGCACCAGTGTCCCCTCAATGTTCACTAAAAAGTCGGTTGTACCCATCGTCGACTTCAACCCCGGCGACTTGTCAAATGCAGAACTGTTGGAGGGTGTGGAGTCCTGTGGGTGGCCCACAAAAGACCTCCAGGGACAACCTACGGCCCACGATTCTGGGTCCAACCAGATCAATCCGTTCAACTTCTCTGCGACTACATCCACGGCGAAATCCTTACTTTCGACGCTTAGGACAAACAGGCAAACCGTCAGCCTGATGTCCGGGCCAAGTAGGGGCAACTTTGGAATGCCTGAACTTGACTTGTCCACTGTCATTGGTGACAAGTGCCTGGATCCAGAGGCATTGACTCCAAATGTGGCGCCGACAAAGGTTTTGATTAGGGAGCCGGAGGAACCCTTAACACCTGCAAATACCATGGACGTACTTGTTCAGGAGACAGCCCTGAGCCCTTCTGGGACCAACCTGGATGTTCAGGCCCCGAATCTAAAGAGGCCGGAGTCAGTCTCGTTGGGCGCACTGGCAAGCCAGGACCAGTTGATTCTGGGAGAAGAGGGGCTGATTCCTGACCAAATTAGGGGTGGCCGATTTAGTCAAACTACACCAGCTCCTGATCAAACCACCTCTTTCGGGATGCCGGATGATCAGTCTTTTGGCCAACAGCAAACTTACCCCCCCAACAGGAGAGACAAACTAGATCTATTTTCTATTATGTCAACTATCACCATAGCCCTGGCCCCATTCACCAAACTGTATGAACAGCTGAATGATACTCTAAAAGACCATGCCACGCTCCTGGCTATGACGCACTCCAAATTCATTTTTCTGGAAGGTTTTGTCATGGCACGTGAAGATCGGAGTGTGGGTAAGCACCCTCCTCCTGTTAATGACAGCACAACACACCAAAAAGAGGGCACCCAATGCACTGTTTGCTCAAAATCTGTGCAGACTATAAACGTGTCTATGCCAGTGGATTTGACAGGTGAATGCTCTGACCAGACAGAAACCTCCAAGAAATGACAGAGGGGAGTAACAAACATTAAAAGTCTGGGGAACGGTTCATGTACCTGCACTGATCAATCAATGCAAAACATCTCAGTGGCAGAGAAAAAAAGTCATCTGGGTACGGCAATAAGGACAAGAAACTCAGTAAAGCCACCACCAACCGCCACCAAAAACGTCTAAAGGTAAATCAAAGTAGTGTGGCAGTAGCTCCAAAACCCACCCCAAGAATGACTTCTTCAAAGTCGAGTAGTCTGGCGAACACAGATCCGTGTGGGCGGACTGTTGATGTTAGGGCAACCACACCAGTGGTACATGACCATACGGATTCTTTGAGTCCTACTTTGCAAACATTGTTAGAGCTCTCTACCTACTCGCTTGATGAATCGACAAGTAGCCAGCCTTGCAAGAGGGTGGCAGTAGACCCAGTTACTAAACCTGAAGCCACCGCTGAACCAACAGTGAAACCGGCGGAATCACCAGCATCACCTCCATTTGTGACCATGGCTGAGAGAAGACGTCGATCAAAAGCGAATGAATGGTCAATGATTGCAAAGGACCAAAAGAATAAAGAACTATCACCCTTCCAGTCTAAACATTCGGATTACCGAAACAAAAGTGCAGGGAGGGTTGAAAATTCTAGATACAAAGACACCAGACGGCATAACAGTAGTCAAGTACCGGAGAAGCTGGGGAATAAAAACCCTCTAACTCGCTCTCTCAAATTGGAGATAATTTTGGCTCACAACAACAAGCTCATTCTCAACCGCAGAGCGCTTCTAGATCTCTTTCATTCCATTGCAAATTTGAGACAATTACGTTCTGTCGACCTGCAACTTATTGAATTCAGGGACAAAAGGCGAACAGACTCTGTGTTTCTTCACATTAACTCTCCAGTCGTCAAAAATATGTTGTTTGATGCAACAGAGAGCTCATTAATGGTAGGTTTTGATTTGACGGCCAGAAACGTTTTGGATGACGTATCTCTAAGTCAACCACAATCTGTAACACAAACGAAAGACCTCCTCAACAACAACTTAGAGCATGGTCCATCAACGTGCCCGACATTGGCGAATAACTACCTAGACCCATTAGACCTAGGAAGGATCCCGGCTGGTCCAGGGTTAAGGATAAACGTCACTTTTCAAGCTGAGTCTTCCTCCCAATAAGTGGGTTGTGCTAAGACAAAAGTGACTCCCAAGTCGTCTAGTCTCACACCAACAGACTGCTCTTGTCTGTCACGTGCTCTATCGGCTTAAAACAACCTTTAGCAACCCAGCTGTAATCTCCAAGAACAGCGTTGTGAACTGAACACTGTCCTCTCTGTTCCAACATCTGTTAAACTCATGGAACACCCAGAGGTTTACCCACCTAACGAAACCCAGCAAAATAAATTTAGGGGACTACGATCTGATTTGTCTGCAAGAGACTTGGCTAAGGCACACTCTGTTACTGGATGGCTTTGAAATATCCACAAGCCCAGCTGTTAAAGGGAGAGTCGGGCGACCATCAGCAGGCCTCCTGACCACGGTTAAATCAGGTAGTCCTCTAAACCTTCTGAAATCTGTGTCCAAGAACCTCCTAACAAAAGAACTCGTGATTGGATGGGAGACTGAGGCATCATCATCAGGCTCAGAAATCCCAAACAAACTAACAATCATCAATGTTTATTGGAACGCTGTGCTGACCTCGAATGAAGCGTTCATAGGGCAGGTCACAGAGCAACTGGATGACGCTTAAATTAACTAGCGGTCTGACTACGGCATTATTTGTGGCGATCTTAACATCTCAATTCTGGTGGAAAAAAGGCAGGGCCGTTCCTGGAATCTTGAAGACCCGCTGTACAGCAGACAGGACTTGTGGAGTATCCTAATGGATTCCAGAGATATGCACCTGCTCAACGGTAACTTCAAAGGCGATATACCATCTCAGCCTACGTGGGAAAACATGGGGCGTGCTTCGGTATTGGATTATATCTACGTCTCTAATAACTTTTTGCCACTGGTAAACAAGTTTCAAGTGGTTAGAACCCCTCACAGCGATCACCATCTTCTCTTGTTAGAATGGAGGGCCTGCAGCCCCACGGCCCGGGAACGAATGCGGCACTGGTTGACACCTGCAATGGGTGGTTGCGTTTGAAATTATAATCCACAAAGATTAGAACTTTAACAACGGACCTTGGAACATCTGGTCCTTCGTTTGAATACACTCCTCTGTTGGAACAATTCTCTGTTCATCGATCCAAGAAGGACAACTTTGTCACCAACCATAATCATACTTTTAATGCAGAACTGGGGGCACTGAGAAAAGAGGTGAGAAAACTGTTAAGGGCAGCAAGGAAGTCTGGTTTATCTAAGGACTGTAAAATAGCCTCATCTGCTAGATCAATCTACCAAAACCTGCTCTGTTCTACCAAACAACAGAGATACCAGAACGACCCAGAGGCCATGCTTATAACTTTGGCCGGTTAAGACCAGAGACAATTCTGGTCACTAATAAAACTTGAAGAGACGGTGCTAACCGAAGACCAATCAAACCTGATAAGCAAGTAAAGTTGGACTAATCACTTCAGAAGTCTGTACACCGCGGTTCTGAACACCACTGTTAATGTTAATGCCCATGAGAGATCTGAACCGTGGGTATCTCCTAACAATGTTAGTGACATTGTAAAGTGAATCCAAAAGTTAAAAATCTCAAGAGCGCCGGGCCCTGACGGGTTGACCAATTTCATGTTGAAAGAGTTCCCCCGAAGATTAGACTGTTTTTATATCTATCTTGTTCAAACAAATAGCCACCTCACATCAACTACTGAGTTCATTGAGGAGAGCGACAGTGGTACCGATCCATAAAAAAGGTGATCGGGAGAACCCTAAGAATTAACACCCCAGCGCTCTCCTGGACGTCATTGGCAAACTATATTTAGCACATTCATCTTAGACCAGTTCCACACCTGGTATCGGCAAATCAACTGCATTGAGCCATTTCAAACGGGTTTGTCAAGGGCCTGGGCACTTCGGATAACATCTTGCTAATTCAACTTTTGAAGGGAAACCCAGGAAGTCAAAAACCCAAGAGCTTAATGGCTTTTGTGGACCGAGTCTAGGCAATTGACCACATTGATAGACGAAAACTCTGGTCGAAACTGGCGAGGAAAAACTGTCCCAAAAAATCTCACCCAATTATGGCTCTGCATTCTGAAACCTCGCTAACAGTGAGATTAAATAAAGCGGGGGATGCTTTCCAACGAAATGAAGACCTCGAGAGGGGTCAAGCAGGGGTGCCCCATGGCCCCGGCACTATTTAACTTCTTTCTGGAGGACATGCCTAAAGCTTTCTTGTTAACAAGATCTTTTCCCCCTAAAGTCGGAGGAGTTCATTTACCTCGATTATTGTACGCAGAGGATGTTGTACTAATCGATCAGACCCCTTAATCGATCAGACCCCTGTGGTTTACAAAGACAAATTGATGCCCTTCAAAGCTACATCTTAAGGAATGGTCTGGAAATCAACAAGGCAAAAACAAAAACCTTGAGCTTTAGTAACTCCAACAAGGGGAAAAATAGCTTCTCTTGGTTTCTAGATGGAGAGAAGATCGAACAGGTGCAATCTTTCAAATACTTGGGTGTTTGGCTGAGTAATTCAAGATCTGAAGGTCCGATGACAGCTTATTTGTGTGGAAAGATGGACGCTTTGACCAGCCAAGCATGCACATTAAATAGAAAGTTTGGCTGTTTTTCCATTTCACCAGTCCTGAGGTACTACAACGCCAATGTAACACTGGTAGAAACTTACGGGGCTGAAGCCATGTTTAATATCCATGAGCCTCTATGGTCATGCCATGAAGGGACCTTTTGGAAAAGGGTATTGGGGGTCCTCCTATCTACTCCAATCGCCATCAGGAACAGGATCTGGAACAGACTTGCTTTGTTTGGGAAATGTTGTTCTCCATCATGTCCTGCGATCTTGGAAATGGTATTTAAAGAAATGATGTCTGATCGCAATCAAACTTTGAACAGTTGGCATTTGAGAACAATGAATTATATAGCAGAGATCGGAAGCTCGTTTGTGCAATTGGTGACTAACCAGGTCCGATGAAAAAAAAAAAGTAAAAGACCATGGCCCTCATTACGACCCTGGCGGAAATCGAAAAACGATGGCGGAAATGCAATACCGCCATCGAATAGCGCTCGGTGCGATTATGACCCGTCACCGTAAAGTACGATGCCATTAGCGACACCGTAGTGAACGCCAACGCTAACTGCACCAAGTACGCGCACGCGCGCCATGCGAAACCGTAATTACCACCATGGCGCAACGGTACGCGAATTCTGACCCTAGCGGACATTTACCTAACGCCATCAAGCATGGCGGAAAGTACCGTTCCGCCATGGTGAGAAGTACGGCATCGCGAACCAACCGTAAATGGCCCTACTGAGTGCCTGTACACCACTCCCTGGCCACATTGCACAACTCCTCGTAGGTGCAATGAAGTCACACAATGCAACCAGTGAAATGTACAAGTCACCCATGCATGCCAACGAACAAATGAATGTAGGGGCTCCAAGTGCCTTGTGAGTGGCCATCCATATTTGCCATGTCACCATTGCCGTACTGATGCAGCACAGGCATGTGAAGGTTCAAGTACAGCAACATGAACTGAAATATGAGACAAAACAACAACAGGCCCCCCATCGCTTGACACCAGTGTAAGGCAACATTCAAAGCAGTATCCTGAGTGAGACTGCACCAGCCCTGTACTCCTGCCAGTAAACAAACCAACCATCAGCATAAGCATGTACCACACAAGTTCGCAGAGTGACTGAGCAGCCAGGCTCATCTCAAGAGGGGCCAATGGGAGCTGCAGGGCACAGATGGCACGAATACAGAAGCTATTCCAATGGACATGACCTCAGTCTCCCTCCAAGAAACGCACGCAAACACAGGCACCTGTGACCAGCCATATTCTGATAATCACATCATTCCACCAATCCACCTGGCTGACCGGCATCTGTTACACAAAAGCTAATCCCCCGCCCCTGAGCATGACATCATTAAAACAGTCATAATGGCAGCCCCTATCCCTGACCTCACTGGGCTTCGTAGGCAAACGCGCCCAGTACAGTACCACGCAACTATACTCAGAAGCCGGAACCCAATGCAGATCTTCTCACAATACATCGCTCCACAAATAGGAATATGCTACATTACTTGCAAAGAAGAACGCTACACGGTTAATATCAGAATAGAAATTTAATGCACAACAAAATCACCAAGCCCATACAGCTATTAGGTCATGAACTCCAAAATATATTTCATTATTGTGGGCTGCATCCGCAATAAATGACCAGCTTCTTCTTGTGTGACGCCCTGTACCTTCATGGTACACAGGGGCTACATTCACGTTCAAAAAGGCAACATGGAAGCGCCTAGAACCGCAGGGCCGTCCCATTAGGTAGGCACTAGTCCAGCTGAAAGGTCGATATGTTGCTCCTAGCCACTAGTACTGCGTAAGGGCATGTGGCCCATTGGCGATCGTCCCATAAGATCGTAATGGTGCTCCACTGATTAACACGAAGCAGCAGGTGTCGGGAGTAAAAGCCATCTGCAGGAGTGGCATACAGATGGCAGCGGCAAAAGGGGAGGAGATACCTGTCACCCAAATGAAATGAAAAAGAATAGTATGGGCATCAGAACTTCATTTGAATTACTCACTTCAATGATCACACTAAATCCACAGCCATATGCATGCTAGCCCACTCAAAAGGATTATTCCCACCCAAAAATCACTTGCGAATTATAACTATATAAATCGAGGTGAAAACACTATTACAAACGAGTGTTTGTGTGCATGCGTCTGTTAAAACAGAATCCATTAGATGGGATTAGTAACGTGCATAGACACAAGTGTTTGAAGGCGCGTCGAGACAGGGAGGGTTCAACAAGGGCAGATAGACGATGGTCCCACTATGGCAGCCCTGCATCACATAGCGCAGGGGAAGTGGATAGATTCCAAAAAGCCATGTACATGGCAAACTCTCTATTAAATCATCTGTCCATGCATCCATACATCATTCCCTCATCCCGGTATGAAAACGCCTGATTATTTACTCACATAACATGTGAAATTTCCATTGAGTCTGTGCGTAATGCAGTCTGCAAAATCCACTGTGCTCCAGCCCGGAATTCCAGTGTTGTGAAGTAACATGTATTTGGGAACGTCCGGCCTTATCGTCCACTACGCTATTGCGCATCCCATACTATTCATATCAATCATTGCATTCTCGCCATGGCCCCTGTCCGAAGGACATTAAACAATAGAACTTTATATCTGCAGTCAGACCTGTGGGCGTCTCCTCGCCGCTAGCTGAAAACCGAAAGCGCTGTCCTTCGAATTCCTCATTTGCAACATCACGTCGAAAAGGCATCTGTGACCGCTCGAAATCACAAATTCATCCATGTAGTGCGGCAGTGTGTGAAAATGGCAACTGGCTTCACTCACAAATGGGACGCCCCGCCCGTCGGTGAACCTCGGTACAGTGCTGCATGAGGGTCCACCGTTAATCGAGCACTACATTCCACTGACCCTTCACAAGTTTGTTCGCGACTGTAAAGATAGTATGTGAAACAATGGGACCATAGCAGAATGAACATATGAAGCAATATTTCACTGCCATCGGGATTAAATACATGATTGTAATAGCAAGATGCCATGCGTCAAATTGCAGCGTTGTGTGCGGGACGTGCTCGCCCAAAGGGGATTGCAGCTTGCACAGGTGGAATGAATCACCACAGGTGGAGGCTATACTGCCTGAAAACACATAAATTGCACACCCAACCCCCTCCCACAACCACACCCACTCCAAAATGCTACCGGCAGGACTAGCGATGTTGGCCCTGGGGGACCTGATAGCACTGCAAGTACTCCAACTTCAAGAAGAAGACGAACACCAACTACTACAACAACCGGCCGCACAGAGGAGACGCAGGAGGAGGAGGAGGGCAAGGCAGGGCCAGCAAGGCCCACCAGCACAGCCACTACCACCACGCAGGCAGCCCGCAATCCCACGCCTCCGAGCTCATCCGTTCAACCTCACTGATGAGCAGATCCACACCCTCTACCGTTTGGACCGGGACAGCATAACCGCCATTGTGGACATGACACACGCTGACCTTGTCAGCATGATAGATAGCCCAACCGCCATCCCACCCCTACTGAAGGTGGTGTCTATACTACACTTCCTGGCCACAGGCACCTACCAGCACACAGTCGGACAGTTGCATGGCATTTCAGAGCCACTGTTGTCACGGACACTATTGCAAGTGCTCGATGCCCTACTGATGCACGCAGACGACTACATATCTCTACCACGCTCGGAGCAGGAAATTACGAACACAAAAGTGGGATTCCATGCACTTGCCGGCATACGGGGTTGCATTGGTGCCATCGACTGCACCCATGTGGAATTGGTTGTCCCACATGCCATGGAGGCCCAGTACCGCAACCGAAAACAATATCATTCTCTTAATGTACAAATGGTGTGTGACTCCAACAGGATCATTACACATTGTTGTGCCCGATTTCCTGGATCAACCCATGATTCTATGGTCTTGAGGAACTCTACAATACCACGCTACATGGAGCAACACGCAGGGAACAGATCCTGGCTACTCGGTGAGTCTCATTTCATGCATGATAATGTGGGGTATGTGATGCGGCAATGACCTGGCAGGAAGGGGGGGGATGCGTACGTAGCAATGTCATTCCACAAACATCCTTTATTGTCCACATACAGGTGATGCCGGGTATCCACTGAAGAGATGGCTCCTTACACCACTCCGGAACCCACAGAACCAGCATGAGGAGGACTACAACCATGCCCACTCACGTACCCGTGTAGTCATAGAACAGGCATTCGGCCTACTGAAGGGTCGTTTCCGCTGCCTCAGCAGGTCTGGCGGGGCACTCCTGTACCGCCATGAGAAGGTTGCAAAGATGGTCATGGCATGTGTCATGCTACACAACATGTGCGTACGTAGAAATGTGCCCATGCCCCCTGACGCAGAACTGCAAGCACCTGAAGATGGTCATGATGAGGGTGGGGATGTGGCAGCACCTCAAGGAGTCCGCGAGGCACAGGAGGGCCGTGAAATTCGTCAGATTATCATAGATTCATGCTTCTAGCACTCACGCCTGGTGGCTGATACATGGACACGGGACTTGTGGCACTGTGTCTGTCTGGAACATGCACAATATGGACTGTACGCCTATAAAGGCCTCGTACACAAAGATCAATGTCCACACATCTCATTGGATGATTGTGAAATGTTTATAGCATATGTGAAATTATGTTACACACCCCATCGACCCGCCACCCAAGTAAGCCCAACACACCCCCTCCACCCTCCTACCTCCCCCCCGAACACCAGTGTCCAAAGATGCTCATTGTCAGTGGGCAGACGCTATTGCAAGCCCCCTCTCCGGGTATCAGGGGCACCCCTGCCTGTGGAGCGCAGGTTCCTCCCAGATCTACGTTGGGGGCTGCCCTGGACGGAACTTGCAACGGATGATGTCTCTGCCTGCTCACGTCCATGCATGTCCCTAAGGGTTTGTGAGAGCTCAGTGAGCACACGGCGCACAGCGGCAAGTTCAGCACATACGTCTTTGGACGTCGCATGCAGTTCCCCCCTCAGGCTCTCGGTGCTTCTCTCCATTTGTACCCTCAGGCTCTCGGTGCTTCTCTCCATTTGTACCCTCAGGCTCTCGGTGCTTCTCTCCATTTGTGCCCTTAGTGTCTCTGTACTTCTCTCCATTTCTGCCCTAAGTGTCTCAGTAGATGTTTCTATGGCTGCCTTAGTACCCCCACATTCATCAGCATGCTCCTTGAGGAGCGTGGCCAGTTGCTGCTGTTGCACGATCACCTGGTCGAGGGACTGTTGCCTCTGCTGGGCCATGCCCATTTGCGGTGTTGTCACAGAGGGGCTGATCACCTCATGTTGCCTTGCCACAGGGCTTGTGGGGGATGGCCAGTCGTCGTCTTGTGGGTGCCCCTGCGTGGTATCCTCATGGTGTACGGGATGAAACAAACAGGGGGATTGAGACAGGTCATGGATGGATCCTACATCGACAGCACCGTTTTCTGTGTCGGAGCATGCTGCCATTAATGCAGTGTCACCTATGGTGCTGCTGCCACCAGAAGCAGTGCCTTCTGTGGCATCCATTGGGGGGACCTGTGGTGCTGCTGTTGTGGGCATGCTGGCTGCTGGGGTGCCTGTTGAAGTCCCCTCCTGTGTGCTGCCACTTGATTTGTGCTGCTGCCGTGTCTTGATCCGTGCAGCTGAGGTGGAGGGTCTTTGGCCGTTGGTCTTGGCCCTCTTTGCAGGTGTGCTGGTAGGGGTGTCCTGGAGCTCGTCGTTTGAATCGGACCCTGTGGTGGAGTAAAGGAGGGCGAGCGTTATTAATGGGTCTGTGGAAATTGGAATGGCAATGTATCACATGCATTGGGGTGGTACCTGAGGGTGATTTGGGTCAGGGCCTTGGAGGTGGTTTCATTTTTGTGTGGATTGAGGATGCAGTTGTTTTGCAGCCTGCATTTAGGGTGTGCATGCTGCACGTGTAGAGGGTGTTTTTAGGATTTTTAATTATTTATGTATTTATTGTGACTTTTAAAGTGCGCTATCAGGCCAATATATGTGGACGTTCTCCTGGACATGTGTTTCTGTTGCACTATGTGGACACATGGTACTTCACATGATTGGACATTGTGGATTTAGCATTGTTTTATTTGGCCCACCTACCTGATTCTTCGGATGTCTGCACTCCTTTCTCCATCCCTCCAACTCCCTCTATACTCTCCATTCCAATGGTGGAGGCACAGATTTCTTCCCAGGGGGTCAACTTGATGGGTGATTCCGATCCTCCCCCGGTAGCTGTGGCAATGTTACGGTTGGCTGATAGTATGCTCCGTACGCGTATCCGCAAGTCGTCCCATCGCTTTCTGCATTGCTGTGGGTTGCGGGGTGCGGTCCCCACCGCACTTACCCGCTGTGCCACCAGGGCCCATATGGCCTTCTTGTTCGCAAGTGCCGTCCTGGTCATTTGCGTCGAGAAGACGACGGCAGCATTCTCCTGGAGGGTCTCTGTGAGCACGGTGAGTTCCTCATGGGAGAAGTGGACCTGCCGCTTGCGGTCGCACGCTTTTTTCGCTACTTTTCCCATTTTTGTTGTTTTCACTAGGGTGGATTCCGGGTTGGGATGTGTCTCAGGGTAGGATTTTTAATGGTTGTGTTGGGATTCTGATTTTATAGGTGTACGGCGTGCTGTTTCCCGTTCAGGGACCATGTTTTTACTTCCGTTTCCGTATATTTACGGTCACCGTATTTTCCGATTGCCGCTCATTACGGTGACCGCTATGATGGGTGGCGGAATTGCACCTAGGGCGCCGTACGACGGCGGTGAGGGGCGTTTTGGGGACATTTCCGCCATCGCGGACTTTGCACTTCCGCCATGGCGTAGTGCTCGTGCCCGATGGGTCAGAATTAGCCGCACTTTACTCCGTCGTGCAATGGCGGAAACGCTATTTACGCTATGGCGGTCAGGTCAGTTACTTTCCGCCAGGGTCGTAATGAGGGCCCATGACTGGATTCAAACTTTGGAGGTGGCTAGTAGTTATCAATCTGTCGCCCATCTACCTTCAGAAGGTCGGAAATTAAACACGGTCTGTGAATACCTGAAGTAGTACCATGAAAAGAACGTTGGGGATACATTTTTGCAAGCTCGTTTGAACCTACACCCAATGAACGGGATTCGAGCAACTAGGGGTCAATCATTAGGAAGCCAATGTCGGCATTGTAAGGACGTTTCCAAGGTTGAATCCTTGTTCCACCTTATCACAATATGTCCGGCTTTAAGAGATGTTCGATCAAAATATTTTAGATCCCTTTTCTTGGACTTCGCAATATCAGACTCAGATGCCTGGTGGAGGTCCTTAATGGAAGCCCGAAAGACGAAATATGTAATTGCTGTGGTTACATTTTTGTCTGAAGTTCTCCTAGAGATGTCGGATCTGCTTAACTGCTTGATTGCATTGTTTTGACTATCTGATTTTTATTTTCTTGATTTTCTTTTTTTTTTTGTTACTTGCATTGAAGATTTTGGTCACGTTATTTTGATATAGTTAAATAAATTGCAAATAAATTGTTGTTTCAATTTGAATGCAAATAAAAAGAAAAATTAACAAAAAAAGCTCAGTCTCGTGGTCCTCACCCACGTGACGTAGCCGAGCCAAACAATGGCCATATACTCATGGTGGGAAGAGGAGCTGTTCCCAGTGTAGCCGGCAAGACTGATACAAGCGTTGTCCGCCAAACATTGCAACCTGCAGCCACCCTCCCAGGCTAGGTGGCTATATCAAAAGGAACAATGGGGGGACACAGTCTTTCCCATTACCTGAAAAGGTAAACTAAGCAATGTGAACAGAACAGGGTCCCAGGTCGGGGGACACCCGCTCCAGCCAATCCAGATGCTCCAACCCAGGGGTGGTGTGTAATGTTGCAGGGGCCAATGGTCATCGTGCAACCCTTAAATAAAGCAATAGATAGTTTTGGGGAAGTCTCAGGCAAACCCACCTGACATGGAAAGACAAATGAAATAACTCACATAGGGGATTTCAATAGGTGTTATCAACCGAGCTACCCAATGGAGACGGCCCATAGGTTTATGGGATGGGTTGGTGGTTGTGACGTCACTAAGAAACAAAACCAAGTGACGTGGGCTCAGGAGCTGTGTTTGCCAGAGATTTTGTAGTTTCCTGTATGATCCCTGTCTTTCAGAGAATAAAGATGTTTATTTGCCCCATGGCTGAGTTCTCCATTATTGCCGGGGGGAAGGGTTCGGAAGGGCCCCAAACACTCTGCTAACTTGTGACATTATTGATATGAACACGCTCCTGTCCTCTGATATACCGTTACAATACTCTAAGGTTTTTCACACTCCCTAAAACAACCATAAAACACCTAAAACTGACAGCTTGTCTGTTGTAGGGTTAGGTTTCAATAAGGAGGGGGGAGCTGTCTCTAAGTCTAACATCAGCAAGACAGCTCTCTCGTAAACCCTCCACACTTTCTTCCCATGCCTACCTCTGGAAGTCCTTCTGCTTAGGCATCTTGCAACCCTGTTCAAGTATTAGATTTCTCCACAATGTTTATAAGATGGCCAGCTGTCTCCACTCTTAGCACTCAGCGTGCCATCATCCTGGTGTTTTAGTTTTCATGAGTGTCCTGTAGTAGCCCAACATTGGATCTCACCCTGGTTCTCAAGGCCATACCTCCCAAATCCTTTTAACCGCTGGAGTCTACTTAAATAAACATATTGACCTATACGTGGCAATTTCCTGGGCTCACAGATTGGGATAAATGTGTGCTCCTACCTGTTGAATGCCCTTCTTATGTTTTGTGCAACATGGTCTCATTCTTTCCCTTTTCCTCTCCTCTGCTGTAAGGTCATGTCTGACTTCCATTTACAGAAAGATCTCATTCTTTCCACCATGGGTCAAGAAGCTGGAACTCTGAGTCTTCTTATTATCATCCCCTTGATGTTGGTAGAGTGGTTGAAATATATTGTGATTGTATTGATGCATCACATTAGAGTAATTCCTTTGTTTCCTTAGGTCCAGGTTGTACTGCTAAGCAGATGATCATGGCAATACTCATCTGGTGAATCAGACATACTCTCAATATGGCTTATCAGGTCCATGAGACTATGGGCCTCATTCCGAGTAGGGCGGTAAGGGATACCAGGCACTGGTAAGGAGCGTGGTGCCGGTAATCCCTTACCGCCCTACTACGAGGTCCCTTAGTGGGTCCCTCCTTTAACGCCTGGTCTGACCAGGTGTTAAGGACGGGACCCGTTAAGGGGCTTCAGAGCTAATAACGGTACTGCAAATTGCGGTACCGTTATTAGCTACTTCCCCATTCCCATTGAGCCCTATAGGGACTCAATGGGAATGGGGAATGGTTTTTTCAATGGGGACTTACCGGTCCCGCAAAGGTCGAACTACACCGGTAAGTCCCCATTGAACGAGACCGGTGCCGGTACCGTTATTGGAGGCAGTCATGGTGCAAATAGCGCCATGACTACCTCCAATCTCAGAATGAGGCCCTATGCCTCAAACGGTGTACATGATTACCCCTCTTCTTGGGGTGCCTTTCAAGAATAGAGCTGGGCATTTTTATGGAGCAGCAATGTGGGTCTCTTCTGGCATGCTAATGTCCCACTAAAAGCAATCTTGTGTCAGTAACTGATTGATTAATTTGTTGTGTAATAAATGGGGATTGACATGTTGCACTGCAGTCTGTTGTTACTCTTCATTTTGTGTTCTTCTGGCCATATCCTACTACTGCTCATGGGCTGAACCAAGATAGCATATTTTGCTGTGTATATGTTAGCAGTGGGGTGACTGTGTCTGAGGGTGGGCCACCTGAGATAAGTAAGGGCTGTGACAGGGAAGAATAGGAAAGAGAGCAATGAGAGTAACCATTATGTAATGTAGACAAGATATACCACGGTGTTTCCAGCAAGCAGGTAATTCACTTTTGTGCAGGTTTGCATTAAACCTGGATGGCTTGACAAGTAAGTGTGTTGACAGCTGTGCTGTGCTGTTCGTCTCTTTATTCTATCCGGAAGGAGTGCTTAGAATATAGTTAGGTTTTCAATGTCATATTTATAACATGTGGTTAATCATGGCTGCCCTACTGGCACTCTTTTCTTTTTGCGTCCAGTTGCTTTTTGCTTGGTGGTGTAGTAGATTATCCTGTTAACTAGTATTTCATACACTGTTTCATATGTCTTGATTTGCATGCATTACTTTGATCACCTTTTCACATATGTGTTCACATTTGCTATTTATAGCTCTTGGTTCAAGAAAACAGGCTATGAATCCTGCATATTTTAAAATTCTCAAGTGTGGAAACAACAATGCAAAAATACATCATTTAACATGGTTTCGCAAAAGCTGTCCAACAAATGAATTGCCTACTGTGATGAATCAAGAGTATTCGTCCCTTCTACCCAAGAGAGAGCCTCCCCTTTTAAAGCTATGGCGGCGAGCCCGTTCTGCAAGACCCTGCCTAGGGGTCTGTGCAAGTGGGACCTCACTGGGAGAGACTGCCCCTTAGGGTACAAGGACTGCCGTTCCTGCAAGGAACACCCTAAGCCACATACCATAGTAACATATATGAGACTATCTGCTACAAAGAATAAATCCCTTTAAGAAGAAACGTGTATTTAACTGAGACAAGTGGAGTACCATCAAGGAAGAGAGTATTGTACGCAGGGGAAGCCTCCTCACGTGATCACGCCTTTGAGCAGCGGACCTGAGATGACCTGCGGAGCCCACAACTTTCAAAGAGGGACAGAACATCAGTCTGACATGCCGGAGGCCCGGCGCATCCAACTACGGAGAAGCTGTTGCAAAGTAGGTGAGCAGAATCGTGTAACAGGTGGTGGCGGGACCATGTCCATATCACTGTGGGCAGGACGCCCAACAAACCACACCAAGATAATTAGAGGAGGAAGCGCAAACAGCACCTGTATACAGCAGAAGCCAGACTAGAAGCTGAGAACGGGAGACCAGCGAAACCGAGGAACGAGAAGGCAAGCACCGGAGAGGAATTTCTATTTATTTATTTATTTCATTTGTTACACGCCCAGACCCTGGGGTATCACAGCGTGGTTACAGACATCTTAGAGATTAATGAAACATCACGTACCATTGATTAAACATGATTATACATAGGAATACCCGAGGGAAGGCCATGCCCTAAAGTGCTAAACTGCATACATAGAGGTAACAGGGAGAATGGAAGAAGAGGGAGGTCGCAGTGACAACATTACATAAAGAGAGAAACTCGCCCTAGTAATAATGATGAAATATTGAATACAGAACTGTTTAACTGGAAGTGTGGAAAGCAGAGAAAGACAAGAACGATTAACCCTTTGTGTGAAGTAGATAAAGACTTGGAGCAAAGACCTGTGAAAGAAGGGAAATTACCCTATGATTTCAAAAGTAAAGAGGAGAAAGTATGGGATAAAATCCTGTAACAACGGAGAGGAGATAAATCTATCAAGTGAACAATATAGTTACAGCGAGAGAACCCAGGAGAAGGGAAATACCAAATTGGATCAAACCACATCCAAGCTTAGACAAGTATGTGAGAAAATATCGCAAGGAAAGTTGTCACAGACATATCACTAAAGCGAGAACAAGACCCAAGAATATTATGAAACAGCTACAAGAATTAATCAAGGAAATATACAGAGACTATTGTAGAAGATCGTGTTAGGAAAGAAACTCAAGAAAGAGAGACATTGATATAAAGAGACTATCAGAAGGTAACAGAATAGTAGGGGAATCAAGCAATTCTCCTGGTCACATGTAAGTTGATTATATTAGTGGTAGGGTCAGGTAGAATTAGATTTGGGCGGAGGACATTTCTTTATTTGAGACTTCCTGATGACAGACAAGCACCTTTCAATCCTTTAGATAGACAGGGAATCCCCTCTAGCAATAGGGAAAGACATGCCTTCTTCTTCCAAGTTCATTAAAAGCAAGTTAGAATGTCCTCAATGTGTTTGACTCATTCTTCCGACCCTCCACACTACCAATAATGCTCTTTCTGATGAATGCTGCTATTAATTCCCATCTTTAAAATCCATCCTGGCGCAGTTTGCTGCAGAGATTTTTCATTCAGCCAGAAGGTGGCACATGGTAGCTCTGAGGCCAGATCCATCAGAGGCCATAGGCAGCGATGCTTGCTGGAAGTAACATCAGGGCCAAATGTACGCAGAGCTGCCAAAGCCATTTCTTTAATTCCGTACTTTCAAGTGAAAGCCAAGAGAAACTAACAATCACTTGATCTCCAAAATTTAGAGGGCAATAGCAAATATTCCAATTAAAATGATCATGTATGTGGAGTAGGAGGGTGGGCTATGAGGATACTTTGGGAGGAATAACCAAATCCATCAGAAAGAACATTGAGCCTTATACTACCTTCTCCCCTGTTCCACCAGCTCCAACCCATCCTCCTCCTAGTACACTCTCCTCTATCCCTGACAGCTACTTCATTTAAATGCATTCTTTCCATACCCTCCACTTCCTCGTCCTACTGTTCTTCCCCTATGCTCTCTCCAATCTTGCTACATGCCCCACCTTCCCTAGTCCTATCATTAACTCACACCTCTCAACTCTCACCACTGCAACTCCTTTTCACCTCCCCCTTGTTCAATCATTGCCATCCTCCAAACCACGCCCCCCCTATCGCTTACTCACTTTGTCTCTCCTACTCTAAAACTAAACTCCTTTAGTCCTCCCTGTCAGATCAACTGAACATCACACTCTGATATGCCCAGTCTGTTTGCAAAAAAACGCCTTCATTACCAACTACTTCCACTCTACCTCTGCCCCCTTGATTTTCTTGCTATCACTGAAACCTGGATCTCTTTCTCGAACACTGCTACCCTGGCAGCCCTTCATGACTCCAATTTTTCCTTCTTTCACTCTCCTCATCTAACCAGAAAGGGTGGTGGTGTCATGCACCTATTCTCCTCCCACCTGAAAATCTTGCACCATCCAAATGCTGCATCCCCTCCCTCTTCAGAATTTTCACTCTCGACTATTGCTCCTCCTCATTCAACTCTGCTCATCTCTACCTATCGCCCTCCTGCTCTCCTCTTACTTTCCATATCCTTCCTCCCCAGACTCCTCTTTTTCCAGCTTCCAGTCACTACTTCATGGCACCTTTCTTCTCACTTTCCACTGCTAAGCTTCACTTGAAATACTGCACATCCTCAACCATGGGTCGCCCCAGACATATGCAGCCTTTACACTAATATGCAACAACTCCTATGCATATGGAGACACTCTTACTCTCCAGAAGACCTGCAACTTTACCTCTCCGCCCTGAACTCTCTCAAATCTTCCCTTGATAATGGAAAAAGGGAACTTCAACCTCTCACTCATTGATGTCCACTCCAATCATCCTTGTTAGATCCAAGACTACCTCCACTCTCTCCTTACTCCTCCCAAATCCTCAACTATAAACTCTACTCTCTCTGTTGATGACGTGGCTGAATACTTTGCTTTCAAAATCTGCAAAATTAGAGAATCTCTCCTCAACCTCATCTCACTCCCTCCTCCTACTTCATACAATATTTTTTTGTGCTAAAGTTTGTAAACAAACTGTACACATATTTTATCAATACAAAAATCCAAAACAATTTAAATATTTACACAAAATTCACAAAAATAATACTAAGTTCCATTAGAACGTGTAATTCATGTTTAAACTCCGAATTCACGTGCCACCAAAAGTAATTATTCTAGTCAGAATTAAAAAAAGAAAAAACCTCTAAAACATAATTAATTGTTCATATCAAAATTTAAAATCTCATTCAGATAAATAATCTAATAGTTGCCAGTGAGATGGAAATACGCCCTGCCAGTATCTCACTCCAAAAGTGTGATGATACATATAGCCTCCTTTCCTTGAGGAATAGGTTAAAATGCGTAATCTTATGTGGAAGGTATTCAGGCACTCCGTTACCAGATGTTGTAACGTCTCAATCGCCCCCTCTTTGTAATAATGGCTACACTACACAAAATGTCTTCTCTTGGAGAGGGCCAGAGGCTGAATCTCATTTGCTGGAATTTCCATCTCCATTTAGGACATGGACATTTCTCAATATAAGACTCCACTTGTTGATAAGCCTTCTCTTTTCACAGTAGATACGATAGAGCAGATGTTTAGTAATGGAGGCTCTAGTGAAGTTCCAATCCTGTTCCCAGAGGGCTTTCTTTACTTTATCTGGTGAAACTAACAAAGTTTCTCTACATCTGTTCATGCTACTCAGCAAGTTTTAACATTATTTCACTCATTTTGTCAATCACAGGGAGTTGTTATTTTTCATCTTCTCATTTAGTTTTGGAACATTGATATTGTTGGGGGGTCCAAGATCTTTCTATACACAGCTAACATTCTTCATTTGGTCAGAATAGCCATAGATAAAAGACCAAACTCGTACCTTATTGTACAGACAGGTACACAGTTTGGCAATCCCAAAACCTTTCCCCAAATGAACTCCTCAAACTTTAGCCATTGAGGGTCGTTAAAATTAAAAAGGATTTCCGTGTCATAAAGTAAGGCTGGTAACCTTGGCCCGATTGTACTTAACCAGCAGAAGACAGCAGAAGAAGGGAATATCTGCCAAACCAACCATTCAGCTTTTTCATTTGAGCTACAAAATTTAGTTTTGCAAAGTGGAGGGTTAGCTGTGGTCGATTGTAAATAGTGTAGCCCAAATAAGTATACCGATTAACAGTTTCCATTGATTCCCTGTTGATATTCCATTGAAAACTAGAGTTATGTCTTTTGCAGGAGAACAACATTATTTTTGACTTTTGGGGATTAATAGACAAATACAAATTCTGCAAACACAAAAAAGGGCATTATAGCTGCGTTGTACTCCTGTAGGGGTCTGATGCATAATAACCAAATCATCTGCATAGTCGAGATAATGCACACTTAGTGTACCCAAACATGGTGGGTATGCTCTCACCATTTTAAGGTGCCTCTCTAGATCCGCCAGGTACAAATTAAAGAGTATCGGGATATGGACACACCCCTGTTGGAATTCCCTGCAGGTGTTAACAGGGCCTGACATATGCCCCTCACCATCCAGCCGCACAAGTGGTCCGGGATCTTCCAACTCTTCAGTTTTTACCACAACACATTTCTGTTCACTCTCTCGAAGGCTGATTTAAGATCAATAAATGCTCAATAAAGAGGTCTCTTGTCTGCCCAATACCTCTTCATCAGAAGTAATAACAGAAATAGTTGAGTTGGGTACCCAGGCTCTGTCGAAAGCCTGCCTGATTAACGTACGCCCGGTCCGTGTTAGTGGACCAATCATTCAAAGATCTCAGCAGGATAGCTGAGTACATTTTGCTAGCCATGTCCAGTAGGGCAATCGGTCTGCAATTGGTGGGAGACAACCTACGCCCCTTCCTAATATTAGTAATCAAGATAGACGTCTTTCAAGAAAAGGGTATGATTTTAGATTTCATAATATTTACAAAAAGCTAAGTAAAATGTCTGCCCACAATGCAGCTACTCTTAAGCACCACATTTGACAGGCCGTCAAGACCGGGGGATCTAGATGGATTAGCCTTCTTAATGAGGACCCCTATAACCTCATCAATCTAAGGAGGAACCCTCGTTTCACTATATAAGGTTGAAAAAGGGATCATCCAGGTTGATTTTGCAATAGGGTTTAGCTGTTTATACACCTGGTAACCCGGGTCCTTATTTATCAACTTCCAGAAGTTAAAATTGCTGTTCAATGTAATTACTTTTAACATCGTGTGACTCTCAGATTGATACCGATTTTATCTTTTTAAAGTTTACACAATTGCTGTCTGAATATCCTTTTCTTTTATTGTATAAGGGCATCAGGGAATCATATGTATACTTTGCCCTATTATTCCCTATAAAATTGTGGCCTCGGATATCCTTATTATTCATAAGGGTTTTAGCTGTAAAAAAAAAGGTGGCAAATGAGGGGGAAGAGAAAATGTCCAATTTCTCTTCAAAGCACAGACAACTACATACATTTATTAATTCCTCATTAAAATGATCTTCCACCCTCGGTATCCATTTCAGGTGCGTCCCCACTGAATTTAAAGCTATGTACGCGGCTGGGGTTTTGGACCTGTGCCTGAGAGGACCATTAAAAGCACTACCTAAAATACAATGTTCACTCTGGATGTAGTCAAAGATTTGGAGCTGTCTACATCTATCCAGCCTTGACTGGGACATAAATATGTAATCCAATGTAGAGATTATATTATCCCATCTCTACGTGTGTTCCAAATCATCGGTCTTGGGGAAACACACATTGAGGAAGGCCATTTCCCATTTACTCCTACAATGTACCTACAATGCCACCCCTCAATGCCTCTATCTCCCACTTCAATAATACTAATACTGAAACACGCCAACCTGGGAGGGCTTCCGGTGGTCCGAGACCTGGGAAGACAGAATATCCCTCTACGCGGATGACCTGCTCATCTACCTGAAGGACCCGAACACTTCTTGCCCCAGTTATGCAACTGCTGGGGCAATATGAGGCATTCTGCGGACTACGTGTGAACTGGCCCAAATCCATTCTCTTTCCTATAGGGGACACCTCGTTGGCGGGTCTGGCGACTGGCCCCTACCGGATCGAGAAGGAACAGTTCAAATACCTGGGGATACACATCACGATGCATCTTACTGAATACACAACCTTGAACCTCTCCCCCTTGGTAACAACATTAGCAGACAACACTCGCCACTTGATCTCCTTGCCACTGACGCTGATGGGTAGGGCAGCTTTGTTCAAAATGATTGCCCTTCCTAAATTCCTATACATCCTGCAAAACGCGCCATTGTACATTCACCATCGGGATTTCCACAAAATCAAATGCATCCTCCAGAAACTGCTATGGAAAGGAGGACACCCGAGAATTGCTCTTGCTACTCTTCAGAGATCCATCTGGGAAGGGGGGATCGGGGTGCCCAGGATGCAATCATATTACTGGGCCAGCCAGATGGAGGTGGTGAATGATATGCTTCACGGCGACAGGAGCCTCCCACACATCAAGGGTTTCAACTGCAACACCACGACTAGGCCAATAGAGCTCCTCTACGGAGACCTGGGTCGCCCTCCGAAACCTGACATGACATCACACATATTGAGAGTTTGGAAGGAAGCGCTTCGATACTTAGGGTGGGGAGGGAAAATAACACTGGCCCAACCACTGTGGAACAACTGCAACCTACCCAAAATACAAAAACTGCCAAGATGGCCCGAATGGACCCAGCGTGGAATCTCCAACATTGGGGATGTGGTATATGAAGATAATCTGGCAACATTGAAGACAATACAAGAGAGGTTCTCCCTGCCGGACACAGAGAGGTTCCACCACATGCAGCTGAATCATGCTTGGACGGCCCATCGACAGACCACACAAGACCTGCCGGAAAGCTCCCCGCTAGAACGAAACATAGTCCTGGATCGTGCAGAACGGAAGGCCACCTCTACCATGTACAATGTGATAACTTCCTTCGCGCCACTATCCAGTCTGAAATCAAAGTGGGAACGGGACATGGGTCCACTTCTACCAGAGGAATGGGTGGAGGCACTGATGTACCAGCGAGAAACAACCATCTCCTCAAGACTCCGACTGATCCAGCTGAAGATCCTGCATCGCACCTACTACCCGAGAGTGGCCCTTTTCCGCTGGGGCAGGGCACTGACGCAAAATGCCTACGCTGCAAGCGAGAGGAAGGCACCTTTTTTCATATCCTGTGGGAATGTAGTAATATTCAGCTGCTCTGGCAGAAATGTTGTGACAAACTGGCTAGCGTTCTGGGTAAACCGATACAGGGGTGCCTGAAACAATTGCTTTTGGGGATCTCCGGTGAATCTGACTTATCCCGCTATGAGAAACTGCTGTGGTCAACTGCGCTGGCGGTTCTCAGGCGGAACATTGCACAACTGTGGGGCTCGGAGCATACACCCAGCTACGACCAGTGGGTCACAGATGTGGACATATGTGCTCTAATGGAGCACCGGGTGTACAAAGCAAGAGGTTGCCCGCAGAAAGCTGGGAAAATAAGTGGGAGGGGGATGGCTGAGGGCCAAGGGCGACCCTGTAGCCGCTGACTGTGAGAGGCCCGCCGAATGGGAAATATTGACTCTGTTAAAAACACCCTGTGCCACGAGGTCATCCTATATAAAATCTGACGGTTTGCCGGATCATGGTCCCTGAAGCTGAGTTTGTTAATCTTATTGTTTCTTGCCTGTTTCGCTCTCTCCCCACCATTACCTTCCCCCGGAATTTTGCCTGCCCTGTTTCACCCCTCCACCCCCTTCTCTCCCTCCCCGTCTCCCCTTTTCTCTCCCTCTCCCCTCCCCCCCTCCCCCTACCATGTCCCCTCCCTGGAACGTAGAGAGTTGAATGTAATGTTGTTTTAACCTTGAAAATCAATAAAATCTTTGATTAAAAAAATAATAATACTAATACTGAGGAAGTCCTGTCTCTCCTTATTAAGGCACCCCTCCTGTGCCCTTTCAGATCCTCTTGCATCTGCGCTTGTTAAGCCTATCACCCCTGGGGTGGCCTCTCACCTCGCTAATCTCTTCAACCTGTCATTTGACTCTGCCTGCTTTCCCTCTAATTTCAAAACAGCCATGGCAATCCCTCTCCTAAAAAAACAAATGGCAGATCCAAACCGGCCAGCCATCTTTCGTCCCGTATCACTTCTCCCTCATTACTCTAAGATGTTGGAAGGAGTTGTATATAACCGCCTCACCAACTTTCTTGGCACAAGCAACCTTTGGCACCCTCATCAAGCAGGCTTCCGCTCCCGCCACTCTACTGAGACGGCTCTCATCAATGCCTCCAACTCTCTTATCTCTGCTAAACATTCCAGCCTATCATCTACTCTAATCGTCCTCAACAAACCTGCTGCCTTTGATACCATTGATTACTCTGACCTCCTCACTACTTTCTCTCTGCTTGGGATTCATGATGTAGCCCTCACCTGGATTGAGCCGTACCTAGAACCTCACCAATTCTCTGGTTCCTGGAACAACCCCTCCTCGCAACTCACCCCTCTAACAGGGGATGTTCTCCAAGGTTCCGTCCAGAGTCAACTCCTATTCACACTCTACACCGCTGCTCTTGGGGCTCTTATCTCATCCTTTGGATCATTGTACCAACTCTTTGCTGATGAGACACAAATCTTTTTCTCCTTTCCTGAATTCTCATCGGACCTGTCTATCAAAATCTCCAATTGTTTCTCTGCTATTAAATACTGGATGGCGTCTCACTCCCTTATGTTAAACTCCTCCAAAGCCGAGTACTTTTCTTTTCTGCGAAATCTTCTCCCTCCTTCAATGCCTATTCAGTCCTCACCTGGCACACTTCCCTACTCCTCCTCAGCTAGAAACCTTGGCGTCACCTTTGATTCTTCACTCCCCTTCACCACCTTCATCTCAAAAATCCTAATGGAGGCTCGCCTCCTAAATCAGACACCTCTTTCCCTTCAAAACCAAAAAAAATATCATAACCACTCTTGTCTCCTCCAAACTAGAATATTGTGCAAGTATCCTCTTTGGTCTTCCTAATTATGCATTCTCCCCCCCCCGCCTTAACAATACGATTAACTTTGCGACCAGGACTCTCTTTGAGCTTCCTCGCTTCACCCCTACTTCCTCCTATTGCCATCAAGCTGCCTGGCTTGTTACATGTCCACTTGGGATCATACCCAGCTATTAAGAACTCTGTCCTGTCCCGTAGTTTAACCTAGGGGGAAGGCCTAGTGTTCTTCTAATGTGATGGGGAAAGCTATCAGCCACTTGACTGGAACAAAGAGGCTGTCTCCCCCAGCCTATTACAGTGCCGATATTATGCTCTTGCTTCAATGTTTTATATTTAGAGTATTTGGGCTTCGAAGCATATTTCCCTGCCAAACTCACTGCTACAGCAACAACAATATCAATGTACAACCCTCAAACCTGATTGCATACTTACGGGTTCTGTAAACCGTTCCATGTCACTTCTCGTGTCGCTCCCTAGGGCACATAGGGTTAGAGACTTGACAAAAAAGAAAGACTTCAAGGAAAGAGGCAAAGAAAAAGCATCACATAACACAGTGCTATTGATTATCATTTACTGTACCAATGTATCTCAGAGTCAAGAATGACAAACTTTGTATAAAAGAAATATTTTATTTACATATATAAACCCTCATTTTATTCATGCTTTATCACTACATTGTTCCAACATATAGGTCATCTTTAAATGACCCGCAATATATCTCTCTAATTCCACATGGAATTCAAACACATTTGTTTGGTACATATCACATCTCTTCAAATAAATCAATCTACATCAATACTCTGATCATGGGGCTACAATCACAGGTCCAACACATAAGCACTGACCGACCCAACATGGGGCTCAATTCACATTTCCATTTCCAAAAGCCCTGTCCAGCCTTATACCTTCTGCTAAGGAAAAATCCCAACACTTCTGAAGGCAAAGCACAATGCTCAATTCACTGAGAGCAACACTATATGAAGGCATTCAAACCTATCCCGCCGCTGAAGCAATACTGTCTCGAGCAATACTGTAAAAAGGCATACAAACCTATTCTATGGTTTCCAAACTAAACCAAAATCTTAAAGCTATAAAGCAATCATTTGCATTTCAATATATCACAATATTGTATGTGGGCTTGGAGCATGTTTATGGGGTCTCTAGCCAGGAAATCCCCTTAGCATGAGATGCTGTCATCCTGTGGGCAGACCCCCTGCTTCTGACTCTAACCCGTATAACTTGGAACTTCCTCCCCTCATTTGTATGATGTATGTAAACAATATGAGCAGTACCAACCCCTCGTCATCTTGCCTTCAGCTTCTTGCATACAGCATCTGGATGATTTATCTCTGAAGCTTCTTGCAGACAGATCTATCTAGGCCCTAAATCAAGGACTTTACATTATAGATGTTTTCTCCTGGCTCTTAACCAAACAGCCAGTCGAGTAAAACAAAGTGGATTGAATCCAAGGCCTACAAGTATATGTGCATGCTTATGGAGGTTCTACACTGGCAAAACTACATATGTGAACATGTGTGCATGCATGCATGTATAATATGACCAAGCTGTTTAAGCTGTTAAACACTTTGCTATAATAAATGCTATACATAAATGAATGAATGAATGAATGAATGAATGAATGAATGAATGAATGAATGAATGGTAACACAGAAATACACTTCTCAGTATGTGTTTGTCACAAATAGTAAAACTCTCTTGCTATGTAGCTACTTGTAACTATGCAAAACAGAGCTAATACAGGCCTCCAGCAGCATAACATGCTTTGAATATACTTCTGCTGATTAGCAGCACTACTGTTTCTATTCTTGCCCTTCAAGGCACTACATTCTACTCAGCCTTGTCAATCCAATGATGGTTTACCATAATGAGGGGCATTCTGGCATGAAATGGTATCTCACTTGTGGCTCCTACCCCGCAGGCAGAGTGGGATGAAATACCATGACAGGCAAACCATGCAAAACAGGGCCAAATTCAAGTTCTCCTGCTAGTACATAAGTCCATCCATGATAAAGCACCCCCATATCTATCCTCTTCTATCAACCTCTCCAAACCCTCTCTCAACCTTCACTCTGCCTCCTCAGCCACCTTTGCTTCCACTCTTTCAATTTTCTTGCTGCGCTCACCTGGAACTCCCTTCCCTCTAAAATGTGAAACATGGCCCACATAGAAACAAAAACAAACTTAAAGCTCCTCACTTCCGAGCTATCCTCAAACTCTGCTCTCGAATCATACTATCTTTACCATCTACGCTCTTACTACCTCACCTTCTTCACCCACTAGACTTTTCACCTTCCTTTCCTAGCACTTTAAAGTAAGAGTTTACAATCTTAGGGCCTTGCTTGACGACCAGACTGCATACTTGCACACAAATGATGCCACTTACTTGTTATACGTTGTTCAACTGTATTGTCCCCGGTATCTGTTCCACGCCACTTCAACTCTCCCCCTTGTAAGAGGCTCCCTGCTTATTATTTAGCTGATGATGCACTTTCTGTATGCGCCTTTGAGATCAAAGGGATAACTTTTTTCTCTGTTTCCTGTATGTGTGTTTACACGCAGTGAAACAAATAAATAAATAAAATAGATAATTTGCTCTTCTAATGGATACATTCCTCTCACAGATTCCTCATTTTTGAAAGACTGTCAAAGCTGTATTCTAATCAAAAGGAGGTGGGAAGGGGACACGTTGGATTCACAACAGGAAGTTTTGTAGTGCCAATGTGTACACTGTAGCATCTTCGTCAGCTAGCTGATCCAGAATATAATATCAGTTCCAGATTTAACTAAGTGTATGTGGTTGCATGACTCCTAGTAGAATTTGTTCAGTGACCATGTGGGACTTCTTTTTTAAAGTACTCATTGTTGTGCACGCCTTCAGTCACCGCGGTGTGGGACGTAAGGTGCGTTAAATAAAAGCCCTGCCCCTGCCAGGAGGAGGGCAGTTCCGGGCACACCACGAGCCACTGTGTGCTTCTCCATTCTTTCATGCTCCGCAGCCAGACCTCGGCCCGTGGCGCACCGGCGGGAGAAGCCATTACGAACCATGACACACCACGTGCGTGTGCTTCAATGATAAGCCCTCGACATGTGCAACATTTTTGGAAACACGGCGGGGGGCCCATCCCCCACCAAAAAAAAAAGGAAAAAAAAAATGTTTTTTCTTCAAAAAAATAAAGGAAGACAACTTTCTTCTTTTCTCACAAGATCAACAGCAGTGACGCATGCCTGAGGCCACTGCATGTTTGGAACCCATGCTTTGGAGCCAGCCAACAGACCTCCAGGCAGTCCAGACAACACAGCACCATCAGCTACAATCTCCCCCCCCTGAGGTGAGGAAATTTCGGCACACACTTTCCATTGCAGCCCTCATTTCAGCACACCATGGGGACTGGCCTATCTACACCCAGGCCTAGCACGCCATCGAGGATTGCGGCCAAACTAACGCCCACAGCACCGTCCCCACGACCGCAAGGAGGTACCATGATGGCATTCTGACCTTTTGACCCATACACAGACCCCTCATCTGTGGGCCCCCGATGGCTGCTGTGGGTACAGAAGTTTGAAACGGCCATGGACTGCAAAGATGTCACAACACCCAGGAAAATGAGGTTGCACCTCCTACTCAATGTGGGTGATGAAGTCCTACGCATCTTCAACTCGCTCGTCATCGGAGATGGTTTGGATGTCTACCAGCTAGCAAAGGACGCTCTCACAGCCTATTTCATGCCACAACTAAACCCATACTACGAGATGTTAATTTTCTGCACCATCCAGCTAGAAGAGGAAACGCTCGATGCATATCACACGAGACTCAGAAAACTCGCACTCACATGTGAGTTTGACAACATTTAAAAAGAGAATAGATGCCAAGCCATCAACGGCATGCACTCGGAAAAACTATGCAGGATGGTGTTGAGAGAGAAGGGCATTCCACTGGCCAGAATCCTTCAATACGGACATCAGAGGGAACTATCACACGCGAGGGTGGCACACATGAGCACCACCCTGCAGAAGCTCCAGCTTACACCCGACAGCGACGATAGTGCAAATTGCGAGCCGCCAACAGTCAAGAGAAGACTCCAGCGATGCAAACAATTAATCTGGTGGCTATCAAGGACCCCAGAGCCCGCAGAATGTGGATGGTGTGGAGACGTACGTCATGGAAGGTGAAACTGTCCCGCACAGGGAACCAGTCGCGGACATCAAGGAAGCCTCACCCCCAACAACACCTACTGAAGTACGCAGCTTCTTGGGGGTGGTGACGTACTGCGGGAGATTTATCCCCAACCTGGCAACGATGTCCGAGCCACTCAGGGAACTCACGAAATCGAATATTAAATGGGCCTGGGGCCCCAAATGCCAGGAGGCATTCGAGGAGATCAAGACATCCTTATCGGCCGACACCACAATGGCGTACTACGACTCCACATTGTCAAAAGAACTATATGTTGACGCCAGCCCCGTCGGCCTCGGGCGATCCTGGTCCAAGTGGCCCCGGCGGGTGAGACTAAGCCGATTGCCTACGCGTCCCGTGCTTTAACTCCCACTGAACAAAAGTACTCCCACATTGAGAAAGAGGCCATTGCGGTACTGTGGGGCTGCCACCACTTTCACATATTCCTTTATGGACGAAAATTCAAAGCATACACAGACCACAAGCCTCTCATCCCCATATTTACAGGATCCTCCTCACACCCACCGGTGAGGATAGGGAAATGGTTGCTACACCTGCAACAGTACGAATTTGAACTGACCTGGCAACCTGGCAATAGCAACCCCACAGACTTCCTATACAGACACCCGAGAGCGGCCACGCCAAGGGAAGTGAATGTGGCAGAAGAAACTGAGGAACACATCTGCCAGGTCGTCCACATGATGAAACCCAGAGTGATCAGCATCGAGGACATCATACAAGCTACCCAAGCTGACCCCTGCTGCGACCTCGTCAAAGACTCCATCATCTCCGGCGAATGGAAATCGTTTCTGCGAAACGTATACAATCGCACGCCCGAAGTCAGAGACTTCCTCACAGGCATATTCATGGTACAACAAGACCTGTCCATCACCAAGGAAGGCTTCATACTAAGAGGAGCTCGAATCGTCATACCCGCAGGGCTCCAAGACAGAGTCATTGAGCTGGCTCACGAAGGTCACCAAGGCATGGTCAGGACCAAAGCCTGGATCAGACACCGAGTATGGTTCCCACACATCGACACCAAGGTGGAACAACTTATTACAGCATGCCTACCATGTCAGATCACAAGCGCACCACCAAACCCTGAACCCATACAAGAAGCAGAACAGGGGTCATCAAGATGGGACGCGATCAGTGTTGACTTCTGCACGGTCCAGGAAGGCACATACCTGTTGGTAGCAATCGACGACTACTCAAGATATCCTGAGGTGGAAATTGTGTCATCCACCTCTGCAGACATGGTGATGCCGGCTCTGGAGAAGATTTTCGCCACCCATGGCCTATCTCGCCGCATCCGGAGCAACAACGGGCCACCCTTCCAAGGGGCAGAAATCAAGAAAATACCTATCCCGGGTGCACTCCAGTGCCTGGAGGGTGGATCTGTATCGATTCCTAAGAAACTACAGAGTGACACCCCACAGCACCACAGGGTTACCACCGGCAGATGTCATGTATGGGACAGTGATAAATTCATCCATTCCACACCACCCAAGCCGGGCCACAGATGCTTACGATAGTGTACACACTCACCAAAGAAGGATCAGAGTGAATGAGCGCATGAGCACCAAGAGACATGCAAAGGAATCCAGACACCAAGTCGGTGATCAAGTGTTGGTGAAGAGGAACCCCTCGAAAACTAAACTGGACCCCCAATATGACGTGGCCCCCTGGACCATAACTCACGGCGAGGAACCATGATAACGGCCACAGGAGGGCAACGACAGATCACCAGGAACGCATCATGGTTCAAGGGAGTGCCACGGCAAATGTGGACTGATGGGGACTAGCAGCCCTCAGAGGAAGCAGGGTCACCGCCGGAAGATGAGTACCAACAACCCGAGGAGGAGTCGACCGAGGGGCCCGAGACAGATGGACTGCTAGAAGAACCGAGGGAGGCGTCTCCTAGTAAGGCAGGTGAGCCGCAACAGAACACGATCAGGGACAACCCCTAGATGTGGGCGCTACACCCTATGAACTGCACCAAAAGCTCCAGAAAAGTTAAGACACTATGGGCCTCATTACAAGTGCTCCGGTCCGGAATTAACGCAGCCGGTATAACCATACCGGCACTGTTTCCGCGTCCGCCTAATCATGACCTGCGAACCCGGAAATAGCACCACCTCCAACCGCCACCGCAGAGTTAAAGCTCCCGTAAACTCTGCCTGCATGGAAACTCCTCCGCTGCCGGCAATACGAAACACCGCGAGCATCACAGCTAGCGCGGACATGGAAACACCGACAACAAAATGGCGGTAAAACCGTGATCATGGTGGCGGTACCGCCGCCACAGCGAACATGACGTTAAACTGTGCCTGATGTCCTGAATCAGGCCACAGGTGCACCAAATCAGCCCAGCTGGACCCAGCAGCCCAGCTGGACCCAGCAGGCCACTGGGTGCGTACAAAAGGGCCACACCCAGCCCAACTCAAAACAGAACCATGCAGGCAGCAGCTCTAGTAGCATTGGGACTGGGCCTACTCAACCAACAGGCAGCACTGCACATGATAGCAGTAATGTTGCAGTGGAGGAGGAGGAGGCGGAGGCGTATGAGGCGTAGGCGGCAACCAGCTAACCCTGTACCCATGGCAAACCCCATTGTCCAGCCGGCAGCACCCCGCAGGCCGCCTGCAATACCACGCATCAGGGCCTCACCCTGGAACCTCACCCTAGGACGGATCCACACATTATACCGGCTGGACCGTCCAACAATCACTGGCCTGATAGAGGACGACATCAGTAGCCACATAGACACCCCCACCGCCACCCCCCCCAACCTGAAGGTCGTGTCTGTACTGCACTTTCTTGGCACCGGTACCTATCAACACACAGTCGGTGAGCTGCACGGCCTATCACAACCCTGTTTCTCAATAATCCTGGTTCAGGTACTGGATGCCCTGTTGCGCCATGTGTCTGAACAGATAGCCCTGCCCCGTACCCTCCCCCAGGTGATTGCCACCAAGTTGGCCTTCCATGCCATAGCAGGCATGCCAAATTGCATAGGTGCACTCGACTGCACCAACATTGAGCTGACAGTACCACGTGCAATTGAAATGGTGTTCCGCAATAGGAAACAGTACCACTCACTGAATGTACAGATGGTATGTGATGCGACGCTAGTGATTACACATTGCTGCACACGTTTCCTGGGCTCAACCCATGACTCAATGGTACTGCAGAATTCAACATTGCCACGGTACATGGAACGCTATGCTGGACAAAGCACATGGCTATTGGTTGAGTACAGCTGCCAATGCTCCGGACCTGTGTAAGTGGGGTGTGTGTGTGTGACCAGGGCAATGAGCTACGTGAGTGGGCTGCTGCGACTGCACATGCATCACCCCCCGCCCATCCACTGAATAGACAGCAGAACCCAAACTTCACAAAGCAACACATGACAGGTAGCCACAGTGTGGCCGTACACACCATGCCACCTGACACACACAGCCTGAACTCCCGCTGGCACACACACCTAGAGCCACAGCAACCCCCCCCCCATAATATGCAACACAGCACTCACAATGCACATGATGGCTGTACATGAGACGTCCTGCATCTACCATATCATCACTGTGGAGTGACCCTGCCATGTGTGCACATCACTGCACAATGCCATACTCACAAGCCACATGCACACCAATGCATTGGTCAATGTCCAGCTGCCAACCCCCACTATGATGGCCATAGAAGATTAACACCCATCAGTGAAAACACTGCATGACACATACGCATGAATTAACAATGACACAAGATTGCACTGCATTTGATGAAGACATGATACTACCAACACTGACATGTCTCCCACATCTATATCCCATGTAGGAGATTCCGGATATGCACTCACGCCATGGCTGATGACGCCTGTACGGAGGCCAAGGAAAAGGCATGAGGATGCGTACAACATGGCACATGTCCGCACACGTGGCATGATTGAGAGGACATTTGGACTACTGAAGGCCCGGTTCAGCTGTTTAAGTAGATCTGGCAGATCACTGCTGTACAGCCCAGTGAAGACAGGTAAAATTACGCTTGTTTGTGCCATGCTGCACAATCTGTGCCAGCGCAGGAACATTACAATGCCCCCAGACGGAGATGATGAAGATGGGGATGGTGACAGAGATGGGGACGGGGATGGGGATGGGAATGGGATGGCACAACCACCTCCTGGGGGTCCACTAGATGGACAATGAGCACGGGATGCACTGATTCGCATTTACTTTTGAGAGACAGCACATCCACAGCATTTCAGGGATATGGTGATGCCACTAAATGAATAAAGGGTATTTCCGTGACCAGATTGTAATTGTCCCTATGGGTCGGCCATGTGTTTTCGGGCATGGATCTGTCGATCGTGGAGAAATATCCTGTGGACCTTGCCCGACTTTTCGTCCACTAAACAAACGATAAATCAGGCTGCTATGCGCCGACATTATGTGATAATCCTATCACTTGCCAAATCGCCCTGGCTGACCTGCTTTTGCAGCACTAAATCATATCCCCCGCCCCTGAGCCTGACATCAACAAAGCATTCATATTCCCTGCCTCTCTCCGTGACGTTACTGGGCTGCGTAGCCAAACGCGCCCAGTCGACTTCTACGCGACTTCACACAGAACCCGTAAAACAACACAGATCATCTCACAACACAGCGCGCAACAATTCGGAATATGAAACTGTGGTTTAAAAGCAAACAGCAAGATTGTACAATTGGTAAAGTACATTTATTTGACGTCAAATGTTTAGAGAATATTCAGCGATTCGCATTTGTCTTTGCTCTCGATCCGCAAAAGTTCATCTTGAGTCACGCGCTGTTCCTTTGCGGTACACAGGATGTTGGTTTACGATAAAAGAAGCACTATAGTCGCACTGATAATCGCAAGGCTGTCCCAACAACGAGGCACTACCCCACCGTAACGGTTGGTATGTTGCTTCTAGCCACTAGTACCGCGTAAGGGCATATTGGTCCTTGCCGATCGTCCCATAAAATGGTCAGGGTGGTGAAGTTGTTGACATGGAGCTGCACCTGGCAGCTGAAGAACCCGTCGGCCGGGGTCTGGAAATGTTGGCATTGGCAGTAGGGAAGGATGTACGTGTATTAAAAACATGAATTATTCATTTCATTTAATGGGCCTGAAACTATTTGCTAGCGAGGATAGTGCAACAGAGTATGTTACGTTATTCCCACTAACCCACCCCCTCTCCTCAGCCTTTTTCAGAGCCGCCTGAGCGCCAGGGGAGCACTTTGGCATTGATAGTGCGCGGTACAAAATGCCACATTGAACGAACAAGTCCAACTTAACCGGCCTTTAACGCTACGCTATTGTTAATATATTCCGGGATAAAATCATCTAAAGGGTTACTTACATTAGATTTGCATTTTCCATTGTCTAGGCGTAATGCAGTCCCTAAATACCACTCCGTCTGTGCCAACGATCTTTCTTATAGTGAACAAACATGAAAATCGGTCTCGTTTCTGAAATTTCATCCTTATCATCTCTTACGTTATTGCACCCCTCCTTCAAAAGAAGTCTTTAGCACAGTGACTGTCTGTCAAGGTCAAAAAACAATAGAACCTTATGCTGCGAGTCGTGGGCCACTCCGGCCCGCGAGCAATAAATCGAAGCAGCTGACCTTCGCTGTGAACGTGCATACATTCTTACTTTGCAACATTCTGTGTAAAGCCATCCCTGAGAACTTGAATTCTACGCTCCATCTTTGTATATTGTCCGCGTGCTTTGCAGCCCTAGAGAACCATAAATATGGAGATAACTGTCTATTTATGTAAAAGTGAGATTTATCGTTTGTTTAGTGGACGAGGGGTCAGGTTGGGTCCGTGGCAAATTTTACTGCGATTGACCGATTAATGTTTGGAAGCGCATGGCCGACCCGTAGGGACAATAAAAATGTGGGACCGGAAATACCATTTAATTGTACTGCATATGAAATGACAGATGTCCACTCATTATGGTACTTTTTAAAGGTGTTGTATTTTCGATAAACCAGGTAAGAAAGTGCATTGGGTAGGTAAGCTGTACACCCGTGCCCACCCACCACCCAAACGTACACACCCCCAACCAGGCCCAAAACAACTAACCCCCTAATGGACCTCCCCCACCACCCAAACGTACCCACCCCCCTTCACCCATGGTGTCCCCAAATGTCATGTTGACTGGCATCCCCACATGCCACTATTTGCGGGTGCGCTTATGCAGTGCCGTGTCCTTGCTGGCGGCTCCAGTCACCCGACTAGAACGCCTCCGTGTCCTGGCAGTGGCAGAGTTGGATGGGGTGGTGCTGGCTGAGGTGACTGTCGGTGTGACTGTGGGCAAGCGCCCTTGAAATGCCTGCTGGGCTACCAACATTGACTGAGCAATGCTGGATTGCACACTGTTCCCTTTCCTGACATGGCGTGCCAGGGTGACAATGGTGGCCGCAAATCGTCCAATCGACCTGGAGAGCCGCCGCACCGACGTAGCATTGCTCTCACGCTGCAGCCTGGCCTCCTCCCGCTGTTGCACGGCCTCCTCACGCTGCAGCCTGACCTCCTCCAGCTGACTTTCCACCAGCTGCGTCAGGGTGGCCTGTTGTTGCTCAAAGTGCTGCAAGCGTGTACTGAGCTCAGCCATGGAGGGAGTTGGGGAGAGCATGGGGCTGTGCAGTTCTTGGGGGCTGAACTGTAGGCCATGGATGGGTGACACCTCATCCAGGTTGTCCCCCTCACCCTGTTGTACTGCTTCGGCCTGCATGGCCGGGCCACTTCCATCACTTGATGCAGCCTCCTCAGCTGTGCAGATGGGCTGCGAATCATCATCCGGGGCTAGGGTGGGTGCCTGCATGGGGATGGTGGCGTATGCTGGTGTGCCTGATGTAGCCGGTGTGCCTGATGTAGCTGTATTGCCTGATGTAGCCAGTGTGCCTGATGCAGCCGGTCCTTGTGTGCTGGAGCAGCTAGCATCATCCTCCTGTGGAGAAGTGCTGAGTTCGGCGCATGCAGGTGGCCGCTGCGTTGCCTCTTGGCCGTCGCTGTCACTTGTCTCGACTCTGGGGATACAGAGGGCATGCTGTTAGTTGTGTGATGTTACTAGATGTGTCCATCACATGCATCCGACATGATAATCCATGACCACTTGCATGTACACACTTGTGACTATTGATGCACTCAGGTGTGTGTGTGTCTGCTTTCAGTCAGGCACGCACTGTGTGCATTTCCAGGGTTCATGCTTTGGGGATGTGTTACTTGTCATCTGGCCAGTCAGTGGGTCCATTGGGTCACTCCTGCCCTGTTGGGGGGGGCATTGTGAGTGGGTCCATTGGGTCACTCCTGCCCTGTTGGGGGGGCATTGTGAGTGGGTCCATTGGGTCACTCCTGCCCTGTTGGGGGGGGCATTGTGAGTGGGTCCATTGGGTCACTACTGCCCTGTTGGGGGAGGCATTGTGAGTGGGTCCATTGGGTCACTCCTGCCCTGTTGGGGGGGGCATTGTGAGTGGGTCCATTGGGTCACTCCTGCCCTGTTGGGGGGGGGGCATTGTGAGTGGGTCCATTGGGTCACTCCTGCCCTGTTGGGGAGGGCATTGTGAGCGGGTCCATTGGGTCACTCCTGCCCTGTTGGGGGGGGCATTGTGAGTGGGTCCATTTGGTCACTCCTGCCCTGTTGGGGGGGCATTGTGAGTGGGTCCATTGGGTCACTCCTGCCCTGTTGGGAAGGGGCATTGTGAGTGGGTCCATTGGGTCACTCCTGCCCTGTTGGGAGGGGGCATTGTGAGTGGGTCCATTGGGTCACTCCTGCCCTGTTGGGGGGGGGGCATTGTGAGTGGGTCCATTGGGTCACTCCTGCCCTGTTGGGGGGGGGCATTGTGAGTGGGTCCATTGGGTCACTCCTGCCCTGTTGGGGGGGGCATTGTGAGTGGGTCCATTGGGTCACTCCTGCCCTGTTGGGGGGGGGCATTGTGAGTGGGTCCATTGGGTCACACCCATTCACACTTATGGCTTTGTACTATGTGCACTTACCAGCATGTGCAGGTGGGCTCACTCCTGCCTCTGCCTCTCCTATGCCGTGGATGCCTTCGAGGTGCATGACACTGCTGCAGCGCTCCTCCCACGGTTGCAACTTGAGAGGGGATGCAGGGCCTCCACCAGTGCCAGTGCTGTGTTGGCGGTGTGCAGTCATGAGGTTGCGCACCCGGAGCCTGATGTCATCCCACCTCTTATGGCAGTCCTTCACAGAGTGTGTGGTCACACCGACTGCTGTGCATTTGCGTGCTGCTTCCGCCCACACCTCCTTGCGCCGTTGCTGAGTAGTGCGCCGCTGGTCTGCACTAAAGAGCATTTCCGCATGCTCAACAATGCGGTCCACCAGAACTGTGAGCTCAGCCTCACTAAAGCGCGGCTTTCGCTGTCTGCGTGCTGGTATCCTGGATGCCATTCGATGAGTTGTCAGTCTCAGGGAGGTAATCTGACCTGTGGTGTCTGAGGATGGCAGTGGATTGTGCTTTGTATAATGGCCGCCTCTCTGTTTCCATTTTTTTCCCGCGGTCATGCTGTTTCCGCTTCCGGTGTTGGTGGTTCCGCTTCCGGTGTTTCCGTGTCGACGGGGGCGGACACAGGTTTAGCACCGTTTTCTGTGGCGTAAAGTCCATGTGCGTGGGTGTTTACATGACGGCGGTGACTCCGTTTCCGCCTCGGTGTGTTGCGCGCGACCCAAGTGCCGTAATCGGCCCTTATTTCTGCAACCTTGCGGTCGCGGAAGTGGAGTAACCGTCATCACGGAATCACCGGATTCCGGCACAGCCGACTCATAATGAGGCCCTATGAGTGTTAGGACTATAATGTGTGTTGGACTAGAATGCACAGTAGAATTAAGTTGAATCAGTTGGACACAATTGTAGTTAGTGTGTTGTGTTCTAAGTTGTTGGGGAAAAAGGAGGAATGTTGTGTACGCCTTATGTCACTGCGGTGCGGGATGTAAGGTGTGTTAAATTAAAGCCCTGCCCCCGCCAGGAGGAGGGCCGTTCCGGGCACACCACGAGCCACTGTGTGCATCTCCATTCTTTCATGCTCCGCAGCCAGGCCTCAGCTGCAGAGCCCCACGTGCTCTCTCGCTCTACGGCGCACCGGCGGGAGAAGCCATTACACTCATAAAAGGTCTTTATGCAAAGGACGATCCAACTATGGATGGTCTGCTTAGTGATCGCTTTGCCCTGTGTGGATCCGGAAAAGTCAATGAACAGTTGGCCATCAATTCTTTATTCATTTGTACAATTTCAATGCCCTTTTGGGGTCTCATCTGTGGAATCACTCCTTCACCTTTTAGGGGAGTGGAGTAGTGAAGTACAGCAGTATGTGCATTTTCTGATGTGCAGGAACTTTTTATACCACCTTTAGCAAGAATGAGGGCTTAAGCCTAAGTGAACCTTGTCCTTTGAAAACAAAGGAAAAGAGATCAAGAAATAGCCTACAACTCTGAGACTCTACACACTGAAGGTATAGCAACAAAGACAGTGGGCCTCATTACAACTCCGGCGGTAGCCGCGCCGGTAAAACCATCAGGCTGCCGCCAGAGTTGTGATTTTTTCCGGCGCCTGGCGCCACAGAAACTCTAGAGTATTCCGACCCCGGTGTTCCTGGAAGTCAGGTGCCGGAAAAATGTAAATCCCCATTCCCATTTGAGTCCCATAGGACTCAAAGGGATTGGGGATGGGATTGTGCATGACAGAAGCACTGGCACCGTTGAAAACGGTGTTGGTGCTTCCCGGCAAGTCTGCGGGTGGCTGCCGTCCCGCATGCCAGGTCAGGCCTGGCTGGGCGGGACGGCAGCTGCCCGCAGACTCAGAGTGTGCAGGTCCGGTCCGGTAACAACGGTGCCTGTGGGCTTACTGGCACCTTTGTTACCAGACCGGCACACTAGTAATGAGGCCCAGTGACTTTAAAGAAAATCAAACACAAAGGGGAGGATTTAATAAATACGAATAGAGCTGTCTTCAGAAAAGTGAGAAACATATTAAGATACTACTGCAGAAAAATGAAGAGCTTTGGTTGGAAAGCTGTTGTGAGCCCATTTAAAAACTGTAGCACAATAATAACTAACAAATAGGAACCTTGCTTGGGTGTGCACTTGAAAATGTATAAGGCTTAGCCACTAACTGTACCAACATTGAGGCCAAATTTGCCAGAATGCATCACACCAAACATGCTCCTCTGAGAGATCCGAATCTTTGCACCTCAGTCTCTCAATAGGCAGCTATAAAGGTTCAGAGTCCTGTCACTGGGGTGAAGCACCCTGACCCACGATTAGGTCAGTAGATATTTCCTCAAAGGATCCTGTAAAGAGAGGAAAGTAGCAATTCCAGCATGACAGGGTATAATGTTCTACATATCCAGTCCTGAGCAATCAATATCATTGTTGTTCTACTCTGCTACAACTTCCTCCCCACCAAAAGAATCAGTGGGAATGGAGGTGATAAGTGGACATGGTCTAACTCCCTGGGAATCACCAGTGCATCGCCCATCGAGTCAAAGCTCATACTTCTTGTTTGAGCTGATCACAAACAGGTTGACTTGGGTAAACCTCCATGTGGAAAGGATCTCCACAGTCGTCGTGTATAGCTCCCACTCATATAATACATACAGAGTCGACACACCTCGTCCATCTATGCATTCAAACTGCCAGCAAGGTGAGATGCTGTCATTCTCACCCTGTTCTCTATTGCCCAAAACATTGGTGCATGGCCTCTCTGCACAGCATGGGGGATACCACATATCCCTTTTTGTTGATGTAGTGCATGGCGGTGGTGTTATCAATGAGAACCTGGACAGGTGAATTCCTGTTTGATGGTAAGGATTGCGATGCCAGAACGAAGAACTGCCATGAGTTTCAGCATGTTGAGTTGGAAAGGCTTCTCCTGGCATTCCCACAGACATCTAATTGAATCTGAAGAGGGATGGGGAAGCCTACCCCCTGCTCCCTCTCCTATGAAATACATGACACAAAGAAGATTAGGAAACATCAGAATCACCCATTCTATGTTGGACTAATTCCCAATGGGCCGATGGTTAACAAGTATGTCGAGAGGTACCCCCTCAGCCAGCCCTACAGGCCATGCACGGTGCAAATCTACCCCAGAGTGGAAGAGGAGCCCCAGGCTGTAACCAAAGACCCCTCAATCGACAGTATTGAATAAAGTGCCAAGAAGCCATGTTGCCGACGTTGTTAGAGACATCACGACTTAGCAGCGTTAGACATGAAGCACACGTGCCCTCCGCACTCAGGGACATAAACACAGATCTGAATACATGAACAACACAATCGTACAGTTCTATAGTTAGAGGACAGACACATCTACATATTGTCATTGTTTTTATTATTTTGCCATTAGTCAAACACAGCAACACAGAAACCACAAGAAGCAAGAGAACCTGAGCAAAGTTTGCAGATGCTTACATGCAAATAAACTTATGGAACTTCAGGAGCACATATAGGACCTGACAGAAGCAAGTGTGACTAACCTATGGAGAATGTAGTGTAGCACGAACATCGTAGAAACCGCATTATAATGGTTTAGGGAAATTACAACAGGCCACAAGCCTCTCATCAAGAGCGGAGCTGAGCTGAATTCAGGCTGAACAAAGTGCAAAACGTGTTAGACAGGACGCGCTGCCAAGGCCACAAGATACGGATGACATTCCATTCCCTGAACGACAGTAGAACCAGCTGCAGTACATATGAATAATTCCTCATAATTCAGAGCTGCACAGCTCCAAATCATGGTCTCAGAACACGTGACCCGGCTGACCCAGACAATGGACAGCGACCGGCGCTGGGAAAGAGATCCAATCTCACTCTACCAGACAGAAGACCGCAACAACGATGCTACAATGTGAAACAAATGTTGCACCGAGTGAACAAGCACTCTCATAGACTAAGGTGGTACACACAAGTTACAAAGTGATTCTTACTACCTTGAAAAGGTACACAAAGAGCTGAGAACCTTTGCAGATCCCAGGCCTAGTGACGTCAGCTCTAGCCAACCACAGTTCAGTATCAAAGGGGTGGGTAGCAACTGGCAAGAACCAATGGTAAGACCCTCCCACTGCAACATTGTTATACATAGTGACCTGGGGATGGACCAGCCCAGCCACCTGACATGCAAGGTATAGTAGACTAACATGTATAGAATCCACTATAGGTGGTATATTACTCAGTACCCAATCCAGTGGTCTGATAGGTTTTCTGCAGAAGGGCCCAGGTTGTAACATCACTCTGACGTCATCAGGGTACAAAACTGGCCTGAGAGCCAGGAGAAGTTGAGATGTCCATTGATTTCTTCTGTCCCTGTGCTGATCGCTGTTGGTTTTGTCTGTAATAAACCGCAGTTTGAACTTGCCATTGACTGAGTCTTCCGTTTGTCTTGTGGAAGGTGTTGGGCCTTTTGAGAGTACGCAAACTCCTAGTGGCCCTCTGGCATACTTGGGAGTTTGGCCCAGCAAGTTGGTAGCAGAGGTATGGTTGGCTGCGCCAGCCCGGCACCAGGTTGTCTCCTTCGCTGTCGAACCTGAGAGGCTGTGGGACCCTTGCATATTTCGAGAATATGGGAAAACGTGTGCCCGTTTACAGGTCATCAGGAGCACCTTGTGAATTATCCTGCCTGAAGTCAGTAAGTTGTCCAGGCAGACCAAGACGGGGAGGCGAGCTCCTTGACAGGGAGCCGACAGGCGAGCAGCGCTAGCAAACCACAGAGTGTAAGTATTGATCCAGTCTAACGGCAACTGTGGGTGTGGGGGAGGGTCAATTATTGTTTTGAATAGTCGAGTATCGTCAAGTATTGTTTAGAAGTGTTATAGTGAGTAGGCACAGGAGCGGAGGTAGAAATCCTTTTTCTATATTTAGGGCACATTCCCTCTAAGAGGTAAATTGTTCTGGTGAATAACCTAGACTACTGACTTGAAGGCTTGGATGACAAAAGATATGTAAATAGCGGTATTCCTGTGGGTTGGGCGTTTTAGCTCGGATAATAGATGACTGTTACCCTTGAGGGTTAGCAAGGGGACTGACCTAGATTGCGGAAGGTGTGTCTACTGGTTAAGTCTCCTGGAGTGAGGCGTTTGGCACGCTAGGCGACGCAGCGGGTGCTGTTTCATTCACAAGAGAATATTGGTATACTCTGCCTGGAGTGCAGGAAGACAGCTGTGGGGTTTTGTGTGGTTTGGGAGTAACAAGCTATTACAGTGTGCGAGCGATATTTGATTTACCTATGCTGTTCTGGTAGCTTGGTGACGTCACTCTTAGGTTTGCACATAGGACATGGAGAGCTTGAGATGGTGAGGAGCTAGTATTGGAAACGTGGGATTGGCAGACGATGTGAACCAGTGGCAGTGCGGGGAAGGCGCACACGCAGGATTGTGAGTGTGCCTGAGGAGGCAGAGGTTGTGAAGGAGGGGCAGTGCATGGATCACGCCTGATAAATTGTAGAGCCAGAGAGGCTCGTAGAAACTGGAAAGTATTATCATTGAATTGTTTTTTTTCCCCTAACAGCGGACTATCGAAACCCTCGACTTGAGGTCAGGTAAAAGGTATTGAGATGCATCAAGGCAAGTGTGGGGGTCTCAGCACCTGTGTAAGACACTTCCACCTTATAGGGAAAAGATCTGTTAATATAGCATAGAATGGTCCAAAGGTACTGAGAGTAAATTAACCAAACCATGGCCACCTTGTAGAAATTTCACAAAAAGACGTACAGCAATATACAGGGTACCTACAAGGTGAAGAAATTGACAAAACACATGGCATATTCGAGTTGTGGCGCATCTTCCAGGAGGGTGAGGGGGATGCCACGAGGCATCAGTGGATGCTAAGCCAACAGGAGGTGAAGGACCCAGGGACCCATCCCACCGCAGCTCCCCCTGCCCCTCCGAGTGTAGTATCAGATGATACAGATGATGAACAGGGGAGTGTATCAAATGAGGGAACTAAGGGCAGCAGAGGGGTATTCAAATCCGACATATAAACCACCACCATATACGAAGGAGAAGCCGAAAGGTGCAGGGCAGCAAGTAAGTGACCCAGGAGCGAGCAGTGAGGCACAGCAGGGCGCGAAGGAGGGTCTCGAGGGCATAAGCACAAACGAATGGATAGCAGCACAGGTACTCCTGAAACTTCAAGGGAAGACAACTGGAGAGGCACAGGAGGTGACCAAGGCGATAGAAAGCCTGAAGAGAACAAACAACATGACAGATTGGGCAGAGATAATGGACGAGGAAGACAGAAGGACCAAGGAGAGGAAAGTGATATTAGAGCACGAGGACAGTGAGAGAAGGAGGGAGGAGAAACTGGAACGTGCAGATAGGGAGCAGAGAAGGGAGGAAGAGAAGGAACACTTGGAAAGAGAATGGAAAGAAAGGATTGAGAGGGATCTCAAGTAGAGGAAGAGGCGCAGATAGAGAAGAGGGAGAAAAGGGTCAGGGAGCTGGAGAAGGCAGAAAGACGGCAAGAGATAGCTGAGCAAGAAAAACACAAGTTAGCAGAGAGAGAACAGAGAAAGTCGCAGTTGCCCAGACTGGCACGGGAGGGAGCACGTAGAGAGGGGGACGAGCGAGCAATAAGAGCAGTAAAGACACAAGAGGCACTAGATAGGGGAAAGGATAGATTTAAGGAGGACAGACAGTCAGAGCCAGACAGCACAAACTCTTGGTGCAGGAGCACAACAGAAGGATGAGGAGAACGACTAGGGGTCGGGACAGGAGGCAGCACGTATAATTTAAGAAACATCGATCTCAGTATGAAGCCCAACACAGACTTGACACTGAGGAGACTGAGTCCCCCCCCCCCAGACCCTGGTTTTTGGTGTTAAAACATCTTTTTTTACCTATACTAGAGCACAAAAAAATATATACTTTAAAAAAAAAATTCAACCTTTTTGTTTTCGGCCAAATTGACTCGAGCATTTTGTCATTCGATCAAATGCATTCGAACATTTGACCGGACACCGAGTTTTGCCCATGACTTTTGTAGCAACATGGACACAGGATCTGACAGTGAGGACATTTTAGGACACATACACAGCGAGAATGGGATGCAACTCAGACGAGCAGGCACAGCGGGGAGAGGACTTATGCACCCCACACAGCACCCATATCAACAGACTAAGGAATCTCCCAGGATGAAGGAGCAGGAAAACAGCTATAGCGTGTTCAAGGGGACGGTTGACTAGGGCTTATGACGACATCAGGAGAGTGCCCATATTGTAACCAGCAGGCATTGAGAACGGGAGGGGTCCTCGACAAATTAGACTGACCAGAAGGTCACGGAGGAGGAGACACCATACGCACAGATGCCTTTATTGGAGAGAGGAAGGGTGAGACCTCAGTACGTGCCATGGAATCACACAGATAAGGAGAATGTGAAGTGTAGGTTACCATCATTGGGCGCGGGGGCTGGGAAGTGGATTTATGAAATGGAGGAGATGACAGACGGCCATTGATTAGCAGTGGGTGGCGTAAAGGAACTGTTAGTATCGATTTTAGGAGATGCCGTTGATGATGTATGGAAGTGGGCGGGGTTCCCAGGGGTGACGACACAGAACACAGCACACGACGGGTCACCATTTGCAAACTGTAGGGCAGCAGTATGGCAAGGATTAAGGACCCAATACCCAGACACGTCAGACATTGGGGCGATTACATCACATAAGATGAGGGAAGATGAAGAGCCTGTGCAGTACAGTCAGGAGATTCAAGAGCTTTGGCGCCTCGGAAACTCGAGAGCCTTGGGACTGTCAGGGAGAATTCTCTTATAAGGCTAATTTGCCAAACCTAGTGAGTCCCTCAGCAGCTTTTCTGGATTTTTGGGGTTTGTTTTTTTCTCCTGCTAAAAGTGAGACTCTTTTACTCCCACTCTTAGGCATGATTTGAGGTATGTCTTTACTTGTTATGTGCTTATGGGCTATGGGCTTCCTTTTTACTCCATAGGGTATCATCTGTTTTTCTGTATGTGTGGTACACAGCACCCTCAGTGCAGTACCACAGGGGGGTCACAGTGATCCCCAAACATAGACTCCATACCCTGGGACTGACTACTGTCTCCCAGGGCATGTAAAGTCACCATTGCCTTTACTAGTCCAAAATTGTGAACAGAACCAGTACAAACCATCATATTGTGGAAGTACTGGTAAGGGGTAATTCGATTGCCCCTGGGTCTGTTTTCGAGGAGGCACTGTCCCGTCCCCCCTGGTCGAATTTCTGGCTGGTAGCAGTGGTTACCACGCGTAATATTCCACCGGAAAATCCTCTATGGGATTTTCCCATTGATTTTAAACGCACCACTTTTTGGTGCAATGTTAAAGATACCACTGGTTTATTTATTTAATATTAAATCACCGGTTGGGTCTTTTTGCCAGAACTCGATTCTAAAATGGCGTTTGTGTCCGTCTCTGTAACTCTGACCAAGGTCGAGCCCTTTGTTCCACTATTTTGGCGGGCTTCTCCACTGAAGCCCTCCAAATGGTGCCACTCTGTCTGGGTTCCACAGGAAGGGTGGAGGGGGGAATTGGCACCCTGGACTGCATTGCCTTAGCAACCCAAGTAGCACTCTGCTCTGATTGGCCCAGTGGTGAGCCGCCCAGGTCACCACTTAGCATGTGTGATTGACAGCTAGGCTGATGAATGGGTGTTTTTCTGCATAAAAGCAGGGCCTTTGGGACAGGAACTTCAGAAGTCGCCACAGGACCTAAGAATCCAAAGAGGGACGAAGCTGAGCCATCTGCAATGACGACACCACCGGTGAAGCCCTGCTGCAGATACCTCACCACTTTCCTGATGACAAGAGAAGATCTTCTGCTGGACGAGTCTTCTTCCTCTGAGCTGGTGGGACCAACCAGTTCACCCTTTTCGCCTTCCAAAGACGTCCCTTGGTCGAATCGCCCGTGCCAAGCACCCCAGCGGCCAGATAGCCAAGCTCACCACTTTTGACCGTGAATAAAAGGATCGCACTTTTTTACCGGGAACTCTGGGGCTGGTTTCATCCCTGTGCAGTGCAACAACTCCACGAGTCCTCCTCCACGAGATCTTCTCTTCCCCTGGTCGGAACCATGAACCTCAACCACTGCCAGGAACAACATCCCCCGCTGGAGCTTCCTTTCTCTTAAGGTACTGTGTCTTGCCTGGCCTCCCCTTTCTACAGATTGCTAAAGGTGATCCTTAAATCCTTGGCTTCTAAACTGGGTTGGCTCCAGGCCTTCTAACTATATCTTTTGACTCACCCCAACCTCTTTTGAACACTCTGCAAAGACTTTCAGTGCACTTTAACCCGTGTGATCCTGGGCACATTTCGCTTTGCTCCATTTAAAGTGGGTCTGGTCTATGAACTTTGGCTCTACAGTATAACCTGCCTTTCTCCCCTTGCTCTGAACTCTTGAAAGTGTTGGGAACGGTTTTATTCTTATGCTCTGCCTTTTCTCTCCCTTTTTAACCTAAACTATTGGAGTGCCATCTAGGTTAAGCGCTCACTTCTGTCTTCACAAATAGTTGTGCTTTAACCCTGACTTGTCTAATAGTTATCAAGGGAGGTGTGTAAACTTACCTGACTGTGTTTTAGATTACTTTTCATTGAGAGTGCTAGTGTATTACCTAAAGTGTGTTTTAAATAAATAACTATATACTTTTTATGCAAAGCTCTGGTCAGTGTTTGTTTGCTCTACTGTATTTTGGCCCTATTGTGCATACTCTGCATACTGCCCTACTCTTCTTGAGAGAAGTCTGACTGCTCAGCCACAGCTACCAGGTAAATCTGGGTGGTGCAGACTGCTACCAATTGGGTTTACTGCTGCTCCTGTAGTCTTAATCTTTTTGCAGTGTTCCCCAAGGGACCTGCACAGGATTCTGCCTAACAGGGACAAAACAGTAGCAATATTTTACCACATATTAGTGCAGGGACTATCAGAGCCAGTTCAGAAGAATTCAAAGAAACTGGTAGTGATGGAAGCGAAAGGATGGCCAGAGATATAGCTCACGATAGTGCATCATTGTAGATTATGGCAGGAGAAGGTTAACCAAAAAGCGGAAGACAAGAAGGAAGATGATGTGAAGATAGTTCAGAGAAGCTATCAAAGTATGTGATGGAAGGGGCAGTTATAACCAGCTCCACCTCACAGGCACAGCAGCAGCCGCAGCATCAACAGCCACAAGAGTTTGTACCGGCCATGGGAGGAGGGTACATGGGATGGGGCAGCCCACAGCAGGGGTTCCGAAGGGGAGGCCTTCCAAAAAAAAGGGTTGTGGCTTTGGACCACAGATGGATCATAATCAAGGGGGGTTTTCAGGAGGGTTTTGGGGATACAGACAACAGGTGCAGCAGAACCCAGGGGACTTTTCAGGGGGTTTTCCAGGGCAAAAAAGGGAGCCACCACAGTGCTGGACCTGTGGGCAGCTAGGGCACATCTCAAGGGTATGTCGGTTTAGAGGGGTGCAACAGAGCTGGGGACAGCAGGGCCAGCAGCCATATCAAGGGGGCCAAGACGATTACTATGCACAGGCCAGCAACCACAGAGACAGGCGCAGGGCACATATCAACAAATGCTGCAAGCACAAGCAAAAGCATAAGCACCACCAGCACAGATGCAGGTATCACAGATGCCAGCGCCAATACCACAGTATCTACAAGCACCACAGATTAGAGTAAGCACACAACAACTCACAAAGATACAGAATGGCGATGCACCAGCACACGTGGACACAATAGCAACAATACCCGTCCGACTACTGGGGGTGTTACCATGGTAGTGAACAACCCCTTTATAGGAAATGGGTCGTCCATGTACCCTCAATAGGCCAGCCCACAGACGAACTTGATGTGTCCCATCCTGTCGATCACACCCAACCCTGCGGAGGAACCTTGCATAGGGCGGGCGATAGGTGACAAAACATTTTCCTTTCTTGTTGACACCGGGGCAACTAGGTCATGCATTAGGGAAGGAATATTTACATTGTCAGGCGATGCCATGAACACTCAAGGATTCTCAAGGGCTCGGGAAGTGGTTCCTTTTACTGATATTATCTCACTATCTATAGGAGATCAAGATCTATCACTACCTTTACTCTACTCTCGACAGACACCTGTAAACATACTGGAATGAGACATCATGAACAGAGTTAACATGACCATCTCATTCACAGATAAGACCATAGTGTGCTCAACACCAGGCATACACATGTTAAATATAAGGCAGATTGTCCAAGCATATTGTGGACTCACGGTACAGAGGGGGTGCCAGTGGACCCAGAGATGTTCCAATATGGGATGGATATTGCTATTGCTTGGCTCCCAGGCATTGCAGGGAAAGCGTGGCGGGTCCCAAATGAATACCTGTTCAGGCCAGATACACCATTGGAAGAGCCAGAAGGAACAATAGTGTCCATAGAAATAGAGGCAGTGGCGTCAAGAGAGGATTGGATTGCAGTCCATGGGATAGATGACACAAAGAGGGCATGAAGAGCGATAATTACAGTTGCAGAGGGGTGCAGGCTGACTACAGTGACAGATGATAAACTATTCCAGGAAGAGAGACAGGAACTGGAGATGGTGTTCAAAGTGTGTGTAACCTACTGGTTATAGATACACTACGGAGAAGTGCCACAGAGAAGGGAGATGGCACTGAAGGTGCCGCACTCATTCTGGGAGTACATGGCCATGGTACCCAGCAGTTTGTGGGCCGCAAGTCCCTATGATGTGGGTTGCATAAAGAGCATAGGAGGGGTGACGTACCCCCTAACCAAGGAAGCAGATGAGGGTATTTATGAGACAATCACAGCTCTTATTGAGAGAGGCATTCTGGTAGCATCAGAATCCCCATTGAACTCAACAGTTTACCCTGTGTGCAATGCAAATGGGGGTCATGGCATTTTATTCAGAATTTAAGACCTCTTAACCATATTGTATAAGCAGAGTATCCTCTAGCTGCAAACCCAATGACAATTTTATGCAGCATTCCGGCAGAAGCTGCCTGTTTCACGGTCATTGGTTTGAAGAATGCATTATTCTCAGTATCGCTACACCTAGACTCACAAGACTTAACCAGCTTTATGTGCAGAAACCAGAAGTGGAAACATACTCGTTTACTACAAGGGTACTGTGAGTCACCATCTATCTCTAACAGAGTGAAACAGATTGACCTGAACAACCATACAGTCAGAAAGCACCGTCTTGCAGTATGTAGATGACATTTTGATTTGCAGTTTGATAGAAGACCAGTGTAGGAGGGACTTGGTGCACATGCTGACGGTGTAAGCTGACAAAGGGTACAAGGTGGACAAGGCTAAGTTACAGTACTGTCAGAAAGAGGTGCTATACATTGGACAGATGATATCCAAGGATGGCCGAAAGATCGCCCCAGAAAGAGCAGAGACAATACATAAAACACCTCCGCCAACCACAGTGAGGGAGATGCAACAGTTCTTGAGGTTATGCAAATATTGCAGAGCCTGGGTCTTTGACTACAGCACATCCACAAGGGCACTACTGTACACCCTGAAAGAGGCACAGAGGGGAACAAAGACATTGACATGGACCACAGAGATGACTAAGGCCTTTGAGGAACTGAAGCAAGCCATAAGCACTGCCCTAGTGTTAGGTACCCCAGACTACAAAAAGGAATTTATCTTATTCGCGCACACGGACAGTGTAGTGATAAAGGTAGTATTGACACAGAAGACAAGCATGGGCCATAAGCCAATTGCTTATTACAGTGGACAACTTGATCCGTACAAACAAGCTGCGGCAGCTGCGGCCTTCGCAGTAGAGAAGTCATCAGCAGTAACAATGGGGTGCACCACCGCTCTATACCTGGAGCACGCCCTCTTTGCGATACTGCATAAGCCAACGAGCACACTGACCACACAGAGAGCATCAGGGTACAAGGTCATACTAGTGACTGTAGGATTGAAGATAGTAAGATACAAGACTGACAACCCAGCAACCTTTTTGGCAGATGTTCTACAGGCAGGAGACTATGCACACAACTGCACAAAGGACATAGAGATGTTCAGTGAGACACGCAAGGTAGAGGAGGATGCACTTGAGTGGGGAGACATGCTTTACATTGATGGTTCGTCGACAATTGATCAAACTGATGGGGCCAGACGTACTGGGACTGCAGTGGTAAGGCTGAAGGAGGATTGGACAAGTGAGGTGGTTGCAAGTGTGTGACTACCATCCCATTATTGAGCACAAGCAGCAGAAATAGTGGCTCTCATATTGGCGCTGGATAGCAGCGTAAAGAAGGAGGTGTCAATTGATTCTGACGTCATCAACGGTACACTCAGGACTGGCACGATATCTCAGGAGAGGGTTCAGGAGAGCAGACGGGACCCCAGCAAAGCATGCACTATTATTGGACAGATTGATCAAGGTGATTGCTTATCCAAAAAAGGTAGCACTAGTGAAGTACCAGGCCCGCACAAAAGGGGAAGACCCTATCTCAAGAGGAAATGAAGCAGAAGCCTTTGAGGCAAAAGGCACAGCGTACTTTGGGCAATTGTGGGAACTGAGAGAGATACAAAAGGCTCAGGAAGGGGTGAGGAACATGGTAATGGAGGAAGGTTACAATGTATTACCAGAGACACAGATTATGGAGCTGCAGGGAGCTGCGCCCAAAGAGGAGAAACAGCTATGGGTGAAGAAAGGGTGCCCAATGTCTCCGACAGATGCCTTATGACGACAGAACAACACAGGGAAAGTGGTCATGCCACTAGAATTATTGAAGAAAGCATTGGCACAATTGCACTTTCCAACACACACAGGGAAGGAAGTTGTTGCTACACGCATTGGAGAAACGTGGTTCTGTCCAAATTTAAATGAACAAGTAGCTGTGTTTGTAAGTAACTGCTTGACCTGACAGCAGTTTACAGCAGGGCATTCTTTGAGAGATCTGAGAGGAGCCATACCAAAGCCTGTAGGCCCATTTCTGCATCTCCATGTGGATCAGGTGGATATGATCCAAGTCTGCCAAGGATACCGCTACATTATAGTGGTTGGCTGCCCATTCTCTAGGTGGATCGAGGCAGGCCCCTGTTCACATGCTGATGCCCTTAGAGCGGCCACGTTTCTGGTCCAGGAGGTTTTCCCAAGGTGGGGCGTGTGTGAGGTCCCGCGGTCTGACAACGGCCCTGACTTCGCCAACTAACTGATGTCGGCACATCACAACACTGCTAGGCATCCAGCATAAATGTTTGCAGGTGAGCCGCGGTGCCAGGAAGAAGATGTCTGCGCTCCGAGATGTTCTAACCAATTTGTCCACGCTGTGAGTAGACCCAACAGATTCAGAGCACGATCCCCTGGAGTATATTATCTTGTCTTTGTAGAGTATTTGGCCCAAACATACCCACACCTTGAGCACATCAAGCCCCCAGTGCAGGCCATATTGAGAGACCCCTCAGTAAGAAAAGTCTGGGAGGAGGTATTCACCTTTGCCATAAGTGGGGCTTAAGGGCACTGACAATACTAACACAGTAATGCCTTTTTCTGCTTTTTTCAAGAGGGAAACTGTATCACCAAGCTGCAAGGATCAAGCAGCGTTAGTGGAAATTAAAGGAACAATAAAGAACATTATCGTTATGTCGTATCTATTGATTCCTAGTGGCTTGATGGGATTCATATTCTGGCAATTATATGTTGTTGTTACTGCTACAGCTATACCCTCACGAACATTCCCCCAACCCAAGCAGGTGGGACGACCATGTCAGGTGGACAAGAGAACACTGCTGATAAGGTAAGGAGATGTAAGAGCAGTGTTCACACAGACATAAAGGGAGTAGACATGTATCTCACTGACACTGCTCGAGTGTCTAACAACATGTGGTACAAACACATGACAAAAGTAGGTAAGGAAACCACCGGGCAGAGCTGTTATGTTTTCTCTTTAATCCCCTACGCAATGACTGCCTCTAGAAAATTCATAGCAACTGTAATACCAGCAGCAAGGGCACAGTGCCCGATGTATCACTCAATGGTGCAAACATGAGGAAGATTCCAAGGGAAGACAGCAACATTGAGATGGATGTCCAAAGGAACGTTGCCATACGAAGATAATTAGATAAGGACATTGGACATGATGAACAATTATTGGCAAGTAGATGAGGCCATACGGTACATAACTGACGGACCTGAGAAGGGAGAAACGAAGACGATCACATGGAAGGAACTGCTATCTCCCTGCACAAGAGTGAAGGAGATAGGAGGAGAGCCTGGCTGCTGCGAAAGGCAGCAGAAATTTGTTACGCTCACCTGGTCTCTGCGGAGGCGTTGGGGCACAGTTGCAGCCCTCCCTGGAGTTAGATCACCCTCTTCTGGTTTTCGTCCCCTGCGGATCAGCTGTGGGCGGCGACAATCGGTGGCACTGCTCCTGCGTGGATATGGGAAAACGTGAATGCGCTGATAGGTGACTGTGGTATCCCCCAAACCCTTCGACGTAAGGTGCGATTTCAGTGGGCACATACCGGCCCATAAGGCTCACCTGGTAAGTGTGAATGATGAGCTCTCCGTCCTGCTACTTCTGGCAGGGGTGCTTGTTAATGGAATCGAGTTCCTTCACTGATTCAGAGAAATAGTCCAGTCTAGCTGCGACTAAGCTCCTCTTTCCTTTCTGCTTTGTCTCAATGTCTCTTGTCTTTTCCTTTCTTTCTGCTTTCTCTCAATGTCTCTTGTCTTTTCCCTTCTTTCTGCTTTCTCTCAATGTATTGATGTTATTGCTCTCAATGTTGTTGTTTTTCACTGAATAACGTTCCTCTCTGTTTTCTCCCAGATAGATGGAAATGTGGCCTAACTACGGCTGGGGAGGCGCGGAACGCGGCTGAGGGGAAGATGGATGCGACCGCAATGTCCGGCAGCAGGTGAGTGATGGTTTTAGGGATGGCGCAAAGTTTAATGGCAGTGCGCCCTTAACGAAATGTCCGTTAAGTGTTTAACCTTGTCTTTTGCTTTCCTTTTGCAGGTGCTGCGAGTTCGGATGAAGTGCGTCGTGCCGCGGTGCCCAGATGATGCTGTCTGCATTCCGAGATGTTAGCAGGTGAGGCGCAGTGGCAGGAAGAAGATGTCTGCGCTCCGAGATGTTTGCAGGTGAGCCGCGGTGCCAGGAAGAAGATGTCTGCGCTCCGAGATGTTTGCAGGTGAGCTGCAGTGCCAGAAAGAAGCATACAGGGGTGAGCAGGATCCTCCGGATGGTAAGTATGAATGTAGGTAGCAGGATCCCGCCAGGTATGTTGAATCCCAGGCGACGGTGAGCGCTACGTTGCACAGAGGTGCAGAATTACGCAAAGCGTGTGCCTTGGGGTTGGGCTGGCTTTTATAGCTGAGCTCTTAAAGCCACACCTCCTTAGCTCAGTACTGCTTGCCACACCCTGCTACTCGTAGAAGTTGCACATGCAGATGCAGATGGAGGCCACACCCGGACTAATTACACACAAGTGACGAGTTTTTGAGAGTATTCCTGCCCATAATAAAACAGTTCCATTCCATTCCAAGCACTTCTGCCTATAATGAAAATGTCTTGTCTAAGTTCTTCCATGAGCCTGGCACCAAAGGCGCCAGGACTGCATCCAACCAGGCTCACCATATATAAACGTCCCAAAGGGACGTGCGTGAACCATGATGCCCCCTGCTCCCTCCAATTGATGGTGCCGCTCCTGTGATCCTGGGCAAGTGGCCATAACAGCACTCACCATCAAGGCCCCTCTCAAGACTGATCCTCCTCCTGGCCCTGGTTTGGTGGGGTTATTACGATGGAATTGTCTAACCAATCGAGGGGCATGAACATATTCGCTGGGTTCCGAGGTTCGGTCTTGAGGTCCGTATCCTTTCCAGTCTATTAGGTAGTACAGTTTAGACCGAACCACCTTGGAATACAAGATAGATTTAACTTCGTATTCGGGTTCCCCATTTAGTAATTTGGGCTCTGGTGGAGAATCAATCCGTGTATTTGGTTTCATGGGCTTGAGGAGAGAGACATGAAATAGCAGGTGAATTTTCATGTGCAATGGTAACTCCAACTTCATGGCGGCAGGGTTGATTATTGCCTTGATGGTATAGGGGGCCAGATATCTGGGGCGGAAGGCCCGTGGCCCTTTCAAAGGTATGTGTTTACACGTTAACCAAACCTTATCCCCAATCTGGTAATCGGGAGCTTCTTTTCGGTGCCAGTCAGCAAACAGTTTTTGTCTTTCTTTGGCCTTGTTCAAGTGCTCTGACGCTTCCTCAAGAACTTGAATGATGGATTTATGCAAGGTTTTTATTGCTGGCATTTCCGAAGCATTGGGTGGATCAAACACGGATGTCCGTGGGTGTCTTCCATGTAGAGTATAGAATGGAGTTTGTCCAGTGCTTGTATGAACCAAATTATTATATGCATACTCAGCTCCCCAAAGTATGTTTTTTCAGGAGTCTTCGGAGTGTTGAAGCATACATCTTAAATACTGTTCTAGCGTCTGAATGGTTCGTTCGGTTTGTCCATTGGTTTGAGGGTGGTGGCTAGTGGACAACCGGAGGTCAATTTTAGCAATTGCACAACACCTTCTCCAAAAGGTGGAAACACATTGAGTTCTACGATCCGATATCAAGATTAATGAAAATCCATGTAGCCGGACAATTTGTTCCAAGAACACAGTGGCGAGAGTCGATGCAGTTGGATGTCCTTTCAGAGGGATAAAATGGGCCATTTTAGAGAATAAATCCACAATGACTAAGATGGTGTTGTAACCATTGCATGGAGGAAGATCCGTGATAAAGTCAATTGATAGTGTATGCCAAGGTGCTGGTGAAACCATTAAAGGACGTAGTAACCCAGCAGGGTTTTTCTTCTGAGATTTGTGCTGTGCACAGATGCCACAGGTTGTAACAAATCGGGCAATGCCTTTCCTCCAAGTGGGCCACCAATAGTTTTGTTTTACCTTAGCTTGTGTCTTGGCTATTCCAGGATGTCCTTGTACTAATGAATCATGGTAGTTTGTGATTATTTGAGCTTGCAGTTTCTTGTCCTGGATATATAACCGTCCATGGAAATATGGTAGGTTGTTTTTTCGATGGTGTACCGGTCTCCCTTTAAAAGCCATTCCTGTTGTTTTACCTGATTCATCTGGGGCTGTAAACTGGTTTTTAAGTCATCTAAACACGTGGTAGCAGCAATCATGGTTTGAATTCGTTCTTCAGGAATGATGGCCACAGGATTGGATGCTGTAAAGGCTTCTTTTTCCTCACTCATGTGTGATAATGTGTCTGCTTTTCCATTCGGCACTCCAGGTCTATAGGTAATAATAAAGTTGTATTCTGCGAAAAAGAGGGTCCAACGAAGTTGGCATGAGGATTGCGCTTTGGCGGTCTTTAAATACTGTAAGTGTCAATAATGCATACGGAGGGGGAAATCAATCCCCTCTCCCGTACCACAGAAGCCGAATAGATCGACCCTCCCACCGTGGTTGGCACGGGCGCCTGAATATAAATAATACAGGGAACCACGTGGCAGCCAATGGGGGGAAGACGGAGTTAGGGAAAGGGGATGGAATAACAAAGGTGAGGTAAGGGAAACAAACAAGCATACATAGGAAAAGTAACTCAAAACTACTCCTGGAACCTGCCTGCCGAAAACATACTCCTGACTTAATAATTCCTCAAGCCTACTCTACACCATAATGTTTGGAACTTAATGAGAGACTCACAGAAGCACATGAAACATGAAGATTAGTGACCTTGACTTGAAAACACATGAAACTCATACACATACCCTAAGCTTGCATAAGCATGATGGCACAAACACAGGGAGTTCCCCGCAATAAATGTGACAATGACACATGGCCCTAAAGGGAAAGCAGAAGCCACAGACAATACACATAGCACAGTACATAACATGCGCGTAACCATGGTGGAGGTGAACCATTGTGTGGCAGTACTATTAGCACTCTTCTATGATTGTCTCAAAACCTCCAGCCTTTCCCACCCCTCCCTAGACACACCGTTCTGTTAATTTCACCAACAAAATGTCTTGCGGGTGTAAACCAAGACAATCCTTATGCAGAAAGACTCAGCATAGACAACTGATCCTCCAAAGGCACATAATGCGTGCTTCCGAAAACAAAGTGGGATTTTAGGCAACTAAAGCACTGGCAACAAACAAGGCAGGAAATACCACTTAACTGGATGTCCGGGCATCTCGGAAGGCACCCGGACCTGAATACATGATGCAGAAGAACAAGTTACTTCTTACCTTGTAACGTTCTTTTGACGGGATGTTCCTCCGACGAATTCCTTATCTTTGATAATACGTTTCCAGCTTGCTGGCCTTGGAAATTTTTTCTGTAGAGGGCGCTGCGCGTCGACGTCTGCCGAGTCGATGTCCCTCGACGGCCACCATATCGGCGCCGAGGTCACCATGCCCATAAATAGCCACGCGCTGCGTCCGTTGCTCAGTTCCGTTTTGTAGCATAAGAAAAGTCATGCCTGAATTGGTTATTGACCTTGAAGGAGCGTAAGCTGCAACCGCAAGGGAAGTATCACTGCAGGGATGGATGGGAGGGGCGATAAGGAATACGTCGGAGGAACATCCCGTCGAAAGAACGTTACAAGGTAAGAAGTAACTTGTTCTTCGAAGGGATTGTGTCCTCCGACATATACCTTATCTTTGATAGACTCCCATAGCAGTGGCATGTAATTGGCGGTGAGAGTAAGAATGTTATGTATCCCTTTAGGGATGGACCGAATGTAATACGGCCTTGCCAAATCTGGTCTCTTGACTTGTGGAGGAATCCAGATTGTAAAATTTTGTGAATGTATGTGCGGACGACCATGTGGCAGCCGCACATATGTCTCGGACTGGTACCCCTCTTTGGAGAGCCGAAGAGGCTGCGATACCCCTGGTTGAATGAGCCCTGAGATTTTGGGGTGGCTCTTTCCCTGCCAGTTTGTAACATTCTAGAATGGCCAAAATAATCCACCTGGAGATGGTTTGTTTTGTTCTGGGTAGTCCCAACTTGTGACCTGAGTATCCTACAAACAGTTGGTCTGCTTGCCTGATCCTAGCCATTCTGCTGATGTAAAAACTGAGAGCTCGCCTTGGGTCCAGCCTATGTAGCCTTTCCTTCTCTTTCCCCGGATGGGGAGGAGGGTAGAACAAAGGTAAGGTAATTTTCTGAGTAATATGAAATTCGGAAACCACCTTTGGGAGGAAATTAGGCTTCACCTGTGGGACAACTTTGTCCTTGTGGAAAATTGTATGTGGGGGTTTACAGGAGAGAGCTTGTAGCTCGCTCACCCTCCTAGCAGATGTTATTGCTACCAATAGGACAGTTTTAAGCGTGAGAAATCTCAGGGAACAAGAGTGAAGTGGTTCGAATGGAGTGCCCATTAGGAAGTTTAAGACGAAATTTAAGTCCCATAAGGGAACCTGGAATGGTTTTGGAGGATAAACATTAGTTAATCCCTTGAGAAATTGTATCACTAGAGGAAGTTTGAAATACAATGGTTCCTCCGCAGTGCGCTTGAAGATAGAAAGCGCTGCGAGATAGCCTTCTACAGTGCCAACTTGAAGGCCTGAGTTTGCCAAGTAGACTAGAAACGATAACACCATTGGTGTACCACATGAAAAAAGGTCGATATTCTCTTCCCTACACCAGCTGCAAATTTGTTCCAACGGCAGCGGTATAAAGACTTTGTTGCTGGCCTTCTGGCCGAAAGCAACACCTCCATGACGTTATCAGGGAGATCCCAATCCTTGTACCTCACCCTTTCAGAAGCCAAGCATGAAGGTTGAGGGTTTTGGTGTCTGGATGGAGAACCTGACCTCCCTTCTGCGAGAGAAGATTCTCTTTGAGTAGAAGACGGATTGGAGGACCGATGGACATATCTAGAAGGTCCGGGTACCACGTTCTCCTGGCCCAATCCGGGGCAATTAGGATCATGGTTTTCCGGAATCTTCTCAACCTCCTGATCATTTGAGGAATAACAGGGACTGGTGGGAACGCGTAAAGGAGTGGAAACTCCCAGTCCACTACGAACGCGTCTCCTAGAGCTCCTCTCGGGGTAAATTCCCTTGAACAGAACAGATCGCACTTCCTGTTGGTGCTTGTGGCGAACAGATCCACCTGACGGGGTTCCCCAAAGGGCGAAGATCTCTTGAAGGACTTCCTGAGCTAGCTCCCACTCGTGGGAGACTGTGCTCTGCCTGCTCAGAGCGTCCGCTGTCAAGTTCTTCTCTCCGGCTAGGTGGACTGCCGATAGAGAGATTCCTTCTTGGATTGCCCAAAACCAGAGCTGCATCGCCTCTCTGCACAGTGGCAGCGATCCTACGCCTCCTCTTTTGTTGAGGTAGTGCATGGCCACCGTGTTGTCCGTCATTATCAGGACATTTCTCCCCTGTACTGATGGCGGGAAAGCTTTCAGCGCTAGTCTGATCGCTCTCAGCTCCAATAGGTTGATGTGTAGTCTGGACTCCGATGGAGACCAACGACCGCTGATGGTCAAGTCGTTGGCATGGGCTCCGCACCCCATGAGTGAGGCGTCTGTGACTACTGTTATCTCCGGCCATGGTTGCCAAAACAGTTCTCCTTTCAAGATGTTCTCTGGATAGGCCCACCATTGAAGGTCGCAGGCTACCTTGTCCGGAATCCGGAGGAGATCTGTCATTCTCCCTGAGAATTGCGACCACTGACTTCTCAGTGCCCACTGAAGAGATCTTATTCTCAGGCGAGCCTCTGGCACAAGGAAGATGCAGGATGCCATGAAGCCTAGCAACCTGAAGAAGTCGAAGGCTGGGAGATGTTGGGCGTTTTGAAACTTGGTGACCATCTGTAGAATATCTTGAGCCCTCACCTCTGGTGGCGAGGCTTTTCCCAGGGAAGTGTCCAGGACCGCTCCAATGAACTGTGATGGTATCATCTGTGACTTCTTTAAATTGAGGGAGAAGCCCAGTTTGTGAAGGAAGTGGCAGACATAATCTAGCTGGGCCTGGGCCTGTTTCCAAGATACAGCCCTGATCAGCCAATCGTCCAAGTAGGGGTAGACGTGGATCCCTTCCCTCCTTAGACTCGGCCGCCACTACCGACATCAGCTTGGTGAAGACCCTCGGGGCGAAGGTCCGCCCAAATAGCAGAACTCGAAATTGATAATGAGAGTCGCCAATTGCGAACCTCAGGTATTTCCTGTGTTTGAGATGGATTGGCACATGGAAATAAGCATCCTGAAGGCCCAGAGATACCAGCCAGTCCTGGAGCTGGAGGGCCTGAAGGATCTGAGAGAGAGTTACCATCTTGAACTTGTCCTTCCTGAGGAACTTGTTCAATTCTCGTAAGTCCAGGATGGGTCTCAGTCCTCCGTCCTTCTTTGGTATGAGAAAGTAGGGGGAGTACAAGCCCTTGTTCCTGTCCGCTACAGGTACCGGTTCTATGGCACCTTTCTCTAGCAGGTCTATAATTTCCTGCAAGAGGAGCAGATCTGGGACTTTTAGAGAGCTGTTCCCCGGTGGATGACTCTGAGGGATGTGTAGAAAGGGTAGGCAGTAACCCTGGGCAACTGTCTCCAATGCCCAAGCATCTGATGTTATAGCCTGCCATTCCGTCAGATGGTGAGTTAACCTGCCCCCTACAGGTGTATTGTGTGGAAAGGCCTCAGAGTGGTTTGGGGGCGGCTGATGCAGATGCCGAGGGTAAAGAGGCACCTGCTGCAGCCCTAGTACCGTTGACCCGTCCACCTCGGGTGGATCTCCTTTGGCCTCTTTGAGCCGGCTGTCCTCTGCCTTTCCCGAATGCGGAATAATAGCAAAAGGACTTTCCTTTCTCAGAGGTTCCTGAGGGGCGAAAAGGAGTTTGGCGGATAGCAGCTCCTAAAGATTTTGCTGCTGCTTTAGAAGTCTGCAACTTTCCAGACTGTCATCAGCCTTTTCTCCGAATAGTGAAGAGCCGTCAAAGGGCATATTCAAAAGTCTGGCCTGTACATCTGGAGCAAAGCCAGACTTTCGCAACCAGGCATGCCTGCGGATTGTTGTACTTGCCGCCATGGCCCTGCTGATACTGTCAGCGGAATCGATGCCAGTTTGAAGTGATTCGCACATGGCATCTTTGCCATCTTTAATAATGTTAAGGAAGGCTTCCTTTTCATCTCCTTCGGGTATGCAGTCAGCCGCTGATGAAGCACACTCCCACAGTGTGTGACTGAACCTGGCGAGCGTACAGGTGACGTTGATGGACTTCAACGCCATACTACAAGCAGAGAAGACTTTCTTCGCCATAGAATCGTACCTCTTGTCATCTCTATCCTGTGGGACAGTAGGGTAAGCGGTCCTACTGCTAGATGAAGTTGCCGCTTGAACCACCAGGCTCTCTGGAGTCGGGTGTTTTGATAAGTATTTAGGGTCAGCAGCCGCTACCCTATACTTGGCTGACAATCTTTTATTGACCGCAGGAATAACTTCAGGAGTTTCCCAATTAGATGTAATTTTCCTTTGTAAGGCTGCATGGAAGGGGACCACAGGGTCCTCCTGTGGACCTTTGTCTAATATGTCTGTTGAAAAACAGGGGAAGGCGCAGACCAACCCATAAATTCAATAATTCTTGCCATAAGGGTTCTATAGGGTGTTTCGGCATGTTCTCCTGAGTCTGGCTTAACAAATTCCCCTAGTAGTTGGGCCAACAGATCTGTCTCAGAAGTTTCCATAACGCCCAGGCAGAGAGTTGTTGAGGCTTCGCGTTCTGTTACGCTCACCTGGTCTCTGCGGAGGCATTGGGGCACAGTTGCAGCCCTCCCTGGAGTTAGATCACCCTCTTCTGGTTTCGTCCCCTGCGGATCAGCTGTGGGCGGTGATAATCGGTGGCACTGCTCCTGTGTGGATATGGGAAAATGTGAATGAGCTGATAGGTGACTGTGGTATCTCCCAAGCTCTTCGACCCAAGGTGCGATTTCAGTGGGCACGTTCAGCCCATAAGGCTCACCTGGTAAGTATGAATGTTGAGCTCTCCGTCCTGCTACTTCTGGCAGGGGCGCTTGTTGATGGAATCGAGTTCCTTCACTGATTCCTGAGTAATAGTCCGGTCCAGCTGCGACTAAGCTCCTCTTTCTGCTTTCTCTCAATGTCTCTTGTCTTTTCCCCTCTTTCTGCTTTCTCTCAATGTCTCTTGTCTTTTCTGTTCTTTCTGCTTTCTCTCAATGTCTTGATGTTATTGCTCTCAATGTTGTTGTTTTTCTCTGAATAACGTTACTCTCTGTTTTCTCCCAAATAGATGGAAATGCGGCCTAACTATGGCTGTGGAGGCGCGGAACGATGCTAAGCCGAAGATGGATGTGATCGCAATGTCCGACAGCAGGTGAGGGATGGTTTTAGGGATGGCGTGAGGTTTAATGGCAGCACGTCACCGTTTAATGGTGCGCATCGAAGTGGGCTCTAAGTGGCTGTTGGGCTGCCCGGACTTACTGCTCCACTTCAAACTTCCTGTGGAGCTGCTCTGCGGCTGTCTCCCCCTCGTTCTACACGCGCGCCGTGCGCAAGAGGAAGATCTACTGCAGGCGAAACGCCGCCGTATTGGCCAGACCAATGGCAGCACGTCCTTAACGAAATGTCTGTTAAGTGTCTGTTAGGCAGAAACCTGTGCAGTTCCCTCTGGGACCACTGCAAAAGATTTAAGACTACAGGTGGTTGGCAGTAAACCCAATTGGTATCAGTCTGTACCACCCAGATTTACCTGGTAGCTGTGGCTGAGCAGTCAGACTTCTCTCAAGAAGAGTTAGGCAGTATACAGAGTATTCACAATAGGTCAAAAGAACACAGTAGAACAAGCAAACACTGACCAGAGCTTGGTGTAAAAGAGAAATAATTATTTATTTAAAAACACATCTAGTAAAACACACTGGCACTAATATCAAGCAGTTCAAAAACACGGTCACTAAGAGATACACACTCCCTTCAACGATTAGTTAGACAAGTCTTAAGTAAAGCAACACTTATTTTCAGACAGCGGTGAGCGCTTAACGAAGATGACACTCTAATCAATCGGTTTAAAAGGGAGAGAAAGGCAGAGCAAAGATAGAAACAGATCCCAACACTTTCGGAAGAACACAGTAGGAGAAGAAGGCAGGGTAAAACTGTAAATTCAAAGTTAACAAGGCCGGACCCACTTTAAGAGGCTCCGGTCGAAATGTGTCCAAGGTCACACGGTTCAAAGTGCCCAAAAGTCTCGCAATAAGTTCAGAAAGAGTTGGACCAAAAAGAAAGGGACCAGTTAGATGGTCAAGGCGGCCAGCCCAGTCCAGAAGGTTAAGGGATTATTGTTACCTTGTAGCAATCTTTAGAAAGGGAGGCCTGGCGGACACGGTACCTTAAAATGGTGAGAACGCTCCAGCGGGGGCAGTTGTTCCTGGCAGCGGGTGCAAGTCGGTGCTTCGTCCGGACGAAGAGAGGATCTCGTCGGGGAGGAAAGCAGGAGTCCGTTGCACTGCCAGGGAAGAAACCAGCCGCGGAGTTCTCAATTAAAAGGAGCAGTCCTTTTATTCGCGGTCCAGTGGTAAGTGGCTATCCAGTTGCTGGGGTGCTTGGCACGGGCAATTCGACCACAAGACGTCCTGGGATGCGAAAAAGGAAGGTAAACTGGTTGTGCCCACCAGTCAGGTGAAGAAGACTCTCCAGCCGGGAGATCTCCTCTGTCATTGGGAAGTGGTGAGTCGGTTCAGCAGGGCTCCACCGGTGGTGTTGTCGTAGCAGGCCGGCTCAGCTTCTCCCTCGTCGGATTTTCAGGTCCTGTGGCGACTTCTGAAGTTCCAGTCCCAAAAGCCCTGCTTTTATGCAGCACACCCCCATTCACTCAGCCTAGCTGTCAATCAAACATGCTAAGTGGTGAGCCGGCCGGCTCACCACTTGGGCCAATCACACAAGAGTGTGACTTGAGTTACCAAGGTAACTCAGTCCAGGGTGCCTAAACCCCCTCCCACACCCCCTGTGGTACCCAGACAGAGTGGCACCACTTTTGGAGGCTTCTGTGGAGAAGCCCGCCAAAAAGTGGAACAAAGGGCTCGACCTTTGGTTTGGAGTTACAGAGGTGAACACAAACGCCATTTTAAAACCGAGTTCTGGAAGAAAATACCAACCGGTGAATTAATATTAAATAAATAAACTGGCGGTATGTTAGAGGCTATGTTAAAAAGTATTAGCCTCGAACAATGGGAAAATCCCATAGAGATATATTCGCAGTTGAATATAAAAAGTAGTATCCACTGCCACCAGCCAAAACTCGACGAGGGGGGACGGGATAGTGCCCCCTCGAATACCAGACCCAGGGGCAATCGAATTGCCCCTACCAGTATGTCCACAATATGATGGTTTGTACTGGTTCTGTTAGTAATTTGGGACTAGAAAAGCCAATGGTGACTTTACATGCCCTGGGAGACAGTAGTCAGTCCCAGTGTATGGAGTCTATGGTGGGGGGTCACTATGACACCCCGGTGTTACTGCACGGAGGGTGCTGTGTAACACACATACAAAAACATATGAGACCCTATGGAGTAAAAGACCCCATAGCCCATGAAACACATTAACATTCAAAGGAACACCATAAACCATGTCCAAGAGTGGGAGAAAAAAGTCTCACTCTTGGCAGGAGAAAAAAAACAAACTCCAGAAATCCAGCAAAACTCACTAGGTTAGGAAATTCAGCCTAAACAGAGAATTCTCCGTAACAGTGTCTACCCTTATCTTTTGCCTTCCTTTTGCAGGTGCTGCGAGTTCGGATGAAGTGAGTCGTGCCGCGGTGCCCAGAGGATGCTGTCTGCATTCTGAGATGTTTGCAGGTGAGCCGCAGTGCCAGGAAGAAGATGTCTGCGCTCTGAGGTGTTTGCAGGTGAGCCGCGGTGCCAGGAAGAAGATGTCTGCGCTCCGAGATGTTTGCAGGTGAGCCGCGGTGCCAGGAAGAAGATGTCTGCGCTACGAGATGTTTGCTGGTGAGCTGCGGTGCCAGAAAGAAGCGTGCAGGTGAGAGCAGGATTCTCCAGATGGTAAGTATGAATGTAGATGGCAGGATTTTTCCAGGTAAGGTGAATTTCAGGCGACGGTGAGCGTTACGCTGCACAGAGGTGCAGAATGACGCAAAGTGTGTGCCTCGGGGTTGGGATGGCTTTTATAGCTGAGCTCTTAACGCCACGCCTCCTTAGCTCAGTCCTGCTTGCCACACCAGGCCACTCATAGAAGTTGCATGTGCAGATGCAGATGGAGGCCACACCCGGACTAATTACACACAACTGAGGAGTTCTTGAGAGTATTCCTGCCCATAATAAAAGTGTTCCGTTCCATTCCAAGCACTTCTGCCTATAATCAGCGCCTTGGTGTAAAGCGCTCTATAAATAAATCAATCAATCAATCAATCAATGAATATGTCTTGTTTAAGTTCTTCCATGAGTCTGGCGCCAAAGGCGCCAGGACTGTGTCCAACCAGACTCCCCATGTATAAACGTCCCAAAGGGACGTGAGTGAACCATGATGCCCCCTGCTCCCTCCAATTGATGGTGCTCCTGTGATCCTGGGCAAGTGGCCATGACAATATTAGTGTATGGACAAGTAAATACTAACGATGGATGGCAGGATGGAGTGGTGAGAAGCAAAGCATTGGCACTAGCCCAGTCATCAGTGAACAAGGTGCAGGAAGAGACCGACGTGCCTGAAGGAATGGGATGTGAGTGCAAAATTGCTAACATGGGTAGAAAATGATGAGGGACCGATGCCGATAATCCCCCTGAAGACACCAGCTATGTGCTATCAGAACAATGGTGAGGTTGAGGTTGGTGATAACGTTGGGTGCAACACAGTTGAAAAAGTTGCTGATATTAGGGCAGGAACAGCAGTACTGATGGCTCACTACTGGGCTTGTGGATTTAAAGCATATGAGAAACTGCTACCTGTATGGGGAGGAGTTTGCTCGCTGGTACACATCAACATGCCCTTGTTGGTCATACCCAGGAAGGATGTAAAGCTCGATGAATTCCTGAAAATTAACAACAATAAGAGAAGGAAGAGATTGGTCGGGTGGCACCAACAGCCCAGGTAGAGAAGGAGAAACTGAAAGGATTGAGCATAGTGAAGAGAGGGGAGAATTACATCTCGGGAACATCAGAAACGGTACTGGACGAGATCCCAGCAGAGCACATGATGTTTAGCAGGACACAGATGTGCTTTGCATCAATAATACCAGGGGTGCAGACATACACGAACGCCAAGTAGTTACAGATCACTCGTTGGGAGCTGATGGTAACGATTAACTCTACTGTGAATGGGTTCAACACTATAAAGGAAGACCTCAGAGCAATAAGATTGGTGGCGCTCCAGGAGAGATATGTTCTGGATCTCCTCACGGCTATGGAAGGAGGAGTTTGTGCAAATATAGGGAGTTCCTGTTGCACATTCACACCTGCCAATGGCAAAGATAACAGAAAACTATCAGATGTAGTGGCACAACTGGCACTGATGCATGCCAAAACAGAAGATTAAGTACGAGGAACTGGGAAGGACAAGAACTGGATGGCATGCATATGGTCATGGATGCCATCATGGCTATCAGACGGACAGAAGGTGATAGCAGGAGCTCTCGTTCTGGGAGCAGCATCCATGTGTTGGATCAAAATCTGCATGGCAAGTTGCAAGAAAACAGCAGAAGAGGCTATCCGAATGCAGATCGTAATGGATGTAAACATAGGGGGAACAAAAGACGAGATTGTTGCAGAAGGGGACAAGTTCAGATCGAAGATCGCACAGTGTGAACTATTTCCAACTGAATCCATGAAGCTGGACAACCCACACGATCCAAAGTACTATGAAGTAAAGTGGGTTTGGTGCAACCCTGAAGGAGTGTGCTGTTACATGCACTGGTCTTTCGATGAGCACACAAACTATTATGGACACCTTGGATGAATAATGAAGATATGGCAGCCCAGAGCAAAAGGATGGTTATATAAGGATGTAGTCGACAGGTCAACCAGACGGGGGACTGAAGAGGGTTGGGGGAGCCTACCCCTGCTGAGCCTCCTATCAAATACATGACATGGAAGAAGACCAGGAAACATCGCAATCACCCATTCTATTTTGGATGAGTTCCCAATGGACCGATGGTTGACAAGTATGTTGAGAGGTACCCCTCAGCCAGCCCTAGAGGCCAGGCGTGGTACAAAATTACCCCAGAGTGGATGAGGAGCCTCAGGCTGTAACCAAAGACACCACAATCGACAGTATTGATTAAAGCGTCAAGAAGGCCTGTTGCTGACGTCGTTAGAGACACTATAGGCCTCATTACAGGCCGGGCAGTCCGGAATTAACAGTGGCGGTAAACCCGCCGCCACTGTTAATTCCGGACCGCCCGATCCCGAGTCCTGCAGGCGGGAGGTGATCTTTTCGCAAGGTCTGACCTGGCTGGTTGAACACCTCCCACCTGCAGGCGGACGTGGAAACACCAGCACCATCACGAGATGGTGCTGGTGTTTCCACTTCCCCATTCCCATTGAGTCCTTTTGGACTCAATGGGAATGGGGATTTACACCATTCTGCCTCCGAATTCCCAGGACACCAGGGTCGTAATGCCCTGGTATTTCCGGGAGTCACGGAGGCGGAATGGTAATACGAGTCCTGGTTTTACCGCCGCGGTTACCGCCAGACTAGTAATGAGGCCCTATGATTTAGCAGCGTGAGACATGAAGCAGACGTGCCATCCGCACTGCGGGACATAAACACACATCCGAATACATGAAGAATATGAGCTTCCAGTTCTATAGTTAGAGGACAGACACATCTACATATTGTCATAGTTTTTATTATTTTGCCATTAGTCAAACGCAGCAACGCAGAAACCACAAGAGGCAAGAGATCCTGAGCAGAGCTTGCAGATGCTTACATGAGAATAACGTTATGGAACTGCAGAAGCACCTATGGGACCTGACAGAACCAAGTGTGACTAACCTATGGAGAATGTAGTATAGCACAAACATCGTAGAAACCGCATTATAATGGTTTAGGGAAATTACAACAGGCCACAGGCCTCTCAGGCTGAACAAAGAGCAAACCGTGTGAGACAGGACCCGCTGCAAAGGCCACAATATAGGGATGACATTCCATTCCCGGAACGACAGTAGCACCAGCTGCAGTAAAAACAATTAATTCCTCATAATTCAGAGCTGCACAGTTCCAAATCATGGTCTCTGAACACGTGACCCGGCTGACGCAGACAGTGGACAGCGACCGGCGATGGGAAAGAGAGCTACCACACAGAAGACAGCAACAAAGATACTACAATGTGAGACAAATGTTGCACCGAGCAAATGAGCACTCTCATAGACTAAGGTGGTACACACAAGTTACAATGCATACACATAGTCATTCTTATTAACTTGAAAAGGTACATCAAGAGCTGAGAACCTTTGCAGATCCCAGGCCTGGGGATGACAGCTCTAGCCAAACACAGTTCAGTATCCTAGGGGTGGGTAGCAATGGGCAAGAACCAATGGCAAGACCCTCACACAGCCACCTGATGTGCAAGGGCCAGTAGACTAACATGTATAGTGGCCGCTATAGGTGGTATATTACTCAGTACCCAATCCAGTGGTCTGATAGGTTTTCTGGAGAAGTGCCCAGTTTGTAACGTCACTCTGACATCATTAGGGTGCAAAACTGGCCTGCGAGCCTGGAGAAGTTGAGATGTCCATGGAATTCTTCTGTCCCTGTGCTGATCCCTGTTGGTTTTGTCTGTAATAAACCACAGTTTGAACTTGCCGTTGACTGAGTCCTCTGTTTGTCCTGTGGAAGGTGTTGGGCCTTCCAAGAGTCCACAAACTCCTAGTGGCCCTCTGGCAAACCTGTGAGTTTGTCCCAACAAAACATCCTGCAGATGAGTTGCCGGGTCCATGAGGGAAGCATCCGTGAAGAAAGTGACTGTTGCCCATGGCTGCTGAAAATGGGCCCTCAGAAGGAGGCTGGTCACGGATGCCCACCAAAGCAGGTCTTGAGAGACCTGTGGTGGGACCCTGATAACATCGGTCATGCTCCTGTTGAATTGGGATAACTGACTTCTAGGACCTCTGTAGTAACCACACTCACAGTCTTGCTTTCCGGATTATGAAGACACAGGAAGCCATGAGTTCTATCATCCTCAAGAAAACCCTGGCTGGGAGTCCGCCATTCAGCTGGAAGAGGGCTGCTATGGTCTTAATGCTTGTCATTCTCTCTGCTAGTGGGTGCGTCATGCCACTCTCCGTATCCAGAACTGCTCCTATAAATCCTAAATGAGTGGAAGGGGTTAGAAAGGAATTATTTTTAGGTTGGTAGTAAAGCTTATTTGGTGGAGCATGGTACACATCCTCCCCAAGTCCTGTAGGGTCCCCTCTGCCAATCTGCCCCAGCAGGAGCCAGTCATTTAGGTAGCGAAAGACAAACACTTTCTGCCTGTGCATATGGCCGTCAACACCTCCATACCCTTTGTGAATACTCTTGAGATGGAAGTGATACAGAATAGGAGAACTGCAAACTGGTATGGAGTTCATCGCACCACAAAACAAGGGTACTCCTGATGTTTGGGGTGACTCAGGCCACTCCTGGCGATGCTATGCAGAACTCCAGAGATTCCACTTTAGGGCTGGAGTGACATCTTCTCCAACCACAAAACAAATGGGGGTATCCAAAACTGAAAGATGAGAGGTTTCTTGTGGGAGATGTTGTGATGGGAATCTGCCGGACTGCCCTCAGTGTACACTGTGCGGCTTCCTCCGTGTGCGTGTGTGACTGATAGGTTTAAGTGTAGGCCCCTTACTCGTTCTCTTGTAATCCTTGTACCTCCCTTTTGCACTCTCACATGGCCAAGTATCTGGTTTTCTCAAAGTCTTGGTCTCCCTGGATCTTCTTCCCTGTATCTAGGGCAATAAGTCTCTGTTCGTGTGATGGGGTTTTGCCCATTCGATTTGCAATGTTAACTCTTAGCATTGCACCAAGCTTGCATTCTCCTTTATGAACAAAAAGTTGCAAGGTTGTGACCTGCGCCAACACTGGTTGTTTTACGGTCTAATAAAGTGAAGCGAATCCACTTGTCTGTTGTTGAGTGATCACATAACTAGGATGCTGCCTTAATATGCCATGGAGGGGGTCATATTATAAAAGGGGAAGACCCAGTAGAACCAACAAAGGCCAAGGACACTGCCATGCATGTGATGCTACTGCCTCCTAAATCAATTTATTGTCAACTTACACCAAATATTGCTAATTTCCATTCCTGTTTTAATCCAGTCCATTATTTCCAGTTCTTTCTTTGCTTTCAGAGGATTCTCTAACAGGGTTGTTACCGTTGAATCAGCTCCTTCTAGATTTCTTTTAGCTTTTATGGCCAGCTGATGGAGGATCTTAGAGCTGTCCTTTTGGAAATGATGATTAACATCTTCATAAAGAGCGTCTTTTTGTGGAGTTATTATTAACCTGTAGAGAGATGGCAATCTCCAAGTTACCTGTTGCTGCAATGATTTCAAGCCGAGCTCAAACCTTAAGACCTGAATGGGAAGACAGCTGGGCAGGCCCAACGAGCTCTTCCAAATTTGACCCTCCACCTATTGCCAGTCTATGTCCCAGAGCTTTGGTTGGGCCTCCAACCCATTCAATATCACAGGGATTACTTTGGCGTTATAAAACCTTATTAATGGTTTAATTGAAAATTTACAAAGCTCAAAGAAGATCTTTTTCATCTGAGGTATTGTTTTGTCAGCTTTGGATCTGATTTCAAGTTCCACTTTACACACTGAGGGATAGGCAAACATCGTATAACCCAGATAGACTAATTTGTCTACCCTTGTAATTGCTTCTCCTTCAAAAAACCATTTACCAAAGTTAATTTGCTTTTTTGGGTGTTTCAGCACCAGAATTTTTGACTTTCTTGGATTTACTTGTAGTCCATTTAGTTTAGTATATTCACTTAGCCCATTGAGTAAGGGCTGCAGGCCTATTGCTGTCCTGTCAATCAAGACGATGTCATCTGCATAGGCGAGCCAAAAAACCTTAATGGAATTAAGTTTGGGAATTGCCATTGTCCATTTTTGTCTCCCAGATCTGACAAGTATAGGTTGAAGAAAAAGGGGGCTCCCATACACCCCTGTCGCACACCTTGCTCCACCCTGATTGTATTGGAGAGATGACCAGCCTCATCAAATCTTATCATGAGCGAGGTGTTTTTGTGGAGCTCAATTAATATTGCCAGGAGCTTATTTGGGAGACCCCATCTTCTCAATTTTGCCCACAATTTCTCCCTGTTTACTAGGTCAAATGCTTTGGAGAGATCTACCCAGGCTCCAAAATGCAGACCCTCTCCAAATTTCCTTGTATGTTCTTCTAATAGACTCAGGGTGAGGCCATTGTGTGTTGTAGACATTCCTCGCCTGAAGCCTGTTTGAAATTTGGAGATGATGTTATTTGATTTGGCCCAGTCCTCTAACTCTATCAAGAGTATACGCATGAATATCTTGCTCTCGATGTCCAAGAGGGCAATTGGCCTATAATCTTTGGGCTGTGATCTATCCCCTCCTTTGTAGAATGGTATTATGACTGCTTGTTTCCAAGAAGGAGGGAAGCATTTTGGCTCTAGTATTTCCCTATAAAGGGTGTCAAGAAGTGTCGCCCAGGTATTAACATTAGACTTCAAAACCTGATAAGTTAGCCCGTTTGGGCCCGCTGCCTTTGATGATGAGGCGTTCAAAATTAGATCTTCTATTAATTTTGCATCAAAGTTAAGTTCCCACTTGGGGACCTCCTGTTGATTTTCCACGGTAGCTGACGTGTTTTTAAAGTTCGCTGTCAGGTAATCTATCCACCTCTTTTCTGGAACCAGTTTACATTGGGTGATGTTACTGGCTGATTTCTTTCCTTTACTATTTACTATTGACCAGAAATTACAGGTACTATTTTCACAAAGAGCCTCCAGCATCTGTTCATTATCTTGTTGGTGACGCAGGATCTTTCTTGACTGTGACCATTGTTTACAATTCCTAAGCAGCTTTTTCTGTTATATGTAAAGTTCAGATGGATTCATAAAGGAATACTTCAGCCGTCTAAGTTCACGCCTTAAGGACCTTTTTTAGATCCATGTCTCCTCATCAAAAGAATGTAAGTGATGGGTTTCCTTTACCAAGGCTCCTGCTGTCGGGCGGTGCACCGTCCAAATAAATGGCTGAAAGCAGTGTGGTTTACAGTTCTCTTTTTGTTCTTCTAATGAGATGCCATTTAACTTCTCATTCAAATTTCGCCCCTCTCTTTTATATTTAACCAAGATTGCTTTGCCTTTCCTCAGTAATAGGTCCTGTGAATATTTAGCCGACTTATCTTTCATTGAGCTCGTAATTTTGACTCTTAGCCGAGCATGATCACTCCCTTCTCCCCAAATTATTTCCATAGATGTTTTCTTCATTTGTAGTTTTTCAGAAACAAATACATAGTCCAGTGTGGAGAAGGCATTACCATGGGACCATGTTGGATTCGAAGGGCAGTCACCTTCAGCAGAGACATTTAGCATGAAGAGGCCCCACAAATTTAAAAAACTCTGACCACTGTCTCCCGGCCTTGGAGGTTTTTACCCATTTTGACAGCGACCGATGGAATTGATCAAGGCTACATTGCGCTGGGTTCCAATAAATATTCACTACTACAAGGGAAGGAAGATCATGGACAGACTGTAGTTCAACTTCACATGCCAGGATTCCTTCCTTTCAATTGTGCAGAAGTGTGACATTTTTGCTAAATAAATTGTTAATTCCAAGCAACAATCCCCCCGACGGTCGACCTTTAGATTTTTGGCTTGCCGGGGTTGTGAATATTGTGAACCCTTCTGTTTCTATTGGGTGTGTGTGCCAGGTCTCCTGCAGTAGGATAGCATCAGAATTTAAAAAGAGATCTTTCTTTCTGCTGCTCGCAGTAAAGGTCTTTGGGCCGCGGGTGTTCCAGCCTGTAATAGTAATTTCATTATGCCTAAAGACTCTGCTAAGTCAACTCCAGCTTTAGTAGTACTTGTGAGAGGATCTCTGGGAGTGCTGCTAAAGTGCTGGCCTTATTATCTTCCGAGTTTCCCCGAGATGGCACCACTGGCTCCTGATTTGAGATTCCCACAGCTTTCACGCTTTCTCCTTCAGTGGTAGACATCTCGCTGTTTTGACCCATTTGTACTTCCACTGGGTTCTTCTCAAGAATCATCAGGCCGATTTTTTCCAGCTCTTTTTTGTTACTTTTAATGGCTTTCCACGCTTTTTGTGATGTAAAACCCACCTCTACTATGTTCATCACCTGTCTGCTCGGAAACTTTACATATTCTATGTCCTCCGAGCCAAACAGGTAGAGGTTGGGAACTCTCTTGACATAGTCCAAGATAGCACTTCTGCAAAGTGATGCATGTTTTGGTATTTTATTTAGCGCTTTTAGCCAAAGTTTTGGGACAGCATATTCTTGGATTTCTAAGTCTTCTTCCAGGACTTGTTCATGGAGTTCGCCTCTACATCTACTGTCATTTTGAGGTCTTCTGTTTTTTCCTTTAATACTTCTGTCACTTTCTTAGTTTCTTAGTCTTACCTTGACCATTTTTGATTTCAATCATCAGTGATGTTTTTGTGCTGTTTTTAGCGTCTCCTTTTAAAAAGATTGGTGCAATTTTTAACGTTTCTTTTGTTGAACCCTGAATTTTTTTAGGATGATTTCTGTTCTCCTTCCCCAAAAATATTGAGGCCCAAGGTGGGCCTTTCAATGATGGGCAGATTAGAATTGATTTTTTCCCTCAATTCTCTTTTCCACTCCCAGTTGAGCTTTTGGTGGTTAAGGCTCCTGCAGATAAAGTTTGGTGTAAAACTTCTTGTTGATCCAAAGGATCTGTCTGAAGGCCAACGTTAGCCCTCGAAATCTTTGCTTTAGTCGGGCTGCACATGTCAGATTCCAAGATGGCTTTCTGCTTCCCTTCTGTCTGTTTTTCTTTTCTTTCGGCATCACGAAAGGGTTTCCCACTTTTTTTCTGGGAACCTTTCGTCTTTCCATTTGCTATGTCCAGTAGATGCTAGTCATTTCCTTGCATATCTTCTGGGAGGTATTTTTCAAGTCTTTGATTGTAGAAGGGTCTTCATTATTAAGCTGTTTCGTTTTTAGGGCACCAGGCTTGACTTCTCTTTTTTTTTTGCTTTCGCAAGATAACTGGGAATGCCATTGTGCTGATTTTCTGTCTCATTTCTTTTTTTTTGGCTTTCCTTTGTCCCTTTGACAATTGTTTGCCAGGTACCAGCCATTCACCAAAACTACCATTCTGAGGGCTTGACACATCTTCCTGAATATTTATGGGGGGCTCAATTTCTACCACTACATCTTCATCCACAACATGTGCAAGCCTTCTGAACTCCTCCAAAACTGACTCTGAGAGGGGAATATCGTCAAACTGATTGTTTGTCCCCTCTCTCTCGCTCTGGCTTGCCACAGATCCAGTTTCATTAAGGGAAAGGCAATCAAAGACTCCTCAACACATTGTGATCCGGACATGGATCATCACCAGGAGGACCAAGAGGCAGAAACCAGAAGTGAGCACTGAACCCACTAAGCTATCTTGCCATCTATTTCTCCTTAAATGTGCATGCCATATCATTTGGTAATGCATTGGCTATGGGGGTTACATGCATTATTACAGTGCTCAGAAGCAGCAGGGAGTGTAAACCTGAAACCTGTAAGCCCACGTGTAAACCTGATAATAGTAGTGCTATCTTTCTTTTTTAAAGGACTGGAGGGGGTGGTGGTTAGATATCCTCATACATGTTTCTTGTTAACTGCACAATTGATTAAACAGCATATTTGTCACATTTGGATAGTTCAGAGAATTTAAAGCTCAACTCTGACATGTGCTAAACTGAACTTTCCAAATTCATACTTCAGCAGCGGTGAATCAGCCCATCACCCTTCTCGGGTTAATATATTAAGTACTATTACATTTAATAGTATTAACACCTATTTTACAGTGCTTATAAGCAGGAGGAATCAGGAGTCTTCTCTATGAAAGATAGTGAGCTAAAGACTCTGGGTAAGTCTCTTGTAACCAGGACTAATGTCTGGCAGAGGGACTCCCAGGACCCCCCTTGTTAATTTGCATATTTAAGTAGCTTTGGGTCTCACCCTAAGTTACTAGGGGAATCCAGACGTGGACCCCTTGCTCAATATTCTTAGAGAGGCACAGATCCACCCTACTGATGAGGTCCAACCAGACCGAAACACGTGTCTGGGATTTCTGTTGGTACTCTTGTTCAGAGGAGAATTGCCTAGCATTTCGGTGCTGGACTGCCCCAGGGCAGGACAAAGACTGATATGTTTGGGATATTTCTTCTCTGTGAAAGATAGTGAGCTAAAGACTCTGGATAAGTCTCTCGTAACCAGGAATAATGTCTGGCAGAGGGACTCCCAGGACCCCCCCTTGTTAATTTGCATATTTAAGTAGCTTTGGGTCTCACCCTAAGTTACTAGGGGAATCCAGACGTGGGCCCTTGCTCACTATTCTTAGAGAGGCACAGATCCACCCTACTGATGAGGTCCAACCAGACCGAAACACGTGTCTGGGGTTTCTGTTGGTACTCTTGTTCAGAGGAGAATTGCCTAGCATTTCGGTGCTGGACTGCCCCAGGGCAGGACAAAGACTGATATGTTTGGGATATTTCTTCTTTGTGAAAGATAGTGAGCTAAAGACTCTGGGTAAGTCTCTCGTAACCAGGACTAATGTCTGGCAGAGGGACTCCCAGGACCCCCCTTGTTAATTTGCATATTTAAGTAGCTTTGAGTCTCACCCTAAGTTACTAGGAGAATCCAGACGTGGACCCCTTGCTCACTATTCTTAGAGAGGCACAGATCCACCCTACTGATGAGGTCCAACCAGACCGAAACACGTGTCTGGGGTTTCTGTTGGTACTCTTGTTCAGAGGAGAATTGCCTAGCATTTCGGTGCTGGACTGCCCCAGGGCAGGACAAAGACTGATATGTTTGGGATATTTCTTCTCTGTCAAAGATAGTGAGCTAAAGACTCTGGGTAAGTCTCTCGTAACCTAATGTCTGGCAGAGGGACTCCCAGGACCCCCCTTGTTAATTTGCATATTTAAGTAGCTTTGTGTCTCTCCCTAAGTTACTAGGGGAATCCTGACGTGGACCCCTTGCTCACTATTCTTAGAGAGGCACAGATCCACCCTACTGATGAGGTCCAACCAGACCGAAACACGTGTCTGGGGTTTCTGTTGGTACTCTTGTCCAAAAGGAGAATTGCCTAGCATTTCGGTGCTGGACTGCCCCAGGGCAGGACAAAGACTGATATGTTTGGGATATTTCTTCTCTGTGAAAGATAGTGAGCTAAAGACTCTGGGTAAGTCTCTCGTAACCAGGACTAATGTCTGGCAGAGGGACTTCCAGGACCCCCCTTGTTAATTTGGAATCAGGAGTCAGACATGAAGTGCTATACATAAAAATATGACATAATACCAACTATTTTGCAAGGATATGGGACAATCTAGGCCACAGTAACATCAAAACATGGACATTTTTTGCACACAATTTGTATTTATTATTTGTATTTATTAACATTTTATATAGCGCTTTACGCCAAAGCGCTTTACAAAAGGACAACGGGAATTACAATAAGCAATACGTAGTAACATTTGAATCAATTACCAGAAAACAGTATAAGGAACAATTTACATGAGTCGAGTGGTTGAGCATGAGAGGAGAAGGACCATGGTGAGAGAAGCAAAGGACAACAAGAATTACAATAAGCAATACATAGTAACATATGGATCAAGTACTAGAATACAGTATAAGGGACAATTTAGATGAGTGATGTGGTTAAGGATGAGTGGAGAAGGACCATGGTGAGAGAAGCAATAGGATTGGAGCTTATGGAGAAAGTGAGGAGAAGAAGGAAGCATAGATGTTAGGGAGGTGAATGGAGGAGGAAGGGTTTTAGGGAAGTGTGGAAGGTAGGGTAGGAGGAAATAGAGCATATGGGGAGAGGGAGGCGGTTCCAGTGGAAAGGAGCAAGTAGTATGAAGAAGCGGAGCGAGAAGGGGCACAGGGTGGAGGGGAAGAAGTGAGTAGGAAAAGATCGGCAGAGCGGAGTGGGCAAGAAGGGGTATAGGAAGTGAGGAGGGAGGAAAGGTAAGGTGGAGCAAGACCATAGAGGAATTTGAAGACGAGGCAGAGGGAACTGAATTTAAGCTGGGAGTGAAAAGGTAGCCAACCAAGTGAGGAGAGGGAAGAGGAGATGGAGTCGAGGGGTGAGAGGAGGCAGAGAGAGCGAATAGCACAGTGATAGACAGATTTGAGGGGGGTGAGGTGAGAGGAGGGGAGTCTGAAGAAGAGAGTGGAGCAGTAGAAGAGTCTGACGAAGATAAGGGAGGTGATTAAGAGCTTAGTAGCATGAAATGTAAGGTAGGGTTGAATTTTACTGATGTTAAAAAGGTGAAAGCGGCAGGATCTAGCAGTAAGAGAAATGTGGGGAGAGAGAGAGAGATTGGAATCAATGTGAAGACCAAGGTTACGGGCATGGGGAGATAAGGAGAGTTTGGAAGGTGAAAAGAGAATGCAAGGAGGAGGGGAGGGGGGGAGGAATAGTATTGGCAGGGAACAACAGGACCTCAGTTTTGTCCGCGTTTAGGGTAAGGAAGCGAGAGGACATCCATGATTTAATAGCGCAGAGACAAGAAGAACGCTTAATATGGATGTCAGAGTTGAAAGAGGAAAGGGAGAGGAAAAGCTGAGTATCGTCTGCATAGAAATGGTGCGAAACACCAAAAGAGGAGATGATAGGGGCTAAAAAGGAAGTGTAAAGTGAGAAGAGAAAAGGGCCAAGGACGGAGCTTCTGGACACACCGTGGTTGAAAGGATAGGTGGGGGAGGTGGAGCCACCCCAGGAGACTGCAAAGGTACGGTTAGAGAGATAGGAGGAGAACCATTTGAGGACAGAGTCTTTGAGGCCAAAGGATGAGAGAGAATTAAGGAGGAGAGGGTGATTGACAGTATCAAAGGCGTCAGAAAGGTCAAGGAGGATGAGAATGGAGGAGTGCTTGGAATAACGGGCAGAAAGAAGAAGAGTTGAGAACAGAGATAAGAGTACTTTCTGTGGAGTCAAGAGGGCGGAAGCCAGATTGGGTAGGAGGGAGGAGAGAAAGGTTGAAGACGAAGGAAGAGAGTTGAGAATAGAACATTTATTCAAGAAGCTTAGAGAGAAAGGGTAAGCGGGAGATGGGGTGGTACTTGGATGCAAGGTGGGGATTAGCTGAGGGTTCCTTGAGAATGGGGATGATTGTTGCATGTTTGAACGGAAGAGGAAAGGTGGATGTAGAAAGACAAGTGCTGAAAAAGGAGGTAAGATAGGGTAAGAGGAGGGGATAGTTTTTAGGAATAAGGGAGGTGGGAATAGGTTCAGAAGGGGAAGCGGTAGGATGAATTTTGGATAAGAGGAGGGAAACTTCAGATTGAGTGACAGGAGTGAAGGAGGACAAGGTAGAGGGTGGAGGAGGGGGGACAAGGGGGATATTAAGATGGGGATGAGAGGATATTTTGGTGAAGATTGAGGACTTTGCCACTGATCACGCCACTTTCTTCACTAACAGAGAGAGGAGAGGCAATGGAATGATCGGGGGTAGGGAGAGAGAGAAGACAAGTGAAAAGTTTGAAAGATGTGGCGATGGTGAGAGGATTGAGAGTGGAGAAGGTCAGAAAAGTAGGAACATTTAGTGTAGTTGAGGCAGGAGTCATAGAGGGTATGATAGGACAAGTATGTAGATGGGTTAGATGGGGAGGGGTGTTTGAGCCAGCGTCGTTCAAGGAGTCTGAGAAGGCGACGCATGGAGGAAAGGTGAGTAGAGAGCCAAGGTTGAGCAGGCTTGCGAGAAGGGGGAAGGAGGAGAGAGGGTAAATGAGATCAAGAGTAGAAGTGAGGGAAGAGGGTTCTAGATCATTTGGTCGAATATAAATGGTCAGCAGGACAAATGGTCGACACCAAAAAGTCGACAGGTCAAATGGTCGAATTTTGTTTTTTTTGTTTTTTCACTTTTATTTTTTTGGGGGGTCCCCTCCAACCCCCTTTTCTTTGCTAAAAAAAACCTTTTTTTCCCTAAACGAAAACCTAAAATATATATATATAAATAAAAAAAAATTCGACCATTTGACCTGTCGACCAAATTGTGTCGACCATTTGTCTGTCGACCATTTTTCTGTCGACCATTTGACTAGACACCAGGGAAGAGGTTAGGGTGGAAAAGGCGTTGTTGGCTGAGAGAGAGAAGAAGTGGGAGAGAAGGGGAAGGAAAGAGGAGCAAGAGGTGAGGAAAAGAGAAGGGTTGAAGTTGCGCAGGTCGCAGCGGAAAAAGGGGGCGGATGGTAGAGTGGAGGGAGGAGAGGAGGCAGGGGGAGTGAGGGAAAGGGAAAGTAAGGAGTGGTCAGAAAGATAGTTAAAAAGGGCAGATATAGAAGAGGCAGTGAATGCAGAGGTGAAGATGAGGTCAAGAGTGGAACCGGATAAGTGAGTAGGCGGGGAGGGGAGGGGAGTAAGAAGGTAGGAGTCAAGAATGCATAAGAGAGGAGAATTGGGAGGATTAGTGGAGAGATGGAGATTGATGTCACCTAGTACAATTAGTGGAGTTGGGGAGGGGGTGATGAGGTTGAGGAGATAGTCAATGTCCTCATAGAAGGAACCAAGACTGCCAGATGGCGGTAAATAATGAGGAAAGAGATGGCATGGGGAGAATTAAAGATGTTATACATAAATTCAAAGGAGGGAAGGATAGGTAGAGAAGCGGAACAAGGGGGGGAGATAAAGTTGGGGCGAAAAAGAAGGCATAAGCCGCCACCTCGAGCAGTAGATCAAGGGACATGGGCGAAAGAGGATAAGGAAGAGGTGTGAGATGCAGGAACAGAGGTTTGTAGGGAGGTATCCAAGTTTCAGTGATACAGAGAAAGTGAAGATTGAGGCATAGGAATAAATCAAGGACAGCTGTGGTTTTATTGCAAATGGATCTTGTGTTCCAGAGGGCGACACCAGTGGAATTGGAAATGTTAGAAATTTGTGGGTAGATGATTGCGATGTCTGATTGAGGAGTTAGGGTGAGGGGTAGGGTAGGGCTGGGGGGTGAGGGAAGGTTGAAAGAAGAGATAGTCATGATGACAAGGCAGAGAGTTTTGGGGGGAGGGCAGAGGAAAGGTGGCTATGGAAGGGAAAGGCGTGGGAGTGATGGGAGGAGAGGAGCATATCAAGGAGCACTAGCTAGTAATGAGGTGGCCAATGGAACAAGGAGGGACGATGAGGTACCACCAGGTTAGGGGCAGAGGTTGAGGTAAGCGGGGGGCAGCAAGTGAATATGGTCAGGAGGGAGAAGACAAAGTGGGGGAAGCAAATTGTGAACTAGTGAATGATCGGAAGGGAAGAGGTAATGAACAGTAACACTGATAGCGCTCAGACACATAAAACAAACAAGTTGACACTAATTAAAGAAGCTCTGCATTTTGGGCATCCAGTCTGTCTGGCCTATATAAGCAAACACTAATCTCCAGTTGTACTTTTGTGAGCATAGCACATTAGAGAAAGTGAGAATGGACAAGGTGATTTCCCCCCAAAAAGAGGGCTCTAAGAATATGCTTTTATTTCCACACTGCCTCTGCATTCCTTCACCAGGAGTTGCTAGGACAGTGCCAGAGGTCGCAAGGGAGTCACTAGGAATCACAGCTGCTACCCCTGTAGACACCCAAATAATGTCGGTGTCAGGAACTGCCAATGCGAGCTCTGAAAATATACAGCCATGATGTCACTTCCTGCACGTGTGAGCACCTAGGCACATGATGGAGATATCTGCTAAGCTGTCTTGCGTCACCTGGATGAGTGGGAAATGTTCTGGAGTGGACTACGTGAGGATGGATTTCAACAGTGGGAGCAATCTATCCATTAGAAAGTATATTTATGATAGATCCAACACAATATTCACTTTGTGGTAAATTGATTTAATATTTTTTTCAACAACTTGATGGAGAAATATATTCTGTGGTATGACTCTAAGATTCACAGAGTAATGGAAATCATGAAACAGGTACAGCAAAATAGACAGATAGCTGTTCACAAATCTGGGTTTTGATTTTAGATTTGAATTTTCTCAAATTGGCAACTCATTTTAAAAACTTAAATAAAGTAATTCCACATTCAATGTGCCATGAATGTGGAATGTGTCCACCTATGTAGTTTGAAACCAGTAATCTTCTGGTGCAGAACTCTTTTAGCATCCATATGCCAACTCATTGCTCCAAACTAATTCTTTTGAAAATGTACGTTGAGTTAGTGCTTACCTCATTAAAAGTGTCGTATGTCTGTGATGACATGATCAAATGCCTGTTATTATTAAGGCGGGACAGGGAACATGATGAAATAGGAGCAACAGACGACCTTGAAAACAAAGAAATTGCATATATTTAATTTAGTTTTGCTTCACTGCGTCATTATACTATCACATGAGTAGTTCGGTGCTCACAAACAAATGAAATTGTAATGTATGTGTTATAAAAGATGCCACCACAGACTGTAGGAAAAAGTGTCACACACAGTAGGAAAAAGTGAACAAAAGGTATACAACAACTAACAAACCACAGGACAAAGATAGGAGACTCTTATTGGTGTGATTTTTTATCACCCCTGTTAGGACAGTTTTTCTGAAGTCCAACTAAGGGCTTAGTAAAACCATTCAACTGAGAAAGTACAAGACTACGCTCTTAGTATAAGGCTGTCCAACCTGAGTTCATGGTAGCATAGACAGGGCAGCCAGACTTATCTTAGGAGGGAGAGAGGGCTGTAGAATCAGTACCAATGAAATTGTAATACAAATGGTCCAAATATTTAAATACAAGTAGGCCCAGATAAATCTTGGGGGAAATAAGTACTATCACATTAGATGTAATCACAATTACACAAACACAACACTATGCTTGAAGGTTCACAGGCCAAAGCATAAACCTTATTTGGAACACCTAACAGTAGTTCTAGGGAAGTCAAACCTTTTAATACACATTCAGTAATAGGTCACACACATTCTTGGGGAGTAAAAACCAATGGTTTCTTTCAGATTACATCCAGTAATTCAAGGGTAGCAGACCCTACCAGTTGTACCATGACGCTCAGGAACAAATCACATAATCAGTCAACTGGACAGTACATGTTTTGTGTATAGTGGAAAACGTATTCTAGGTACAATAAAAACCTGTAATTACTTGTGTAATAGCACACAGTTATACTAGGTGAGTAAAACCTAAGGATGTAATATTCAATTACAGGTGCTTTTGATATCATTCAAACACGGATTGAGATAAGCAGTAAATCTTGTAACTTATTTTAGGATGGCACACAGCTAACTCAAGGTAAGTAAAACCCATATACTTTTTCAAGGAGCTATCAGCAACTTGGGGCAGGTAGAAACCTAAGACTCCCTTTGTGTCTGTCTAAAACAGCACAGGGAAAGCAAAACGCAGTGTTACACTTTATGAATGACTCCAAGTTATGCTACGTAGGGAAAACCTAAAGGAGACCTATTCTGGACAGGCTAAAAGCAAGTTAGGGGAAGCCAGGCCCAGTTGGGGGACACTCATACAATTATGCTAACAGGAATAATAAAGTGCAACCAACAGCATTACTTTTGGGAAGAGGCATAACCAAATCACCAGTGAGTAATATGGCGAAACAGTTTCTAAGGAAAGAAAGATGTGGCATATACTTTTCAGAATAGTGTAACATTCAAGGTAAGTAAGCACTTTTGTAACTGTTCACTCTCAGAGTTACAGTTACCAACTAACTATTTTACAAGTAAGTAGCTTTTAAACACGTATTCTCTTTTCTAGGCAAAAGGCCCAATCCCTTAAAAGTCTTTCCCTTATTCTTGGAGCATGAGTGTTCTCAGTAGCAGAAGGGGGGTTACTAGGATCTAGTGTCCAACAGGCAGTGTCAGGATAGGTTCTTAAGTAGCAAAAGTCAGAGTTCCTTAGGAGGACTGTCCAGCAGGTGAGTATTTTACTTTAGAGTCAGTTGAGGGTCCAGGGGCTTCACAGAAGAAACCCTAGGAGGATTCCAGCAGTGGGATTGGATGTACTGGACGAGAGGCCTCCCAATAACAGAAAGCATCCCACGACTCCACAGGAATCACAAGAGACTTAAGGTAGGTGCATATCCAAGCCAACACAGTACCTCAGCATTGAAGAAGATTTTGCAGCAAGGGGACTTCAGAATCTGCAGCCAAAAACCTGGTCAGTGGATTACTTGTCGTGGTGACTGAAAACAGGACCTTGGAAGGGACTTTGCAGCAGGGATCAATGGGGAAGGCTCTAGGCAAGGTGTTCCTCACAGCTGGATTTGGCGCCTTTTACAGGAGCACAGAAGAAGAATATCACTGGTCGGATTCTCGTCGTTACAAAGGTCCAGCACTCTGATGAGGAGACTTTTCGGATTTGATTCATGTCTCTGGAGATACACCAGGATGCCCACGAAGTTTCAGCGAGATTCGGAATCCAGAAGACTATGCACCACACAATGGTTTGCGGTCCCAGGGTATTGGGATATTGCATCCCTTCAAGGTCACAGAACGGATGGGGTGGGTCAAAATATAGGTCTTCTTGAGTCTAGTGTGTCTCACTAGGCGCTGGGTCAGGGTCATAGTTTTTGGAACCCCCAGGTAGATTGGAAGGAAGGGCTACAGCAGGCTCAGGTTACACGGCAGGCTCTCTGGTCGCTGGAAATCGTCTCATCTGCTTTTCCTTCCTCATCCTCTTTGGTTTTGGTTCCAGTGGTCGACTTGTCTTCAGCTTCTGGGTTCCGAGTATTTAACAGGAACTACAACACAACTTTTGCATTCTCTCCATGCATTTTACAACAAGGCAAAGGGCAGTGTGGTTGTCCAATCAGGATAGCCAGCCTCCCACTGGGAATTGTCCCCATTCAGGCAAGGAGGAAGACAAAGGGCTGTGGAGTTTTGGACTCCTCCCTCGTTTCCTGCCTACACAGACAGATGGGAGCCTGGGCGGGGACTCCAGGGGACTCCCGCCGAAGATAACAATCACAAAGGATTTTTCCACCCTGGATGTCAGGGGAAGGAAGAAGGAAGGATAACAAACATTTAAATGACGAAAGAACAGGACAGGGGCCATTTTTGTAAAATAAATGAGCACCCTTGGGTGCCTTTAATGCAGCTGTGAACACAGCCCGTGGTAAAAGGTATCACTGCCACCAGCCATTAAAGGTAGGCGTGTCCCTGCAACAGAATTGTTACAGTTTTAGTGTGAAAGGTGATACATTGTATCTCCCCAGCACACCCCATAAGGTGGGGTGTGCTAGTTTCACTAAATAAAGTGTAAAAGGGATCCAAAGAAAGATCCTTTCTACCCATGGGAACTGTAGTACTCTCAAGGTTAGCCTGAGAAAGTTAAAAGGGTAGCCCTAGGGCAACCCAGCAACAACAGGCACTTATTCCCCAAAAGCTGTTAAAGAGGATAACTTTAAAAAGACACTATGGAAAGTCTAAAAAATGACACCCATAAAAAGAGTAAAAGATTCTGTGAGGGTGGAAAACAGTGCCCACTCACAGAGGTATAAGAAAAAATAATCCACCAGTTAAGCAAAAAGTTCTGGGGTTGACACAGGTCAGGAAGACTTACCATTACTATGAAAATCAACAACCCCTACCTCCAGAGCCTTGCCTCCACCCCAGGAGTGCCAATGACCACCCCAGCAGGGGCTGTGGTAGGTGTAGGGGTAGGGAAAAGCATGTATCAGTCAATGTGCAACAGAGATGAACGGGTAACAACCCCTGCAGTAGGCGGCTGCTCTCAATTGCCAACACAGGAGAGGTTTACCAATGTCACATAAATGTATATTTGTAGTCCACTGTTCACACCATCTGTTAACCCTTGGTCTGTATTAAAAGACATGCACCTTGTATAACACATCAATACACATTAGCTCAGAAAGATGCCCCAAACTTCATAATCATGTTTTATATCATCTGATATCTCTCAGAAATGAATGTGTCTTACACTCTCATGTAAAAATATAAATCCTTTTGATCATGAGAAACATGTAATAAAGAAACATTAACATTATTATCATCACTATACACAACACACTTAAAATGCAATAAACCATAAATGGAAAAGCTGAACCATTGTCATTTTCCTCTACCTCAAATCAATCAAAACTAAGGCTGATCAACCTTCTCCAATAAATCAAAGTCACCTTAGAAACCAACTCCCTGCCTCTCCAGGTCGTGACAGGCAACCTCATAGATCATGCTAGGCAATTTAGCACCTGCCTCATCAAATCAAATCATGATAGGCAATCACATAGAAGCATCTGCCTCAATCAATATTCAATACCTCAATACCTTTCTCAATGTGATATCAAATGCAGGGTAAAGAAAGCCTCCTCATATTCACCAAGGCAGAGAGCTGAAGAGAGCTGGAAAAACGGGATGCCTGGAAAAATCCACAATTTAAAATTAAAATAAATAAATGAAAAAGTTGGAAAAAATCCAAAAGGACACCTGTTGCTGCACCTTGGGGTTTTCCATCAAAGACGCGTGAAAAGGATTACATGCTTCAAAAAGAATTTAGTGTATTAAAAAATAATTAAATTTCCATTGGACTTACTGGTACCTGTATATTGCCAATCCAGGATAGGGTTTCTGCTCTTAGGCTGTGAGCTGAATAAGCTGCCTTGAGGAAAAGTAAAAATCATTCCCCACACAGTTCAAAAGAAAGTAGCGCTCTGGTCAAAATAAATCACAATAGCCAGAACCCAGTTTAAGGCTTAACAAATCCAGAAACGATTTAGAGTCGAATCACCCCTCCAATCAGGGGAAGCCTTTTCTGCTCTTCATCTCCGTCAAGCCGTCTGCCTCCTCCTGTGCCAGCTCTATCACCTGAACAGCAGAGGGCAGGGGCTGAATTCACTCCCTTATATACCGTCTGGGCAGTCCCTATGACATGGCTTCTGTCCTTCAGTGGCAGCTAGGAATTTTGCCAAAGACTATTTTGAGCTAACTATACCAATGTACTTGACCAGCCAAGGACAATTCTCTGTCCTTCAATGGCATTTAGGGATTTTGCCAGCAATTATATTTTGGATGATGGCACTTTCACGTGGCAAGCGACGTGACTCTGTCCTTTGACATAATAGAACTACAGAATGCCTGCTTTTTGTAGTTTGCAGTGTTTGCCACTTATCTATGTTTTGCGAGAACATGGTCTTTCTTTCAAGCTTCCCGGAGAGAGCCTGCATAGCGGTTAACAGACATTGAGCCTCATTACAACCCTGGCGGTAGCCGTGCCTGTAAAACAGGCACGGCTGCTGCTAGAGTTGCGTTTTTTCCGGTGCCCAGAAATGGGCAATTACCGGGTCATTACAGCCTTGTCGGAGCTGGTATTTGCCCATTCCTGGGCGCCGGAAAAAATTCTTCCCCATTCCCATTGAGCCCATAGGGCTCAATGGGAATGGGGAAGCCTGATGCACAGGCACCATTACCGATGGTGCCTGTGCATCCGAAATGCTGTGCTCGCGGGTGCCTTTCATTCCACCACGTCAGACCTGGCGGAATGAATGGCACCCACGAGCACAACTCGGAGTTTGCCAATCCGTATACAACGCTACCGGCAAGCTTACTGGTACCTTTGTATCCGGACCGGCAAACTCCTAATGAGGCCCATTGTTTACACAAACGGAAGGTCCTGTTTGTTCCAAGTTTTAGGTCAATGGCTCACAGCCCGGACTTTTAGAAAAAACCCTAATGTTACTTCTTCAAAGCATGGAAAAAGCAAATCTTGCTGCTTGTATTTCATTAAATATATCTGTTTATATCACACAGTGCATTATATACAAGAAAGCCAGTATTTCAAGTGTTTATATCACACAGTGTATTATAGCACGAAGCCCTGTATTTCAAATGTCCACCTCTCACTCCGAAGAAGTGCTGTATTTACAAGTGTTTAAACTGCACTTCGCATTTCAGTAAATACGATAATGTTTTCATCGCGCTGTGCTGTTCAACAGAATGGCCTGTTTGCGGCTCTAATGTGTGTCTAATATGGGCAGACCTACAAAATACATGTCAACCCCCACCCCATGAGGCATAGAACAGGCCATGGCGTCTTCATACTGATCATGGGAATAAGAGTGAAGAGACAAAAGAGCATGTAAACCATAGCAGAATGCTTATTTGCTAGATGTATTCACTTAGAATCTTCACTATTTACTAAATGTCAAAACATAAACATTTAATTCTTGAGATAAGCCAACTGCCGCAGGTACTGGTCAGCAGACAATCTTCAGCTGCTGATGATCGCTGATGAATCAGTGATGAGCAGATGTTTGCCACACAAACAGTTCCAAACAGTTTTCTTATGTTATTCAGGATACAGTTTTGGTGCATTGACATGTCCACTCTGCTTGTCATGACGAGCATCCAACTACCAGAATGTAGAGCACATGTGTGATCCCTGTGCTTGAGGTTCCAGAGAGGTTCATAATCCTTTCATTGTATTGAAGAAAGCAACTGTATTCGTCAGCAAGTAGATGGAGCTTAAGATGGAGCTCCCATTTGTTGGAGTAGAGCTTTCCACCAGGGCCTGCATTTCCTTTGGCTGGCCCTTCTGTCATTCTTCCAGTAGATCTACGGCTAATTTCAGTACTCTGTTTGATGATTCAATGAAAGTCACTGTTGTGCCAGTGCTGTGCATTTCCACATTCAGAGGATTTGTCAGTCTCAGTGTTAGCTGCAGGAATGTTAGTGGTGATAGCTTCACTTTAGGCAAGTTCAATAGCACTAGCTCAGTCCGCACTGGTGGATGTAGAACATAACTGAGACAGTTTGCCACGTTTCAGAATGTGATCATGCTGGCAATCACCACAGGCACACCACATCATGAAGCATTGAACTGCACAATGTAGGATCAATTCGATATTAGTATTGCCACTGCAGGTTTACATTTGAATTGAACTCAGCATGCACTTGGTTGAATCACTCAGCTTGCACTTGCACTTGGTTGAGCTGGAATTCTGCTCACATGGGCTGCTCTTGAAAAGGTTCTAGCATCTTGTATGGGGTGTTCCCACACAGTTCTTCAAGGAATACAGTTGCACTTTAGAGTTCTCACTATTCAGGCAGGCATGGGTGTAGGGCACCTCATAGAGGGTTTGTTGTATCCATTGCTTCTCTACCTGTTGCATGGTGCCCCAGGACTGCAGATCATCACACAAGAGAGGTGTGCCTGCTGGCTCAGGAATATTCAGGATCCCATGTACATGACAATAAGTCATCGTCCCACACCGATATTCTGTACAATGTTCTGTTGAATGTTCACTTGAGTATACTTAGTAAAGTGTAGATGGACTCTGAATGGCCTATCTCTGACCTTGTCTTGATAGATTTAGTTATGTCAGCTGCTCTAGCCATATTTTTATGGAGCAGACTAGAACACTTGTATAGAGTGTGTCAAGGAAGTCTGTGATTTTCTGAGGCTCAACAATTGCTTGTTGTTCATCGTGTAATGTTACCAAGTTCTCTTGGATGATATGCACCACATCCCTTCCGCTTGTAGATTCCCTGCTACAATGCAATGAAGTCACCTTCGGCTGCAGAAATGGCTCTTCTTGCTTGGCTTTCTAGCCAGTCCTTGGGTTTCCAGGACAATCTTTGTCAAAGTAAGTTTAGCTTATTTGGCTCCATTATAGCCCTAGTCTTTCCTAGGTGACCTATCCTGTCTAGGATTGTTGTCTACCTGCCTTTCCCCATATGTCTACTATACTAATAACCATATGCAAAGGTGCTTGCTTTGCCATCAGTTGGCATGCTTTGCCTATGGATATGGCATAGGTTTGTGAAATGTTTTGTGAGGCCTAAGCTATTTAAGGCTCTGTGCTTAAATCTTTGTGTCATTTATGACATTTAATGCCTCCAATATTCCAGTCTACTAGAAGGCATGAGGCATTTGTAATATGTTCATATTTACCTTCCTTTAATATTTTGTCAGGTTGTTTAGTTGCTCACCAAATGCCACCATCCGTGGCCTCCCTATTGGATATTAACACTAAATGAGTGTGGATGCCTAAATATTATATGTAACGTGCCTATTGCATACACTTGCAAAGAGTCACCCCCATGACATGTTAAGAGGGACTGCTTCTTGTCATGTATTCCCTGTTGTTGTGGCATAGAATGTGTCATGATATACCACAGAAAGCATAGACCACATACACTGGCCATCTGTAGGTGGTGGGGAATGTATGTCTATTGTGCGATATACGCTCTTCCTTCACTTAGGGCTTTGGTATGTAAGGGAAATGTGTCTTAACCTCTTGTGATGAGCTCATAAGAGGAATAGGAGGACAATGCTCACAGAAGGTTGTATCTAACCACTGCACAGATTTTCACTTATAGTAAAGGAAGGTGTCTAAATATTTCACAACACATCCATGGTCTGCCATGTCATCTAGATTTTCTAGATCAACAAGGCCCATTGAGCAAAAGCTTCTATCTGTGGTCTCAACAGGTCCCTGTTGAGAAGGCTTATCCATAGCAGAAATGAAAAACAGGATCACTGTTTCAACAAAAAGTTTTGTAAGTTTCCGTGCTCTTTAGATGGCTAAAAATGGTCATCTTCCCAATGGACCTCGCGTTGAGCTTTGTTTCTAGCCTTGTCCCTGGCTCTTCAGTTCCCGGAAAAATAGACACGTTTTCATGTGACGTGGAGGTTTTTGGAGTTATTGTCAACTTCATATTTTCATCTATTTTTGCCTGCTTTTCAAGTTGTTCAAGAAAGTGAATTTCCTCTCTCTGGAACAGGGCCGGAACCATGTGGAGCTGACTTAAGGTGGGTGACAGACGCTTGCTGAGTACCTTTCCCAGGAGGCATGGCTGGTAGGACTGCTGTTCTTGAACCTTCATGTTTCAGTACCTTCAGAGGAGGTAGTTAGCGCAGTTCAAGTGCTTCTTTGTCAATAATCTTCATGAACCTTCTCTAGGACTTAGTCCCCAGGTTTCAGAGTCAGTCTGACTGTGACTTCTCTTTGGCCCTCATTGCGAGGTTGGTGCTAGTCATGGCGCTTTTAGCACCATGACTAGCACCAATACCGGTACCGCCACCGACGTGGTGGTATGGGGACTTACCGGTCCATTCCACCCTTTGCGGGACCAGTAAGTCACCATTTGAAATGCCATTCCCCATTCCCATTTGAGCCCCCATAGGGCTCAATGGGAAGGAAGGCGGCAATAATGGTACCGCAAATTGCAGTACCGTTATTGACCCCGGTATCCCTTTGCGGGTCCCGTCCTTAACGCCTGCTAAAACCAGGCGTTAAGGAAGGACCTGCAAAGGGACCTCGGAATAGGGCGCAAAGGGATTACCGCCACCAGTGTCATTACCGGTGCCCGGTATCCCTTTGCACCCGGGTCGTAATGACCCCCTTTGTCTTTATGATGTGGTGCTTCTTCACCATTGATGGAGTCTCTTAGGAGATTTATGGAGAGCAAATGCTCTGGCCTGTTAAGAGAACGCAGAAGAATTGTGTAAATCGGGCATATATATTGGCATGCCAAACAGCGACTCAAAAGGTACTTTACCATCACATTGAGAAAGACAAGGTAGATTCTTTATGCTACACTGCACTATAGGAAAGTAGCTCACCCAATTAATACCAGAAGAAAGGATGCATTTAGTCAAGGCTTGCCTTTCTATCGCATTGGCTCTCGCTATGACACCATTAGCTTGTGGGCAAAATGGGTTTAGAGACTTGCAGAGTACAGCCCCAGCTTGGCAGTGCCTCTCTTAAGGCTTTGCCTGAAAAGACTGCCCAATGACAGCTTGGAGCGGATTCAGTGCTGTCATAGCTACTAAGGACAGAAAACCCTTTATGACCTCCTTACAATCTGCCTTCTGATAAATTAGCCAAGTGAACCTTGTGCACTAGTCCACGACGAACTAACAAGTGCTTGTACTTGTTGATGGGTTTCAATGGACCTATGTGGTCTATATATCTATGCACTTAAAAGGCATTGTTGCCCTTGTTAGCGTGCTTACTGGCGGTTTGCGGGAATTGTCCATTGTTATCTGTAAACATATGGGGCATCTTGCTATGCACTGTCATGCGTCATACTTGTTTGCTAAGCCTTGGGCACCAGTATTTATTCTGCAAGATGTGTGTATTAGCTGAAATCCCAAAGCAGGTTAACGCTACACTTGCATGTGGAGTGGAAATGTATTTAAATCTTTCCTGTGTGGTAGTTCCCTGTCAAGAGGGTCTCCATTTGACTTAGGTACAGTGACTATCACTGTATGTAAATTTACAGCGTAGTTGAATGTAGTGGGGAACCCTTGAGGGTCAGGACTGTTTGCATCTTAGTTATGCATTTATGTCCTCACCTATGTATGTGGCGGAGCATGTTACTGCTGCTACCACTTTGTACGGTCCACTGTCATGCAGACTGATCAGCAAGCCGCATTGCCTGCACTGTGCACAGAATCAGTTATGTGTGTTGTGAAAAACCTGAATGTGTTTCACGATTCAGTCCCCGGGGATCCCTTATTCAGGTTGCCAGGAAAGGGCCATTGTTATTGGATTCTGACCCTTTGGGGGGGAGGGGGGGCGGTATCCATACTTTCCATCGAAAAATGTTCCAACAAGGGTTTTTCCATCTAATTTTTTCCAACGAAAAAATATGCATCAAATACATATTTTTGCATATTTTTGTGTGGTAAAGGGTTCATTTTGTTTGGGGTGTGTCTTTAAGGGTTAAAAACAGGGAGTTGCCCCCCACCCCAAAAGACAACAAAAAAAATGCACATTCTTTCGTTGGAAAAAATGTGATGGTACTTACCTTAGATGGAAAAAATTTGATGGAAAGACATGTAACCGGGGTGGACAAGTGAAGGAGGATCACCTTGGTAGGGAGTCCTCGGGGAGTTGGGAGGAGACCCACGGAAAGTGAGACATGGTATCCCCCATTTCCTGACAGTTATTCACCCCATATCCCCTCTACCTTTATGGGATACTACAACTCCCATAACTCCCCTCCTTTCCTAATCAGCCCACCTACTGAGACGAGGAATAGGAAGACTGACACTAGGAAGATTACCACTAGTAACATGTACTGGCCTTGTGCCACTTATAATGCCAGGCAAGGTCAGGCACTCGGTCACAATCCCACTGACCTGAAACTCATGGACCGTTTTTCAAACTATAAAAGGTGGTGCACAGAAAGACATGGAGAGGACAGCAGGAGCCAAGAAGGAAAGCAAGCTGGATGGTGAGACAGAGAAGCAGCTGATAGAGAGCTGCAGAGAACCAGGCCAGGGAGAACGGGATGCCTAGATGCTGACATGCTGCGAGTTGAGGCAGGAGAAAGCGTGGCGAGGGAGCTGTGTCTCCAAGAACCCAGGAGAGTTCAGAAGAGGGTGGCGAGGGGCCGGCTAGATGCTTTCCTTGGTGCAACAACAGACTGCTCATTTCCTCCCCTGGACCGCGAGGCCGCCCAGGAGTGTATGAGGGGCAGGTGGGCAAGACCCTGACCTCGACAAGCTGAAAACAGAAGGATGCGTGAAAGCAATCACAGCCGGTGAGTTCAAAGAAAGGGAAGACCCGGTTTGTGATTTGCGCGATTGTGGAAGCTACAGTGTTGCACGCAAGGCTACGCATTTAAGGTTAAAGCCATTTAACCGAATGATTGTATGTATTTGGCCTGCAAGGGAGCAGATGAGAAACCAAGTAACAGAGTGGTGCCGTGTCAGAAGGCACATGGTTAAATGCTTTTTGAAGGATAACAGAACAGTGAATAATTAAAGTGACATGTGTTGAAATCCACTAAAGGGAAGCGCACAAGGGAAAGAGAGTGTGCAGAGATTCCGAAAGGCTATTGTGAAAGTGAATGGATATTTTTGTGAAACAAGGAACAGAGTGGCCGTGGGCCTGTAGTAATGAACCTTATGTTTTTGTGAAAAAAGGAACAGAATTGCCGAAGGCCCATTCTGCGAAACCAAGTGCAAGAGACACAGATATTAAGAAACCAACCCTATTGTCAGAGTGGTAACGCATAGGGGTGAGAATACTGTGTGGTTTCGAAGGTCTGTGGCAAGGCGAAAATAATAAGGACCCTGCTATTGGAGTGGTCACGCATGGTGTGGGTAATACCAAGCGGTTGTGAAGATCTCTGACAGGTGAACATTGTGAAAGACAAGTACAAAGGTTGGGGAAGGGAGTTCTCCCCGAGCTCTGTGAAGTAGAGCTGTTTAGCTGGAAAGTGTTTCAGCTGTGTTTAAGTGTTTGAAACAGGCAAGGGCAGCCTGTGAAAGTAACCAAGAAGGAATTTTGTGAATATCTGTCTAACTGACAAATGTGAAACCCGGTGAGGGATGCCCCAAAGAATTCATTACAGAGAACTATGAAGTATATTGAACTGACATTGAAATAGGTGAGGGAAGACTAACAGCTTTATGGGAAATCTTTGAACTGTGCATACTGCCCAACTTGAAGGAACTTTGTAAGAACCCCATTGAACGAACTTGGGGAAGGGAGTTGTGAACCACTTTCATTGCCATTCTGACATTCTTTTAACACTTAGTTATTGTGAATCGTGAGGGCAAGTATGGGTTTCTGACACAGACTTTTTCCTTTGTTTGACTGACTGACTTGGACCATTTCATTTTACTTTGATGGTCGAGACTACTCCCATTATTTATTTATTTATATGTTTATAATGCGCCAGCAGCTGGCAGGGCGCAAGACAGACACAAGAGGACAAAAAAAAGACGGGACAAAAGCATTGTAAGAGTCAAGAATCACTGAAAGGCATATCTGTCAATGTCCAGGGAAATTACCTGAACAGATACGTTTTCAAGGTTTTCCTAAAAAGCTTCAGGTTAGACATGGATGCATCCGTTTTTTGGTAGAGTATTCCAGAGGGACGACGCAGTGACCAAGAAAGATCTTCCAAGACCCCTGGATCGAGTGTATCTAAGTCCCTGCAACTGGGTCACAGTTGAAGATCACAACATTCTGGTGGGGTGGTACAAAAGTACCAGGGCTTTAAGATATTCTGGACCGTTGCCATAAAGGCAATGGTGCACCAATGTGCCAATTTTGAAATGGATTCACTCCTGCACAGGAAGTCAATGAAGATCTCTCCTAAAGTTAGAAATATAAGATCTTCTGGGGACGTTCAGAGCCAGGCGAACCGCATCATTCTGAATAGTTTGACAGGCCTGAATGTTGGACTTGGAGACTCCACATAGCAGGGGATTACAATAGTCCAATCTGGTTAAAATTGTGTCCCGAGCTATGGTCACTGAGTTTTTTTCACACAGATAAGGGCGAATGCTACGGAGAAGCCTTAGGTAGTAGTTACAATTCCGGCAAAGGTAGTGCACATGGGCATCAGAGTTAAGAGAGGCCTCTAGGTAAACCCCAAATGTTTTTACTGTTTTGTGGGTCGCCGTTTCGTTGTCCTGGAGAAGAAAGCTATCATATGAAGGACTACGTTTAGAGCAAGCTTGGGGAGAGCCGAAGATAAGGAGCTCGGTTTTACTGCCATTAAGACTAGGGGTGTACCGAACCTCGGCTTCGAGTAAGTATTTGTTCGATCTCGGCTTCTCAGTGAAGCGGGTCCACGCGGCGGATCCGGCGCACGCCGGAATAATACGCGGAGCCTGGTCCGGGGTCAACCTTCTTTATTCAAACAGTCGGCGGAACTGCCGTAATTCCCCTTGTCCCTCCCCCTCACCCTTGACGTCACGTCCGGGACGTCAATGTCCTGAGGACCCAAACGGGGCCTTCCCACACAACGATGTGGGGCGACCTGACATCTCCCCCTTTTTTAACACATTAGTTAACTGGTCCCTCTCTTACCCCATCTCCTCGATGAGTCGCATTGGTTTCATGCGACTCCTCTGTGGGCGGAGTGTCTTGGCCGGGGTCGGTTCCTCCCTGGCAGGTGGGGAGCGAGGCACCTCGCCTTCGGACTCTTCCCCATCTCCCTGATACGCTTCTTCGCGTGATCTGTCTTCTTCGCTGTCTCGTTCCCATGTCCAGGGGTCTGCTGGCGTCGGTGTGACTCGCTTGAAGTGCGAGCTGTTCCGGGTTGTCGTTGAGTGATCCCTCCTTTGTGCCGTGACCATGGAGCCTTTCTTGTGTGTCACGACCAACGGTGTGGGTGCGAAGGTGGCTTCCTCCTTCCTGTTCTTGGGTTGTCTTAGCCACACTTCGTCTCCTGGTTGCATTGTGTTTTCACGAGCCCTCCTTTTCCTGTCCGTGATCTCCTTGGTTTTCGCTTTGTTGGCGGTGTCGTTCACTTGCGCTTCTTGTTCGAGCGGTGTTGGCCTTTGTGGTCTCGGGTCCTCTGGTAATCGCGTGGCGATCGGTCTTCGAAACATTAGATCTGCCGGGCATACACCCGTTGTACTGTGGGGAGTGTGCCTGTATTCTCGTAGGAGTTGATTGAGGGCCTGTTCGAATGGCTTGTTCTGTACATGGGCTATTTGTAGCGTCCTCTTTATGTTGGCCATGAATCTCTCGACCATGCCGTTGGCTTGTGGCCACCGGGGGGTTATGCGTCGATGTTGAAACCCCATGTATTTTGCGAATTTTTGAAAATCATGGCTGATGAATGTGGGGCCGTTATCGGACTTTATGATCTTGGGGATGCCATAAGCAGAGAGCATCCTGTCTATTGCTGGAATGACGCACGTTGTGGCGCTGCTTTCTACTATCTGAGCATCTGGGTATCTTGAGTGCTCGTCCATGAGTACAACCACGTGTGTCCCGTTGTTCAGTGGTCCGAATAGGTCTATTGCCAGTTCTTCCCACACTTTGTTGGGTAGCGGTGAGGGTTGTAGGGGGTTCGGGTGAGGCGGGGGTGCGACTTGAGCACAGACGTGGCAGTTTCCCACTATATTTTCCACCAGGTGGCATACTGGCCTTTGGGCTGCCATAGATGGTGAGTAGCGCCTGGTCGTCCGTGATGATAGTGAACTCCTTGCCGAAAAGGAATAGGTGAAAGTATTCGCAGGCCCATACAACCGCGAGACTCTCTTTTTCCGCCTGAGAGTATGCTTGTTCCGTGTTCGTCAGGCTTCTGCTGGCGTATGCTACCACGTGAGTGGACTGTGGTTCCTTGTGGTCTTTTTGCGTCAATATGGCGCCCAGACCCACGGGGCTGGCGTCCACTATCAGCTCGGTGGCACGGTTGGCGACAAAATATGCCATGTCCTCTGCCTGTGCGATGGCATTCCGTATCGCTTCGAATGCTGCTTGGCATTCCTTTGACCAGGTAAACGGTATGTCCTTTCTGGTGAGAAGTCGGAGGGGATTGCTGACGGTGGCATAGTCCTTTAGGTATCTGGAGCAGTAGCTGGCCAACCCCAGGAACGATCTGAGGTCTGTGGTGTTGACGGGGGGTGTGGCTGAGTTGAGGGCCTCCACTTTTTCCGGGTCGGCCTCATGCCTTTATCTGAGAAGATGTGCCCTAAGAACCGCAGTGACCCTTTGGAGAATTCGCACTTGGCTTTATTTAGGGTGAGCCCTGCGTCGTCTAGCGCCTGGCATACTCTGTGTAGGGCCAGGTCGTGTTCCTCTTGTGATTTTCCGTATACTAAGACATCGTCCGAATAGTTTAAGCAGTTGGGGACGTGCCTGATCACCTTGTGGATCTCCTCCTGAAAGATTTCGGCGGCCGATGATATGCCAAAACTGAGCCGTTTGTATTGAAATAGGCCGAGATGCGTGACAAACGTGGTGATGTAGCGGGATTCTGGTGCTATTTCTATCTGGTGGTAGCCTTTTGTGAGGTCTAATTTGGAGAATATCCTCGCCCCATGGAGTAAGTGAATCATGTCTGTGATTCTCGGTGCTTGATGACGCTCCCTTTCAATGGCTGTGTTGGCTCTGCGCATGTCGACGCATAGCCGTATGGATCCTTCCGGCGATTTTTTTGGGACGGGGACGATGGGTGACACCCATGGTGTCGGACCTGAGACGGGTTCTATGACGTTCATTTTGATGAGCTTGTCCAGTTCCTCTTCTACTTGTCTTTGGATGTTGAACGGGATGCCTCGGTAGTGTTGGGCTACCGGTTTCACCTGAGGGTTGATGTGGAGGTGCACTTTACGGTTGCGGAGTTTGCCCAAACCTGTGAAGAGTCTGGGGAATGATTGTTCAATTGAGTCCGGCTTGGCGAAGTACTTGTGGGCCATCAACTGGTATAGGATAATGCGCCAGCAGCTGGCAGGGCGCAAGACAGACACAAGAGGACAAAAAAAAGACGGGACAAAAGCATTGTAAGAGTCAAGAATCACTGAAAGGCATATCTGTCAATGTCCAGGGAAATTACCTGAACAGATACGTTTTCAAGGTTTTCCTAAAAAGCTTCAGGTTAGACATGGATGCATCCGTTTTTTGGTAGAGTATTCCAGAGGGACGACGCAGTGACCAAGAAAGATCTTCCAAGACCCCTGGATGGAGTGTATCTAAGTCCCTGCAACTGGGTCACAGTTGAAGATCACAACATTCTGGTGGGGTGGTACAAAAGTACCAGGGCTTTAAGATATTCTGGACCGTTGCCATAAAGGCAATGGTGCACCAATGTGCCAATTTTGAAATGGATTCACTCCTGTACAGGAAGTCAATGAAGATCTCTCCTAAAGTTAGAAATATAAGATCTTCTGGGGACGTTCAGAGCCAGGCGAACCGCATCATTCTGAATAGTTTGACAGGCCTGAATGTTGGACTTGGAGACTCCACATAGCAGGGGATTACAATAGTCCAATCTGGTTAAAATTGTGTCCCGAGCTATGGTCACTGAGTTTTTTTCACACAGATAAGGGCGAATGCTACGGAGAAGCCTTAGGTAGTAGTTACAATTCCGGCAAAGGTAGTGCACATGGGCATCAGAGTTAAGAGAGGCCTCTAGGTAAACCCCAAATGTTTTTACTGTTTTGTGGGTCGCCGTTTCGTTGTCCTGGAGAAGAAAGCTATCATATGAAGGACTACGTTTAGAGCAAGCTTGGGGAGAGCCGAAGATAAGGAGCTCGGTTTTACTGCCATTAAGACTAGGGGTGTACCGAACCTCGGCTTCGAGTAAGTATTTGTTCGATCTCGGCTTCTCAGTGAAGCGGGTCCACGCGGCGGATCCGGCGCACGCCGGAATAATACGCGGAGCCTGGTCCGGGGTCAACCTTCTTTATTCAAACAGTCGGCGGAACTGCCGTAATTCCCCTTGTCCCTCCCCCTCACCCTTGACGTCACGTCCGGGACGTCAATGTCCTGAGGACCCAAACGGGGCCCTCCCACACAACGATGTGGGGCGACCTGACATCTCCCCCTTTTTTAACACATTAGTTAACTGGTCCCTCTCTTACCCCATCTCCTCGATGAGTCGCATTGGTTTCATGCGACTCCTCTGTGGGCGGAGTGTCTTGGCCGGGGTCGGTTCCTCCCTGGCAGGTGGGGAGCGAGGCACCTCGCCTTCGGACTCTTCCCCATCTCCCTGATACGCTTCTTCGCGTGATCTGTCTTCTTCGCTGTCTCGGTCCCATGTCCAGGGGTCTGCTGGCGTCGGTGTGACTCGCTTGAAGTGCGAGCTGTTCCGGGTTATCGTTGAGTGATCCCTCCTTTGTGCCGTGACCATGGAGTCTTTCTTGTGTGTCACGACCAACGGTGTGGGTGCGAAGGTGGCTTCCTCCTTCCTGTTCTTGGGTTGTCTTAGCCACACTTCGTCTCCTGGTTGCATTGTGTTTTCACAAGCCCTCCTTTTCCTGTCCGTGATCTCCTTGGTTTTCGCTTTGTTGGCGGTGTCGTTCACTTGCGCTTCTTGTTCGAGCGGTGTTGGCCTTTGTGGTCTCGGGTCCTCTGGTAATCGCGTGGTGATCGGTCTTCGAAACATTAGATCTGCCGGGCATACACCCGTTGTACTGTGGGGAGTGTGCCTGTATTCTCGTAGGAGTTGATTGAGGGCCTGTTCGAACGGCTTGTTCTGTACATGGGCTATTTGTAGCGTCCTCTTTATGTTGGCCATGAATCTCTCGACCATGCCGTTGGCTTGTGGCCACCGGGGGGTTATGCGTCGATGTTGAAACCCCATGTATTTTGCGAATTTTTGAAAATCATGGCTGATGAATGTGGGGCCGTTATCGGACTTTATGATCTTGGGGATGCCATAAGCAGAGAGCATCCTGTCTATTGCTGGAATGACGCACGTTGTGGCGCTGCTTTCTACTATCTGAGCATCTGGGTATCTTGAGTGCTCGTCCATGAGTACAACCACGTGTGTCCCGTTGTTCAGTGGTCCGAATAGGTCTATTGCCAGTTCTTCCCACACTTTGTTGGGTAGCGGTGAGGGTTGTAGGGGGTTCGGGTGAGGCGGGGGTGCGACTTGAGCACAGACGTGGCAGTTTCCCACTATATTTTCCACCAGGCGATCAAGTTGGGGGAACCAGACTTTCTGGCGCAGGAGGCGCTTTGTGGCGACTATGCCCCTGTGTCCTTCGTGGGCTAGGTGTATGATCCTCTCCCGGAGAGTTCTCGGGACGATGACCTTGCAGCCTTTTAGTATGATGTTATCCTCCACCACGGTCAGTTCATCGCGGACTTGATCTAGCCACTTGACGTCCTCTTTTGTGGTTTCCGCTTCATTCCTGGCCTGCTGTCTCATGAGGGGCGCCTTGTCCACTTGAAGGCAGTGCCGGGCGATTCGCAGTGCCGGGTCTGCTTCAGACTGCGCAGCCAGCTCCGCCCAACCTACCGGCAGCGGTTGTAGGTGGTGGATGATGTAGTTAATGTATGCGTCTGCTATGGACGGTTGGGACGTCGTGGTGGGCATGGGATGGCGGGAGAGATAGTCCGCGGGGTTTTCTTCCTTTCCTGGCCGGTGTAGTATGGTGAATTTGTAGTCTTGCAGCCGGAGTCCCCATCTGGCAATTCTTGGTGGCATACTGGCCTTTGGGCTGCCATAGATGGTGAGTAGCGCCTGGTGGTCCGTGATGATAGTGAACTCCTTGCCGAAAAGGAATAGGTGAAAGTATTCGCAGGCCCATACAACCGCGAGACTCTCTTTTTCCGCCTGAGAGTATGCTTGTTCCGTGTTCGTCAGGCTTCTGCTGGCGTATGCTACCACGTGAGTGGACTGTGGTTCCTTGTGGTCTTTTTGCATCAATATGGCGCCCAGACCCACGGGGCTGGCGTCCACTATTAGCTCGGTGGCACGGTTGGCGACAAAATATGCCATGTCCTCTGCCTGTGCGATGGCATTCCGTATCGCTTCGAATGCTGCTTGGCATTCCTTTGACCAGGTAAACGGCATGTCCTTTCTGGTGAGAAGTCGGAGGGGATTGCTGACGGTGGCATAGTCCTTTAGGTATCTGGAGCAGTAGCTGGCCAACCCCAGGAACGATCTGAGGTCTGTGGTGTTGACGGGGGGTGTGGCTGAGTTGAGGGCCTCCACTTTTTCCGGGTCGGCCTCATGCCTTTATCTGAGAAGATGTGCCCTAAGAACCGCAGTGACCCTTTGGAGAATTCGCACTTGGCTTTATTTAGGGTGAGCCCTGCGTCGTCTAGCGCCTGGCATACTCTGTGTAGGGCCAGGTCGTGTTCCTCTTGTGATTTTCCGTATACTAAGACATCGTCCGAATAGTTTAAGCAGTTGGGGACGTGCCTGATCACCTTGTGGATCTCCTCCTGAAAGATTTCGGCGGCCGATGATATGCCAAAACTGAGCCGTTTGTATTGAAATAGGCCGAGATGCGTGACAAACGTGGTGATGTAGCGGGATTCTGGTGCTATTTCTATCTGGTGGTAGCCTTTTGTGAGGTCTAATTTGGAGAATATCCTCGCCCCATGGAGTAAGTGAATCATGTCTGTGATTCTCGGTGCTTGATGACGCTCCCTTTCAATGGCTGTGTTGGCTCTGCGCATGTCGACGCATAGCCGTATGGATCCTTCCGGCGATTTTTTTGGGACGGGGACGATGGGTGACACCCATGGTGTCGGACCTGAGACGGGTTCTATGACGTTCATTTTGATGAGCTTGTCCAGTTCCTCTTCTACTTGTCTTTGGATGTTGAACGGGATGCCTCGGTAGTGTTGGGCTACCGGTTTCACCTGAGGGTTGATGTGGAGGTGCACTTTACGGTTGCGGAGTTTGCCCAAACCTGTGAAGAGTCTGGGGAATGATTGTTCAATTGAGTCCGGCTTGGCGAAGTACTTGTGGGCCATCAACTGGTATAGGATATGTATCAGCCCCATGTCAACTGCTGTCCGGAAACTCAGTATGCAGCCACTGTTGGCTTCGGTGTCTAGCACATATAGCTGGAGCTTTGCCACGTGTCCTTTGTGTGTGCATGTGGCCGTGATCACGCCTTTGCATGGCAGGGGTGTCGTGGACCCATAGGGGTATATGTCTACTGTGGCTTTTCGGATCTTTGGTGGGGAGTTCAAGGATTGATATGCGCTTTCGCTGATAATGTTAATCGTCGCTCCGGTATCCACGAGGAATTTTAGAGGAGTATGATTCACTTGGAGTGTCAGGATGGGGCTGTGTTGAATGGCCGTCGTGTTGTCCTTTAGGGCCCACACGTATCCTTTTCTTCTTTGGTCTTCCTCTGACGAGAGGGTGTCGGTGCTGGTGGGGGATCGAGTCTCCACGTATCTTACGAAAAGCCGCCTGTGCGATCTTCTTGTGTCCTCGGATGATCTTTTGTCTTCGCGTGTATAGCGACTTCTGCGGTCACTGTCGTCTTTTCTGTTTCGCCGCCGTTCCCTGTCCGCTGGTGGCCTGGGCGGACTCTGTGGTGTGGGCCTGCGCCTTTCCTGGTATCGGTGTTTGGGCGTTGATTGGGTAGGGGTGTTCTTGCACATGGCCCTATAGTGGTCCATACCCCCGCACGCGGCACACTTCTGCCCTATGGCCGGGCACGTGCCAGAGTGCGGATATTCGTAGCCGCACTTGAAGCACGTGGCATCAAGGTGTTTGGTGGTCTCACTTGGGTGGGTGTATAACTTGTTGATTGTCTCCGCGGTATCGCTGGGTTGATGGATGGACACCTTGCCGAGGTTGTCTAGTTGCGAGTCTACCGCTGCTTCCATGCGGGCCAGTGCCAAGATTTCCTCTAGTGAGCGTTGTTTTTGTAGAAGTTGCTTGCGGAAAGGCTGAGAGAGGCATCCAGCTATCACTTGGGACCTGAGCGCCTCTTCATTGGAATATCTGTGGAATTCACAATGTTTTAGTTTGATGCGTAGGCGCATCACAAAACTGTCTATGGACTCCCCTTTTTCCTGTCTTGTTGTGTGGAACATGTGGCGCTCGTAATCCACGTTCGTGTGCGGTGCGAAGTATTCAGACAGCTTGGTGTGTAGTTGGCTATACGTGACGGTGTCCACATCAAGCAACTCCCCTGCAATGTCTCTAACCGCCGGTCCCACCGCCATGAACAGGGTGTTCTTCAGCCTCGTGTCGTCTGTCAAACCAATGGCCCCAGTGTAGAATTTGAAGTCCCGTAGCCATATGCTCCATCTGGGCCCTAGGTTAGACGTATCTCTGATCTCAAATGAGTTGGGCATATGCATGACTTGAGCGGCACCTTCTTGATGTACCTGTGGGTTGTTGTCCTGTGCCGTGTCAGCGCTTCCAGACGCTTGTCCTGCTCCTCCTGACGAGGACGCCGGGGTAGTTGCAGTGTCCGACATGACTCTGCTGCCTTAGGGCGTAGAGGTGCTGACTTGTGGTCTGTGTGCGCCGGCGTCAGCGTTTCTACCTGGTGTGGTATTCGGCCTGTGCTGTTGTGGGGTGCCTCCCCAGGTGCAGGGCACACGTGTGCTGGGCTGCTGCTGTGGGGTGCCTCCCCTGGTGCAGGGCACACGTGTGTTGTGGGCTTCACAGCACGGCGTTCGCCGTGTCACGCGGGGCCAGGGGGGGGGGCGCTCTCGCTTTGCGCTCGTGTTATGTGCGCTCAGCTGTTGGGGGCGGGGCCACCCGTGACGAGCGTTGTACGGCGCTCGAGCGCCCGTGCCTGGTCTTAATTATTCAAAAGTCACGCGGGAGACGGGGCCCGCGATGCGTGCTCGGTGGCTTGTCCGTACCGAATGTCACACGGGAGCCGGGGCCGCGCTCCACTGGTGCCCCTGTAGCAGCGGAGGAAGACAGGCTGGGAGAGGCCTCTGTCACGCGGGAGGCGGGGCCTTGCCTGATGGGTACCTGTGCCCGAGGCGCGCCGACGCGCTAAACTGCTCGGCTGCAGACCTCGGCACGGTGCCTGCGGGGTCCGCGCCCGCTCGTCGCCAGTGTTCGATCCCGGCTTCTCAGTGAAGCGGGTCCACGCGGCGGATCCGGCGCACGCCGGAATAATACGCGGAGCCTGGTCCGGGGTCAACCTTCTTTATTCAAACAGTCGGCGGAACTGCCGTAATTCCCCTTGTCCCTCCCCCTCACCCTTGACATCACGTCCGGGACGTCAATGTCCTGAGGACCCAAACGGGGCCCTCCCACACAACGATGTGGGGCAACCTGACAGTATTTGGCCGAAATTTGGCTGAAAAGCAAGTATTCAGCTTCGGCTGAATGCGTACTTGAAGCCTTACTCGAAGCCGAAGTTACACCCCTACCGATTTTATTTATAAACCACATCGCAACGATCAAACCTTAAATTTCTTAGCAGTATGCAGAGCTTCAATATAGTAGTTGCTGCAGGAACCATGTGAGCCACCAGATGGCAGTGCAATTGCTCACAAAAGAAGTAACATTGATGCCACCAGATGGCAGTCCAATTGCTCATAAAAGAAGTAAGATTCATTGAAAAACCGAGCTGCTAGAACTATCCGCATGAAGGGTGTTTATATTACGTCAGTCCTGTTGCCGCCAATCCAGTCACTTTAAAATATGGATTTTCTGCACAAGTCGCTTGAAAAAGCTTAGTGGCAAGGCCCCATCGATTTTTTCAAGGCACCTCCTGCACCTGGGAAATCGGATCGGAGGGCTGGCGAAGATCACTCTCTCTACACAGCACTCACACACAAGCGGTCGGCGTCTGCTGCTAGTAGCAGCCCTATAATTGAAGCAGCAGTCGGCACTCTTCACAATCGTACACTGCTTTTGTGCATGCTATTCTCCGCCTCTATACAAGTCCTCCCTGTCTGCAAATGAGCTTTCTGCAGCAGTTTCAGTGCTGCCACCGATCTGGCGCCTGCCTCCATAGACGTGCCATTCTCTCTTGCTTGCAGGCTCAGATCTAAACTCACGGTTGCTGCTGCCTCTTGCCACTGCTTTCCATGTTGAAGGTTACAGAGGGCATCTCGCATGCAGCCCAAACTGACTTCCCCTTGGTGCAGCCAGTTTGCATTGCTTTGCTGAGTGGGGCGGGCGGGGCATGGTAAAGGAGTGGAGGGGTACTTTGGCTTTGAATGGGCTGGGAGGATATCAGAGTCCCCAGGAGGTTGTTATGCCCAGGGGTGGGGGAAAGGTTGGTATCACCTTACCTCCCAGCCTCACTGCACTGCATAACACCTCGGGCTTCAGGCTCCCCATAGGCACTGTGCTCAGAGTGACTATCTCCCCCCTGCAGGTGTACCCGCTGACAGATAATGCCAGCCCCCGCCCGAACGGCACTGGGCAAGCAATGATTAATGGCATCTCTTTGTGAGACGGTACGAAGAAGTGGCCCATTAGGTAAGTGTTGCTGCATTGTCGAATTTCTATGAACAGTTACTGAACTTTTTTCAGTGAATGCAGGCTTGCTCTTCGAAAATGGCTGCAAAGTAAATGTGCACAATGCAGCATCCCCATGGATATTTGTGTTTTTCTCTCAGCTGTTCAATAACTCAGATGGCACAAGAATTCGATGGACAAGTTGGATACAATTCATGCTTCTGAAATAACAAATCGTAACCTTTGCCATTGTCCTAACAGAATCATGACTAGATGTGAAAAGATATTTCTTGGCCATAGAAGATTGTAATATCTTTGACGGGAAGGAATGGTAATTCACCTTGCAAAGCTTTAATGAAAGGTTTGTTTGTTGCAGTTACCTTGTGAATGAACATTCTCATTGGGACAATTTATACGCACTATGCATGTCCTTCACTGAAGTCCTGTTAAAACAAGCATTGGCAAAGCCAACAGTTTTTATATACCTAGGTACTCGCACCATTTTTCACCTGCAGCCATCAATAGCCAGTTAATAACACTACGGCAGTGCCTGGCAAGTACCTTTCCCATGCCTACACAAAAGCCAAAATGACTATTCAGCTCACTATTCGGCTCTGGCCAAATACTAAGTTCAACTATTCGACAGGATAGTAAATTTACTATTCGGTACACCCCTGATTAAGATACAACCAATTCTCAGACATCCAACCCTCAATGGAATTGTAGATGTTAAGGGCCATGGAGTCCAGGGAGTGGAAACCACTAAGCTCGATGACCAGCTGAGTGTCATCAATGTAGTTGGTACAAAATGCACCCAGTTCCTCCAAGAGCGAGCAGAAGGATCGCAGGTAAAGATTGAAAAGCAAGGGCGAGATGGAAGCACCCTGGGGAACACCATAAACAATGGGAGAGGCAGGAGAAGAAGCGGAATCCCACTGAATTTTCGATTCCCGGTTGGACAGAAACCACTGTACCCAGTCCACCGCCTCTTTGGAGCAATTCACTTGATACTGCAGACACCGAAGGAGGCGCTCGTGTCGACAAGGTTGAAAGCCGCGGACAGATCTAACAATATCAATATCCCGGCTTTCCCTTTCTCCATGATTTTTAGAAGATGGGACTGAAGGTCGACCAGAGTCGTCTCCGTGCTGAAAGAGGGGCGGAAGCCTGACTGTCGGTTATGAAGGTTGTGGTTAGCTTCAGTGAAAGCTTGCAATTGGGAGGTTGCAACTTTGTCCAGAATTTTCAGAAGGAATTGGCTGTTGGCAGTGGGCCTTAAGTTACTAGGGTCCGTGGGATCACTAGTCGCTTTTTTAGGTATGGGTGTGATAGTTACTTTCTTGATTACTATAGGGACTTGGCAATCTCTGAACGAGGCCTTTACAAAGTATGTAAGATGTTCCAAGATAAGTTTAGGAGGCAGGAGATTATGATGACATGTGATCGCATGCATTGAAGACAGCGTTGTAGCCATGTCTAAGAGGGAGATCTGAGAGAAGGAGAAGGCAGGGGGTGTCAAGCCTTTCACTGTCAGATGGTTTAGATCTCCAGTAGGAGTGGAATGGCCATATGTATTAGCCTGTTCCGAGCACCGGAAATGTTTTCCCTGACATACGGGTACAATCAAGATTGGTAGGTGTGAAGACATACTCAGAGGCTTTAGATTTTTCCAAGGTCTTCAATATATCGAAAAGCTTTGCCATAGAGTTTGAAGACTGATATATTTGGGAATTGAAGAAATTCTTTTTCGTGTCAAGAATTAAGGATTTATAAGATTTATCCACTTGTTTTCACTCTGACCTCGAAGCATCTGATGGATGTTTTATCCAGTGCAATTCAAGAGCATGTTTTTTTTCCCTTCAAGTCCCTTTACTCCGATGTAAACCAATTTTGGTGTCTTGGGTTGTCTCTAACTAATTTCGTTTTGATGGGGGCAATAATATCTAACATTTTAATAAAGGTGTTGGTGAAGGTGGACACCAAGAGTTCCACTGGATCAGTAGGGGAAGGGTTAAGCATGATGGTCTCGAGCAGAGCTGGATGTCTAGAGGATGCACCTTCCTGTGACTAGTTTCGTGGTGTTGGGACGCGTAGGCAGGGGTTTCGGGAGTTGCAATGTGAAGCTGATGGTATAATGATCAGACTATACACAGGGGGTGGTGATCACATCCTGGGATTTAAGTTTCCTAGTCACTATCTAGTCAAGTATATGTTGGTTGGCCATAGCTGGCTCCGAATTGATGACTTCGTGTTCACTGTTTGATAAAGCAGATTTCAGGTCAGCCTCTTCCTTGTCGCTGATGTCCCCTTTCCAACTATTCAGGTAGGCCAGAAAAAGCTTGGCAGAGTTTGGGCTGATAAGGCTATTTAAGAGTGAGAGGATTTCTTCGTTAAAGTCTGGCATGGAGCAGGGGGGGACGATAGATTAGAATAATATTTACACAATTCTGCAGCAAGGGAGTGATTTTAAAATGGAGACTGCAACTGGAAACAGTACTAGGTCAGATCTTGCAATTATAGCTGCTCCACCACCCCAGCCCTCAATGCGATTGGCATTGAAGAAGATGTAACCTGTAGGCGAGGCCAAAGAAATAGAGGGCCACTAGTATCTTGAATCCAGGTTTCAGTGATTCAAAGAATATTGATTTTGTAACTCTGGATGAAGTCATGCAAGTTCTGTGCATGTTTAACAAGTGAGCGGGTGTTGAGGAGAGCAATTTTTAGCTGGCTCTTGTATCAGTTCCAGTCGATTTTGGCGCAGTTGCGAACTGGGAAGAGGGAGGAGGAGGTGGGACTGGATTCTCGGGAAGCAGAGAGTCAGGAGTGGAAGGAGAGCAAGTCGAGGCATTGGCAAATAAGATGGCCTTCCGTGCATCGAGGGAAGAGGAGAGACCAGTTTCCTTCACAATGTTTAATACGGCCAGTGGTTGGTCTGCTGGTGCTACTTCATCCAAGAATGGGGGAAGGCTATCTAGTTTTGTACGTTTGAGCCTGTCAATGAGTGCCAACAGATTAAGGCGGAGCGCTGCACTCGATAGAGATTTTGGGGAGCCTAGGGCTGTGGGTGAAATTGATTCTAAGGATGCTTACCGCAAGTAGATCTCCCCACCAAACCCTTCGATGACAGGTGGAGACCGGCTTGGTGAAGAAGAGCCGCCGCTGAAGCACCCGAGGGATCTATAAATAGAGCCCTGGGATACCTGGGATATGTAGTTTAGTTGCACGTTTCACGTTATCACGTTGAAGCACAAAAACGCTGCCAAGGTCACAAAACGAATAAACTAACAATGCTGATGAGAGTGCTTTATCTCTCTGCCATATGATGTTAAATTCAAAGAAATACCAGGCAAATATATACAGCACATGGCAGCAGCCGTTATAGAATTAGGGCCAGTTAGGAAGTATCTAACACCAGTCAAACTTAATAAAGGTGTTGAAACTTGTACCTTTGTGTCTGTATCCTTACTTGTGATGCCATGCCTGCCTCACAATGTATAACCCAGTTGAGAGGTCTAGCCTTCCAGATGTCCCATTTTATTTGCCGGATATATTTTTACAATATTGGCTTGCCTTTAGAAACTCTGAATGAGTTGGCTTGCCACAGTTAACGCCTAAAGTTATAACCTTACATTGCATAGTCTGAATCAGCCACCGTGAGAGTGGGCTTATTTGGATCAATTTGTTTTAGGTCAAGGAGGTGGCTTTGTATCTCACCAACCTTAGCTAAAGTATCCCCTAATTGTTTTGTTTGTGTATCCTGGTTTTCAATCTCATTGTCATGAGTGAATTGCCCTTTCACAACAGCACGGGCAGCAGAATACTTAGAACGTGTCTCGATTGCTGGAACCACATTCTCTTCATACTATACTATGTTTGCAAACATCCAAAGCAGGATATCTGGTACTGCTGCTTCTACTTCTGATCATAGAGACCATTCCAGTGCATACATTTGTTTGTAGCAATTCTGGTTTATATTGATGTGTTATGTCTGGTGCTCTCTACGTTGCTTCTGCCCTATCATTTATACAGCAATCAGAATCTTTTCTTCTAGAGCAAGGTATAGCACAGTAACTGTATAGACATGTGAATGGTATGCTATGGGGTTTGTCTCTTCATGATTCCATATGTTATAATTATTGGGCAATGACAATAATGTCATTTATTAATCCTTGTTTGTGTTTCTGTCCCGAAGAGAACATCTGTGGGTAGACTTGGTGTAGGATGCGTGTGCGCTCTTTTTCCCAGTCTGTTGAACGAAAGGCATGCTTCAGCTAGTCATATAGTGGTTTCACAAATGTTGCATGGTCTGCCACCCATGACTGCCCAAAGTTAACTAGGCCAAGTATGGCCTGCAGATGTATAAGCGCACATGGGCTTTGCAAGTGTATACATTTCATTAGGAATTGTGGAGCCCCATTGAAACCAGTTCCAGTGGTCTACCTGCTGTAAGGCTACGTCAGGATACCAATAGGGTGTGTATTGTATTTGATCTAGACCCCTCCTATTATGTAATGTCTCAAAAATGTCTCCTGGCTGGTGTCTTTATGCATTGTGAATAGGGCTTACCCTAGCATTCCTCCAAGCACTGCCACTGTCACTGTAAAGTTGGTGTTGATGTTTCTAACACCTCTTTCCTGTAAATACCTGGTTACTGCTTGACAGCAGTTCACAGGTATAGGCACATTATCATGTGGGTTAGCCTTCCTAATACCTTTGAGCTTGATAGCTGTCAAATGTATTTGTCTTACATCCTGCTCTTCACTAGACTGTTTGGTTTACACACTGCCCTTCACTGGAGTGTGTTAATGCCTCCTAGCTTTAAAACTGTATAGAGGACCTGCTTGAAAAGACACCCTGCCCTTCACTAGAGTGATTTAAGCTTTGGTTTATAACCTGCTCTTCACTAGAGTGTATTATTCTTTGTATCACTCATGCCCGAAGCAACCCCCTTGACTCTTCTTCAGTAGCCAGGTGGAGAAAATATTGTTAGGGTGAGCAATGTTCTGCCGCGATCGACAAAGTGACGTGAATATTATCACCCCTACCTCCAGAGCCTTGCCTTCACCCCAGGGAAGTGTCAATGACCACCCCAGCAGGGGCTGTGGTAGGTGTAGGGGTAAGGAAAAGCATGTACCTGTCACTGTGCAATAGAGATGAGAGCAGGCAACAACCCCTGCAGTAGGCGGCTGCTCTCAATTGCTAACAGTGGAGAGGTTTACCAATGTCATATACATTTATATTGATAGTCCACTGCTCACACCATCCATTAACCCTTGGTGTATATTAAAAGACATGCACAGTGTATAACACATCAATACACACTAGTTCAAATAGATGCCCCACACTTCATAATCATGTTCTATGTCATCTGCTACCACTCAGTAATGAACACTAAATGAATTCATCTAACACTCTTGTGTAAAAATATAAATATTTTTAATTATGAGAGACATGTAATAAAGAAACATCATCATTATTATCATCACTATAGATAACACACTTAAAATGCAATAAACCATAAATGGAAAAGCTGAACCATCGTCATTTGCCTCTACCTCAAATCAATCAAGACTAAGACTGATCAACCTTCTCCAAGAAATCAAAGTCACCTTAAAAACCAACTATCTGCCGCTCCAGGTCGTGATAGGCAACCTCACAGATCATGCTAGGCAATTTAGCACCTGCTTCACCAAATCGTGATAGGAAATCTCATAGCGGCATCTGCCTCAATCAATAATCAATACCTAAATACCTTTCTCAATGTGATATCAAATGCAGGGTAAAGAAAGCCTCCTCCTATTCACTAAGGTAGGGAGCTGAAGAGAGCTGGAAAAACTGGATGCCTGGAAGAATCCACAATTCAAAATAAAAAAATAAAAATGGAAAAATTCAAAGGTAGGACACAATCCAAAAAGACACCTGTTGCTGCACCTTGGGGTTTTCATCACAAATGCCAAAAAAGGATTACATGCTTCAAAAAGAATTTAATGTATTCAAAAGGAATTCAATATCCATTGGACTTACTGGTAGCAGTAAAATTGCCAATCCAGGATAAGGTATCTGCTCTAAGGCTGCAAGCTGATTAAGGTGCCTTGAGGAAAAAGTAATAATCGTTCCCCAAACAGCTCACAAGAAAGTAGTGCTCTGTTCAAAATAAATCAAAATAGCCAGAACCCAGTTTAAGGCTTAAAAAATCCAGAAAAAAACTTCAGACCATCAGCCTTTTCTAGTCTTCATCTCCGTCCAGCCATCTGCATCTGCCTCGTCCTGCCAGCTATGTCGCCTGAACAGCAACGGGCAGGGGCTGAACTCACTCACTTATATACTCTCTGGACAGTCCCTATGACATGGCTTCTGTCTTTCAATGGCAGCTATGAATGTTGCCAAAGATTGGGCCTCATTACAAGTATGCCTATTCGGAAATAGCATTGGCAGTATATCCGTACTGGCACCTTTTTCTGGACCGGCGTAGTCCAAGTTGCGATGCTGGTAACACCGGCATCGCAAGTGACCCACCGCACCCGGCAACACTGTTGCTGGTCTCTCCGGAGATACGCGGCAGCCGTGCCTGAGATACCGGCATGGTGTCAGTAAGTACACATTCTGAGGTGCACAGACATGCAATGACCGGCATGAACATGCCAGTAACAACGTGAAAATGATGCCATAAACACCGGCATTGCGGATCAAGCGGTAAGTGGATTCTGGTGTGTAGAAACATGCCACACGTGCACAGAATCAGCACAGGTGGCCCCAATGGGCTGTGACACAACACAAAAGGACCACCCTCACACCCCACACCCCTTCCAACACCACAATGCTAGCAGTAGACGTAGCAGTACTGGAGCTGGAAGCCATGCCTGCAGAGCTATTAATTGAAGAGGCAGTGAGGCAGAGGATGCAGCAGAGGCGCTTGAGGAGAAGGAGGGCTATCATGGCCCAGCAAATCCCCAATGTCCAGCAGGTAGCAGCCCTCAGGCAGCCACCAATCCCTTGCTTAAGGGTCAAACCATTCAAACTCAGCCGAGGTCAGATCCACACTCTGTACCAGCTAGACAGGGACACCATCACCTCAATAGTGGACCTGATCCATGGCGACCTAGTCAGCATCATCAATTTCCGCACAGACGTCCCCCCTTCTGAAGGTAGTGTCTGTGCTACACTTTCTAGCCATAGGCACATACCAGCACACTGTTGGTGAGCTGCATGGGATTTTGCAACCTTGTTTTTCCTGAGTGCTATTATAGGTGATTGATGCACTCCTGTGTCATGTACGTGAGCCCGTTAGCCTACACTGGACTGCTGACTAGGCAAATGGCACAAAAATAGCATTCCATGCCCTTGCAGGCATGCTTAACATCATTGGTGCCTTGGATTGCACACATGTGGAGCTGGTGGCCAGGCATGCTGTGGAGGCAGTGTACCGCAACACAAAGCTTTTTCATTTACTGAATGTGCAGGTGGTGTGTGATGCCCGCCACCTCATCACCCATTGCTGTGCCAGATATCCCGGGTCAACACACAACTCCATGGCGCTGCAGAACTCCACGCTACCTCGGTACATGGCACGACACGCTGGACAGCGTACCTGGCTGCTGGGTGAGCCTAACTACAGGGCCATGTTAGGGAGATTTCTCCAGAATGGCTAATTTCCCTTACCTACTGAGTCCCTCAGCAGCTTTGCTGGATTTCTGGGGTTTATTTTTTTCACCTGGTAAGAGTGTGAGCCTTTTTTCCCACTCTTACATGTGTTTTGCTGTGTGTGTTTAACATTTTATTGTGTTCATAGACTGTGGAGCCTCACCTACTCCATAGGCATCATCTTTTTACTGTGTGTTACAGAGCACCTTCAGTGCAGTGAGACAGGGTTGTCTTTTTGACTTCACAACTCCGACTCCATTTTCTGGGACTGACTACTGTCTCCCAGAACATATAAAGTTGCCATTGACTATATTAGTCTCTTTTAAAAACTCACAGACCCAGTACAAACTATCTTAAATAGAGTTCTGGAAAGGGTTAATACTTATCCCTTTTTGTCTGTTTCTCTTGGAGCATTGTTTCGCTCCCTTTTCATAAAGACTTGGCTGGTGGCAGTGGTAACTACCCTATTTTTCCTACCGCGGTTATCTTAAATAGCCTTGGTATTGTTTTAGGCGATCTTGGTAGCCTCGAACTTAAACCTGCTAGACCATATACTTTTTTATACGGTCCCGGCTGGGTTTAGTCGCCATTTCTTTTTGTAAAAGTCTTTCTTGTGTTTTACTCTGTGCGCCAAACCAGGTTTGGTTCCTTTGTTCGCTGTCCTTTTGCGGGCTTCTGCACAGAAGCCCTCCTTAGGCGCCTGTATGTCTGTGGGGTGACAGGATGTGAGGGAGGGGTTTAGGACTCCCTGCACAGGGTCTCCTTGGAGCCCCATGCCGCTCTCTGATCTGAATGGCTGTGGTGACTGTCCCGGCGGGGTGTGTGATTGACAGCCAGGCTGTGTGAATGGGGGAAAACTGCATAAAAAGCAGGTCTCTGGGGCTGGAAAGACAGAGTAGCCACTGGAACGAGAGAACCGAAGAGGAGCTGACAGAAGAGGACCCCTACCACGACTGAACCTCCCGGTGATGCTGTGCTGCAGGTCTGAATCTTCATACTCCAACGACAGGGACGATCTGCAAGGAATCTTCTACCCTTGAGCTGGTGGAAACAACCAGTTTATCAAACTGCTCGCCAGGCCTCACTTCGCTGGTCGAATTTGCTGTACAGAGCTACAGTGAACTGGATAGCCAGGAGGAACAGACCCTGCTTGCGTTTTAAGGAGCGCACCTTTTATTTGTTGCTTTGCTCTGCTGCTGGTTTCTTCCCTGGGCAGTGCAGGACCCTCCAGTCTTCCTACTTCGTGTCGGTCCGACAGTCGTTTCAGGAACCGTGAGCCTGCGGGACCTGCCAGGAACGTCCGCCTCAGCTACAGCCTTCTTCTCCATTTAGGGTACTGTTCAAATCTGGTTGTTCGTTTCGTCCAGCCTGGTGAAAGTGTGTGAAACCTTTCGCCAATCCGAGGGCTTGTCCTTCTCCATTCTTTAAGCTAACTTTTCTGCCGACCAACTTTGTCCTGACATCTTGGCAAAGACTTAACCGCAAACTACCCTGAACTGTGTGATCTTGAGCAAAGACTTTGGTCCATTGACTTTGGGCCAGGCCCCTTTAATTTGATTTCCTCACGGTAGTTCCTTTTATCTAGATTGCCCTGCTTACTTTCTTGTTGGTGCTGCTCAATTCTTGTCTAACGTTGTCTTTCCCTCCCTTTTAAATTTCTGGAGTGCCATTATGCTCACACTTCATTTTTTAGCCTAACTTGTCCAGAATCTATTGGGTGTGGTGTAGTGTATTAAGAGTGTGATTTTTTTAACTGCTTGACCTTAGTGAAATGTTTTACAACTGATGTGTAAATAAATGTATATTCATATACTCAGAAGTCAGTGTTTGTTTGAATCATAGTAATTGCTGCCCTTTGTGTAACTATAGATACTGCTCACTTACTCTTGAGATAAGTCTGGCTGGTCAGCCATCGCTACCACTTTACTGTGTAGTACAGGCTTGTACCAAAGATGAATTTGTACTGTCACTTGTAGTCCGAATTGTGTGTGGTGTTCCCAAAGGGTACTGCATATACTTCTGCCTTACAGGCCATGTGCAGTGTTGAATTGGGGGTGGGGGAAGGGGCAATAAACACAATAGCATACCTGGCTGCTGGGTGAGTCAAACTACAAGGCCATGTGCAGTGTTGATTTGGGGGGAGGGGCAGTAAACAGCATAGCATACCTGGCAGCTGGGTGAGTCTAACTACAAGGCCATGTGCAGTGTTGTATTATGGCCCAGTATGCCAGCCATGACCAGTGGATATGCACAATGCATGCATCAATCCATAATTACTCCCACAGCCATTTCCTGAAACAATTACAAAACCACCATGTAAGCGGCGTCAAAAGGGGAAGGCAGATCATGAACAAGAGCTAGGAACATTATTACTGAGAACTGTAAAACAAGCACACCTCAATAATTGAAGTGGAGATGACCCCACTCAGTGTTGGGAGTGCATGAAATGTGCAAGTGTGTAGGTGTTACTCTAGGTGCAACACAGTAGTAGCATGCCAGAGTGCAAGTCCTTGACAGGCGTGTCTCCATGTATGAAAAATACCCAGTGCATACATAACCACATCTATCACGTACAGCGAAAAACCAAAGAACTACATGTACCAGAATGCATGATGCACAGCCAGAGAATACAGATGCACCCACCCACAAAACACCTTTTGGCTGCACACAAATTGGACAGTTTCACTGCCTTTCACATCCACACAATCACACATGCATCTCATAGAAATGCAAAATGCACCGTCGTACATGGCCAAATAGCTGGAATTATTCTGTAACACATTAATGACATTTACATCCATTCCATGTGTGTCAGTTGTACAAAAAGGGTCAGAGGTCCTGGTGTCCGTGAATGGCCCATGTGAATGTCCCTGCACAACAACCCCCCCACATGCATTCCCACAAAGTGCTGTGCTGGAACCCGAAATTGGACATTTGCTAGCTAAAATCATTTTTGCTTGTGCATGTTTGCCTCCTCAAATGAGCACTATAGAACCTGTGCAAACATGAAATGAACATTTAATTGACATGTACACTTTCTGTTGCTCCTGTGCCGGTGATGCTGGGTATCTATCCCCTGACGCCATGGTTGATGACCCCCATCAGGTAACCCCACAACATCCAACCGTGGCATGCAACCGTGCCCATGTATGTACTCGCTGCACCATAGAACAGACATTTGGCTTGTTGAAGGCCAGGCTCCGCTGCCTCAGCAGATTGGGGGGAGCACTGCTGTACAGCCCTGAAAAGGTTGGGAAAATTGTGCTTGCCTGTGCCATGTTGCACAACATGTGCATCAGGCGCAACGTCCCCCCGCCCCCCGACATGGACATGCAGCCACCAGAGGCTGAGGACGACAGTGACAATGAGCTGCCTATTGCACATCGCCGCAATGGCATGGATGGGCGTGTCACACGTGAAGACCTCATATACCACTACTTCTGAGCACCTGTTACACACACGGCACAGGACATCTAGCACACTGGGCACTGTACATGAATAAATACACTCACCCTGAAAGATCAATGTCCAGTCATGATTTCTTTTGCAACACCAAATATATTATTAGATAACAAAACCCCCTCCCCAACTATACCCACACTCCCACCCCAACTATCCCTCCGCACACCCCCTCCCCAACTATACCCACACCCCCAACCCAACTATCCCTCCCCACACTCCCTCCCCAACTATACCCTCATGCCCACCCCAACTGTTTCTCCCCACACCCATCCAAACAATGCCCTATTTCCTGCCCCTTTTAGGCTCAGACCGAGACAGCCGGTCAGTGCGACGCCTTCGGCTGCTCTGTTGGGAACTACCTGTTGTGGATCTTGTGGAGGGAGGCAGTGCCATGGACAGGTGCCTTTGTTCCACGAGAGCCTGCACCAACATGGAAATTGACTCAACCAGGGAGGACATCACACTGTTACCCTCCCTCACAAGGCAGGACAGTTGCAAAATGGCACTTGTGGCTCTGCCCTGTGACAGTGTGTTTCTTCTCGAGCTGGCCTAAAGCACCTCCTGCATTAGTTGGGCCTCATGCTGGTGCTGTTGGACCATTGAAGCCAGGGATTCCTGATGTTGTTCTATTCTTGCCAGGCACCCTTCAATGTCCCTGACATTGTGTAGGGGTGGGGGTTGGAGGCTCATTAGGCCCACGGGACTGAAGCCCACAGCCTCTTCATAGCTGTGGTCTGTATCCATGCTTCTACTCCACCGTCACCCCCAGTGTTCACATCTGGACCCCCTTGTTGACCTTCTTGCGGAAGGGGTGCAGGTGCCTCCTGGTTTGGGGGTGGCTGACGTGCAGGTGCCTCCTGGTTTGGGGGTGGCTGGGGAGAAGGTGCTCCTGGTCTGGGGGTGGCTGGGGTGCAGGTGCCTCCTGGTTTGGGGGTGGCTGGGGTGCAGGAGTTGTTGCCCTCTCACGTCTGCCGGAGGATGCTGTTGAGTCCTGTGTGGAAGTGGTGGTGGTCCGTCGGTGGCGCGGCCTGGTGGTCCAGGATGTACTAGGCTGTTCAGCCTCATTAGCAGATGATGTGTCTGTGAGGTCGGAAAGGCAGGGCATCAGTGATGGGCGTGGATTCATGAGACAGACATAAGTGCTAGTACTTTCAGATGGCAATGCTGTGTCATGGACATGATGGTGGCCATGACATGGTGCACACATGACTGTGTCGGGGATGCTGTGCGGGTGCATGTGTGGTGTGCAAACATGGTATGTGCAGTGGCTGTTGCGTGGTGTACTGGTGTTTTCAGGTTTGGATGTTATGGGTGTGCCACACCAGCTGTATGATATGGTGTTGGGGCTGGTTGTGACATGGATGTGTTACACATGTGACTGCTGTCTATGGCATGTATCATTGATGTGTGTGGCTGGTCATTTGCTGGTGGTGGAGGTGCTTGACAAGGACGTGACTTTGGGCATGTGCTAGAACAGCGGTGACAACAGAAGTTGTGCTGTGTCAGGGGGATGTGTTTCTGAGTACCAGCAGGTGCATCCTGTGAGGGCGATACAGGGGGCCTGTGTGATGTGTGAGTGGTGTATGAATGTGGTTTGGGTGCAAGGTCTATGTGAATGTGTGCAACCAGGTTGAATGGGGGGGGGGCGCCAGCAGGGCTGTACTGGTGTTGGGCACAACATACTTGACATGCTTGCCTACTCAATTGTATGCAGGGTACAAGGTGTGCGATCTGACATTGGGGTTACGGGTAATCACCAGCCTCATTCGATGTCACACCTCTAGCCTCCGCTGCACCTACTCCCTCAATGGCCTCGAGGTGCAAGACACTGCTGCATGTCTCCTCCCATGGCTGCGGGTGGATGGGAGATGCAGGGCCACCTCCTGTGCCCATGCCGTGGGTGCGCTGTGCTGGCAGGAGGTTTTCGCACCCTCAGCCGAAGGTCGTCCCACCTTTTGTGGCAGTCCCAGATTTTTTGGGGTGTTATCCTGACTGCTGTGACCTTCTGGGCCACCTCCTCCCAGATTGCCTTCTTGCGCATTTGTGCCAGCTGCCGTAGGTCGCTTCTGAAAACTTCATCAGCATGCTCGACTAGGGTGTCAGTCAGCATGTTTAATTCAGCCTTGCTGTACCGCGGCTTGCGCTTCCGTGCTGCAGGTACCCTGGCAGACGTGAATGCAGTTGATTCTGTGCTCAGGATGTGGCTGTCACTCCTGTGCACAGTGGATTGCAATGGATTGTGTTTTGTTAATGACTGCCGGTCCATTTCCTGTTCCGGCGATCACGTTATTTCCAGTCACGGTAATTACGGCACCTCTAACAGCGGTGCAGGTTACTCCGGTAGCGTGGAGCCGGATTCGGAGTCACTGGCACAGAGGGTGCTGGTGTGGGTTTTTTTGGGCCAGTTTGGTGGTATTACTGCCATGCTGGTGCAACCGTTTCCAGCATGCCGGAATGTGCATGCACGCTGACACAGAATCAACTGTGGATTCCGGCAGCATTGCTGCACAGACATGGTAGCACCGGCATGCCGGTAATTACGATTTTTTACCAGCATACTTATGAGGCCCATTGTATTTTTAGCTGACATACCAGTGCACTTCACCAGCCAAGGACAATTATCTGTCCTTCAATGGCATTCAGGGATTTTGCCAACAAATATATTTTGGATCAAGGCACTTTCACGTGAAAAGCATGGTGAACAACATGGCTCTGTCTTCGACATAATAGAACTACAGAAGGCCTGCTTTTTGTAGTTTGCAGTGTTTCACACATCTATGTGTGGTGTTTTGCAAGAGCATTGGCTTTCTTCCCGGGCTTCCCGGAGAGAGCCTGCATTGTGGTTAAGAGACATTGTTTACACAATCAGAAGGTGCTGTTGCAGGCTGAAGGTCACTGGCTCACAGCCCGAACTTTTAGAGAAAACTCTAATGTTACTTCTTCGCAGCATGGAAAAGCTAATCTTGCGGCTTGTATTTATCTAAATATATATGTGTTTATATCACACAGTGTATTATAGCACAAAGCCCTGTATTTCAAGTGTCTACCCCTCAGTCTTAAGAAGGCCTGTATTTACAAGTGTTTCCATCGCACTTCGCATTTCAGTAAATACGATAATGTTTTCATTGCGCTGTGCTGTTCTGCAGAATGGCCTGTTTTCGGCACAAATGTGTGTCTAATATGGGCAGACCTAGAAAATACATATCAATACTTCACAAGACCAGCTTTAAATAGAAACTGTTGCATGGACATTGGCTGTGAGTGTAATGAACTGCCTAACCTGAATCTTGCCAGGGAAATACTGATTAAAAAAAGGCATAGGCCTGGGACAAAGTGAATAACGTGGAATATGTATCTGTCAAAATAACTTTGAATGCTTATTCCAACCAAGCATTTCCTGACCTACAGCCAAGGGGACATCTTATACATACTATAGATCATAGCCTGAGGAGATTCATCGTTTTGCTTTGATTTAACTTGTTACCCTCTCTCATGGTGGTGTGGGAGAGCAAGACCATTCAGAGAGATCAAAAAATATGTAGATTGTGCAAGAACACTCTGAAGACTACGAGATACCTTCTGACTCAGTGGGCCTCATTACCAGGTTGGAGGTAGCCTTGCCGGTTTTACCAGCAAGGCTTGTTAGGCAGAATTATATGTAGTACCATTTGGGAACACCACACACAATTAGGACTACAAGTGACAGTAAAAATTCACCTTTGGTACAAGCCTGTACAACACAGTAAAGTGGTAGCGATGGCTAAGCAGCCAGACTTATCTCAAGAGTAACCATTCACCCAGCCTGGCTGTCAATTACACAGCAGGATTATTTTCCCTTTGGAGTGCATTTGGGCTTGCTGCATAGTAATACAAAGCTCTGGTTCTGCAGTCATCACACCCAATCATACCAGAGTGCGACATGGGTCTCCAAGGAGACCCTGTGCAGGGAGTCTCAAACCCCTCCCCCACATCCTGTCCCCCTCAGACACTCAGGCACCTATTGAGGGCTTCAGTGCAGAAGCCCGCGAAAGGCCGGTGAACAAAGGAACAAAACCTGGTTTGGCGCGCAGAGTAAAACACAAGAAAGTCTTTTACAAAAAGAAATGGCGAGTAAACCCAGCCGTAACTATATAAAAATGTATATGGTCTAGCGGGTTTAAGTTCGATGCTACCAAGGTAGCCTAAAACAATACCAAGGCTATTTAGAATAACCGCGGTAGGAAAAATAGGGTAGTTACCAGCCAAGTCTTAATGAAAAGGGAACAAAACAATGTTCCTTGAGAAACAGACAAAAAGGGATAAGTATTAACCCTTTCCAGAACTCTATGTAAGATAGTTTGTACTGGGTCTGTGAGTTTTAAAAAGACTAATAAAGTCAATGGCAACTTTATATGGTCTGAGAGACAGTGGTCAGTCTCAGAAAATGGAGTTGGAGTTGGGAAGTTTGAAAAAGACAACCCTGTGTCACTGCACTGAAGGTGCTGTGTAACACACAGTAAAAATATGATGCCTATGGAGTAGGTGAGGCTCCACAGTCTATGAACACAAACATGTTAAACACACACAGAAAAACACATGTAAGAATGGAAAAAAAGGCTCACACTCTTACCAGGTAAAAAAATCCAAAAAAAAATCCTAGAAATCCAGCAAAGCTGCTGAGGGACTCAGTAGGTAAGGAAAATTAGCCATTCTGGAGAATTCTCCCTAACAAGGCTACCCCCAAACTCGCATCCGGCTCCGCCACCCACGAAAGGGGAATCCCTGGGCCATTCCGACCTCAGCGGACCTGGTAATTCCACTTGAGCGCGTGCCGGAGCCGGTACGTCCCCATTCCCATTTGAGCCCTCATAGGGCTCAACGGGAATGGGGAGGATGGTAGCAGCGGCACCGTTTATAACTGTACCATTGCTACCATCATGTTCTGCTCGCGGGTGCCAGTACGGCCACCTGGTCAGATCAGGTGACTGAAAGGGCACCAGCGAGCAGAAGTCCTAGTATGGTGGTATGGTAGCAACGGTGCCGGTAGCGATACCGGCGTAGTTGTTGCCTTACCGCCATACTCCTAATGAGGCCCAGTGTCCAAAAATGGTGGACACTTACGCCCTGGATTATGATGCCTATGTTAGTCGTCTCAAGGACATTCCTGAAAAACAATTTTGGCTACTTTGATATCAACCAAATCTAGGATTATGCTAAATTCAGCTCAGCTAGCATGGAAGCAGATGATGTAAGTGCATGTTGTTTAACTGAAGATAGTTAATTATTTCTGTTTACTTATTATTTTAATTATACATTTATTCTATGTACTTCATAATAATGTGCTATTATATGTTGTTTAGAAGGATCTAGGGTTATAATGATCAGGATGAGTATGAATTTAATTACTGCCGGTTCTATGTGTTTCATTATAGTCTGAAGGTTTATTTGTTAAGTCAATACACTGAAGAAACTGTCACAGGCAGAATTTAAATGCTCAAACATTCACATTATAGGATTAAAGGCATTGCAATAGCATTTTAGTGATAGGAACAGAGACTACAACATCTAACCCACTTTATAAACATAATAACATTTTCATTTTCCCTTCCATGTTTATCTGTTACAGTTTGCCACAAGAACATTTCAGCCTTGTTTGTGAACAACCCCCCTCTCTGTATGCCCTCTTTTTTTCCACAACTTAGTATCTTCCATTCGCACCACATTCACCATATCCGCTTTGCCTTTCTGACATTTGGGAAACCTAGACCAGGTGACTGGAACCTTTGGCTTTCCAGATGTTTTGAACTACAAGTTCCATTAGCCTTAGCCAGCATAGTCAATGATGAGGGGTGATAGGAGTCCTAGAAAAATATATGGAGAGCCACAGGCTGAAGACACCTGAGACAGACCAACGGTTTCTTACATGCCTAGGCAGTTCCATTTTGACATGGCTCCTAGATGCTACAGTCAAGGTTCTAGTGACCAGCTCAACCCATTTTGTATAGGCCATTGGAAACATAATACACTTTCAAATAACCAAAAAGTCATACAAAACACCTAAAATCCCATAATGTATGACATAGTGGATATTGTTTTGTAGGTGCTCTATATTGAAAGGTGCAGCAATTCTGATTTTGCTGACTCATTTATTTGCAAACAGTAGCCTTGATTTTCTCTTCCGAGAAGGTGTGCTGAAAGCAATACTTATGTACCCTGCGTAATACACATTTGTCTTAAGTGACCAATAAATGTGCAATAATGATCATTTTTCTTTTTTTTCCACTAAGTCTGGTGACTAAGGGTCTAATTTACAGAGCGTTATCCAATGGGGTTTTGCTATTAAAAACACTTCTGTGAAATAGGCCCTAAGTTATTAATTCTAAGGAACTGTTCTTGTGCTATTCGTTGGCTTTTATTTATTTTGTCTTGTGTATGCAAATAAACTCCTAACTGCAATTTCGGTTTGCAGCAGGAACAGAGTCAGTTGCATTGCGGCGCAAGAAAATCCTGCTAAGTATCCTTGTCAGAAAGAATGAAGCGCCCACCACGTGATGAACTAAAACATTCTTTTTACAGGCTTTCTCCAAACTAACTAGCAAGGATATTCTGATTGCCTCACCAAGATAGTGATTATGTGCAATTATTAACACTTCTAATCAATTTTCATTCGTTTGCCTGCACATCTCCGCTCTTCAAGTCATAGTCCTCCCACGCCTACATTCTCGCTCCCATTTATTTTGTGGGAGATCTCTCGTCTCCCATTCGGACAGTACCTGGTGCGCCCCAACACATCGTATGGGTAGTAACGTTTCTGAGAGCCAAGGCTTGCTCATACAGGCCCCCCAGTGGCAACGAAATATGGCACATTTTCTAACATAGCAGTTCATGGTTCACTTTCTTACTGGCTTTAATTATGGCAGTTCATTGTAGTAGCTCATTTAACTTCTTCCTTTCCACAAATCCCATGTGCTTTTGCACAAAACCAAAGTCAGTGTACAATTATCTTTATTTAATTAACCCCGCCTAAACAAAGTTTTTTAATTTGAATTCAGACAATGTCATTGTACATCAGTTAGTTCATCTTGTCATGTAAACTAAGGGACAGTTTAATCATTCCATGGATTCTCTTTAATTCACTGTTTGCTACTGTTTGCACATGGATTTGAACTCAATTATGTTTTTACAATTCCTTCAGGGGAAGCATTACACAATCTAAAATAATTATAATGTCACTGGCCCATTGAATCTTTGCTCCATTGTAGCCCCTTTCACTACAGTCCTCTGCGTGATCAGGAAGTAAGACGGGGCGGTCTAACAAGTGACGAGGTCGGGCACTGCAAGCGAGGGAATTGAAAACTCCCTTCTGGGTAAGGAGTGGGAGTCAGTTGATTTGTGTTCCCCACACAAAACAAGGAGAAATGAGAGAGGAAGGGGTAGGGGCTAACGGGGTGTCCCTCAGATAGGTGAAACTCTTGAGAGGAGGACGAGGTGGGTGCATTGGGAGTTGCACATGTGTCACCTGCACACACATAGAAAAACAGGAAACTAGGGGGATGTTTAGGAGATCTTGGTAGTCAAAAAAGAAAGGAATGGATAAAAAGTGGACAAAATAACGCAAATCCACAGCCCAAAGACAGCCCCACAATAAAACTGCAAATTATGGATACTGTGCATGAAAATGGGCAACAATAAATATTGGGACAAGAAAATCATAGATCCTTGCAACACATATATTCTTTTCTTTAAGTCAAGATTTTCCTTATCTGTGGGAAAAAAATAATTATTGAAAAGCCTTCGGTACTAGGGAAGTCCTGTTAAAGGGATATATATACGTTACAGGGCCTGCAGTAGCAGCCCTGTAGTTATAGTTAAGTTGCTCAAACCATAGGAAGAGCACTTTTTGGGCAGCATATAACTTCGCCCCCCCAGGAAGAATCCTCACCAAACATTGCAAAAAAAACGATATGCCGCCTCCGATTGATTCTGCAAAGTTTGGTGCGGTTTTGCCAGAGGGGCGGCAAAGTTATTTGTGGAAATCCTCATAGCTTTTGCAAATTTGGTGTAAATCTGTCCAGTCGTTTTCTTTTTTGAAAGGCCAAAACATAGGTAAAAAGGGTAGTGATATCTGGGTCCGGTCCGAGGACTCACTTCCCTATTCGCTGCGCGGGCACCCACCTGAACCAATCGGGAGAGGAGTGATGTCCGCGGGCATCGGACACGCCAGCTGATTGTATGGTGAAAAGCGTGAGGCGTGTCATATTTTTCAGAACTGTCGCCATGTTGAATTCACAGACAGCGGTTGGTGTCCATGGATAGCAAAGTGGGGGAAAAGCCTGGAAAACACATTTGGGGTTATTTGATGGCCGAAAGAGGAGCTGAAAGGATGGGGGTGGAATAAAGATAATATTGGGCTGTTTTTATAGGTAAAAAGAGCATACAAGTGCTGTGATAGTGCACGGACAGCGCTGTGAATGAAAAGTTTGGAAAACACATTTAGGGTTATTTGATGGCTGAAAGAGGGCGTGGAAAGGGTGGGGAAGTGGAATAGAGATGATATGGAGCTGCTTTCATAGGTGAAGATAAGGGTTTGCAGTTACTGCGTATTCTGCAGTAAATTTTAGTGCCCAGACTTTATTTCAATTTCAGGGCTTTCAGGGCAAAGTTTGTTATTTGAAGGTGTATTGTAGGTACTTGTTATATGGTTTAATTATATTGTGATGGTTGTGGTCCGTGACTAGATTCTTGAGAGGCATGGCCTACGGCCATGACCCCAAGAATCTGGGCACTGGCCAAACACATTTTAGTAATATGTGTATAGGAAAGATAGTGTTACGGGCCGGCGTTCACCTCGTCCTGTGCGGAAGCCCCTGACACCTGCATCCTTAGCAGCTCAGCTCCCTAGTGCAGTCGGTTTCCTAAGTACGGCTACCAGGAAGGTCAGGAGGGTTGTAGCGCTCCCCAAAGTGATACGGCATAATGCTGCTCCATTCTATACACGGTGGCAGCTACCGTGGAAGTTAGCAACACGAAACTACACTTCCCAGAAAACCTAGCTCCGTGCTGTAGTTCGGCTGTGGAGCCTCGCATTGGCTTGCCCCGCCTCCTTTACTGATGTATTCCGCGGTTGCAGCCAGGACGCTGCTTCTGTTTAAAGCTACTCCCGGCTACTAGAAGTTCCTCCTTCAAGTACCAACCCTTTCATTCATTACGGTATCGACCCGGATTTGTTTACTGGACTTCGTTATTGGATTTCCCTGGCTTATACCTGTCTACCCGTGTACCGGACCTTTGCTTATCTTCCTGGAACCCACACTAACGTTTTGCCATTGTTCCTGTATGTACGTGTACTGAACCCCTGCTTGCTTCCACGGACTCCGTAAGATAAAGTTCTGTCTTTGTCTTTGCCTGCACGTGTATCAGACCCCTGTTTGCTCCCGGAATGCTTTTCTAGACGTTTTTGCCATGGTTGCAGCCCGCTAGTGTGCCAGACCTTGCCTGCTTTCGAACTACCTTTCCTCCCTGAACTACCATTCCGTCTGGTTGTTGCCTCCATTCTACAGTTGCCAGCGTTACCACCAGTGGTAAGACTATTCTGCTTTTATGAACTGAACATTGGATTGAACTTTGTTTTGCTTGTGCACTTAAGAACGCTCTGCAGCTGTGCACCATCCCGAAACCAGTGCGACCCACGTGCCGCTCGGGTATTAGTATCCTACTAACATTCCCCTTTTTCTTATTTTATCCCTGCTGTTGTGTTCTGATTTCCGCCAATCCTTCAGTCCTTCTCCACTGGTAAGATCCTGCCCACCTCCTGATTTTTGTCATAGCTTAATCCAGTTAGATTCTAAGTCTTGTTATTTTTCTAGGTGATTTCCTATGTTGTGCCATACTTTCCATACAACGGGGGGAAAAGCTCAGGTATTCCATTGGTTAGTAAGACTTTCATGGGATAAGTGCTACCTTCAAAACACTTACTTGTTCTTTCCTTTGCAGCCTGGTCCGTGGCGGTGCGTTCTCCCCGCTCTTTTGGGTGATCGGTCCACTTGCCTGGTTATTAGACAGCAAGAGGTCATATCATTTAGAAGGTCTTATTCCCTCACAGAGAGGAGGCTTGGGTGGAGGCTCCACCCAAAGCTCTTCAAGCAACTTCCCGGCTTTACGGTTCTATTCTCCGGTTTCACGCACTCTCCTCACCGGTGAGTAACAAAAACAGAAGCCATGGAAGAAGCCGATCCTTTGACCGCCTTGATTCGTTTAGTGTCTGAGTCACGGTCTGACATGACTGGGGCTCATGACGCCATTCACCAGAGGATCGATAGCTTACGGAGTGTTCCAACTCCCACAACACTGGGGGTAGACATGGCAGGCTCGGCCGCATCAGGTTCTGGTTTACCTCCAGCTTCTGCTTCAGGGTTTTCTGCGGCCCCGGTTTTGATGGCCACTCAATTCCTGTTGGCCCCTCCTGAACGCTTCACCGGAAACCCAAAGCAATACCGGACTATCATAAACCATTGCAAGTTACACTTTTTGTGTCGGCCCGCCGCTTTTCCAAACTCCACCACCAAGGCAGCCTTTATTCTTTCCCATCTCGGGGGTACGGCGGCTGCTTGGGCCAACCCTTTGCTTTAGTCTAACAGCTACGTTCTCTATGACTGTGATGAACTAATTTTGGCCATGAATAGGGTGTTTGATAACCGCTATAAGTCTCAAGCATCAGACCTGGAGTTTCTGAGCCTACGACAAGGCACATCTTCTCTTTTTTCTTATCTCACCAGATTCAATCAGCTAGCTGCTGAAACGGACTGGCCCGAAGAGAAGAAATCAGCCGTGTTTTACAAGGGGTTGTCAGAAGAATTAAAAGACATCCTCGCCACAGTTCCGGTTGCCCCAACCTCCTTCGGTGAACTGTTAGACTTGGTGTTACAAATAGATGCCAGGAGGTCAGAAAGAAGAGGGTAACGTAAAACCCCGGTCCTTACCCCCTCTCCAGTGGACGTAGTCAACCGTCCTACTCCAACTCCAGAACCCATGCAGATAGGGACGGTGAGGGGCCCTCTGACACCTGCACAACGCGAATACCGACGTTCACATAGTTTGTGCATGTATTGTGGGTCATCAGAACATCAGTTGAAGGACTGTCCTAAAAAACCAGTCAAAAAGGCGGGAAACGCCAGATCCCGGCGATAGACATAGGTTCCTACGCCGGGAGTGCTTTCTTTGGACTCACATGGTGTTTCCTCTGCTCCTGTCGGTCTTCCGGTGTTATTCACCACGACAAATGACGCTACATTCTCCTCTTTGGCTATCATCGATTCAGGAGCTACAGGAAATTACATGGACTATGACTATGCTGCAAAAAAACAATATATCCATACTACCCAAGGCACAACCCGAGGTGGTTCATACTGTGGATGGTACATCTCTGGTATCCGGCTTAGTTACACAAAATACTTCCCTTGTCTGTATGAAAACAGAAGACGGACACATTGAATCGATTTCGTTCAATTTAATTAAGGCTCCTCAATATCAGGTCATATTGGGTATTCCGTGGTTACAACACCACAACCCTGCTATTGATTGGGTAAAAAAGAGCGTTTGCTTCCCTTCTTTGGAGTGTAATGAACACTGTTTTCAGGACACGTGTGTATGCCACGAGTCTTCTTGTCAGGCTCTGGTGGCTTCCTTGTCTATTATAGGCGCCATCACTCATGACACCAGTACAGACATTCCTTCTGAATACGAATCCTTTCGGGATGTGTTTGACAAAGGTAGGGCCGATCAATTACCTCCTCATAGACCCTATGATTGTCCTATAGACCTGTTACCAGGGGCCAAGATACCAGCCGGCAGAGTCTATTCACTTACCTTACCAGAGGACAAGATTTTGAAAGAATAGATAGATAAAGCCCTGGCCACAGGCTTTATAAGGCCTTCAAAGTCCCCTGCGGCATCTCCACTTTTTTTCATCCCTAAGAAGGAGGGGGACCTGCGTCCTTGTATAGATTACAGGGCATTGAATGCAATAACTGTAAAAAATCAATACCCCCTTCCGTTGATATCAGTGCATTTGGATCAGCTTGGTTCTTCAGTGGTGTTCACTAAACTTGACCTTAGGGGTGCCTATAATCTCGTCCGGATTAGAGCAGGGGACGAGTGGAAAACTGCCTTCAAAACACGATATGGGTTATTTGAATACCTAGTGATGCCGTTCGGTCTCTGTAATGCCCCGGCCACCTTCCAAGCATTTATGAACGACAGCTTCCATGACTGTCTTGACCAATTCGTTGTGGTTTATCTGGATGATATCCTTATCTATTCATCCTCTATGAAGGAACACAACGAACATGTATGTATTGTGTTGCAAAGATTAAGGAAGAACCACCTATACGTCAAGGCAGAGAAGTGTTTTTTTAATTCCACCGAGGTGGAATTCCTTGGTTATGACCTGACCAGCCACGGCATTCGAATGAGTCGCTCCAAGGTTAGAGCAATTTTGGAATGGCCCATCCCTACCTCTGTCAAGGCGTTGCAGTCCTTCTTGGGGTTCTCCAACTTTTATCGGCGTTTTATTCATTCATTTTCATAAATCTCTGCTCCTTTGACTGCACTGACCAGCTCCAAGAAACCGTATGCGTGGAATCCAGATGCGCAGTGGGCCTTGGAGACTCTGAAGGCCGCCTTCTCGACGGCACCAGTCTTACAACACCCGGACCCTCTCCTCCCTTTCCTAGTGGAGGCGGATGCCTCCGGCTCAGCTATCGGGGCGGTGTTGTCACAGGAATGTCCTGATTCGGGGGAGGTCCACCCAGTTGCATATTTCTCCAGGAAATTGACCCCGTACGAACGCAATTATCCTACCACACAGCGCGTGAATTACTAGCCATCAGAGACACCTTTGCAGAATGGCGTCACCATCTGTTGGGTGCCCGTCATCAAGTCACTGTTTATTCGGACCATCGCAGCCTCCTTGCATTTAAATCAATGAAATGCCTTACGGCCCGACAAGCTCGTTGGCATCTCTTCTTTTCCCAATTTAATTTTGTCATCACATACCGACCGCCTCGTCTCAATGCCTGTGCTGACGCTCTTTCAAGGTTATCCCACGGTACTTGTATTTCTAAGGCCGATCGTCCCCTGTTGTTACCTAAGAGGGTAGTTTGTGCCTGCACTCCTCAGCCTTCACTCCGTGCCCTTATCTCATCCTGGGTGACATCAAACATGGAGGAATGCGACTCACTCAACCTCGACATTGTGCAGGGCTTGCCTTATATCCAAGGTCGTCTCTTTATACCTCCTGGGGAAGCATGTCTTCGGGCACTAGCCTGGTCACACGATTCCCTGATGGCGGCCCATCCAGGGCAACAAAAGACGCTGGAGGCATTGCGCCGCTGGGCTTGGTGGTCATCAATGTCCAGGGATGTTATCGATTATGTGGCCTCTTGCTCGGTGTGTGCTCAATGCAAAGTCTCTAGATCAAAGCCCATGGGCCTTTTGCGTCCCCTTCCGGTGCCACACAAACCATGGTATATGGTCTCCATGGACTTCATTGTAGACCTGCCTCCTCTGAACGGTTATGATACTGTCTGGGTAGTCATCGACTACTTCTCTAAAATGGCTCTGTTTGTTCCCTGCTCGGGTTTGCCTTCGGCCCCCGTCCTGGCTTCTTTGTTCCTCAAGCACATCTTTCGTTTCTTTGGGCTACCTTCTATCATTATTTCAGACCACGGCCCTCAGTTTACTTCTCGCTTCTGGAGGGCTCTGACTTCTTCACTTCACATTGACGATCGTTTCAGCTCTGCGTATCATCCACAGACAGATGGACAAACTGAAAGGGCTAATGCCAGTCTTGAGCAATTCCTCCGATGCCTTTGTCTCTACTTTCAGTCTACCTGATTGGACATGCTCCCCCTTGCTGAATTTGCCTACAATAATTCGGTACACTCCGCGTCAGGTGTGTCCCCGTTTTTTGCCTTATACGGATTTCATCCACGGTCTTTGCCTTTGGATCCGGCGCTCCCCATCGACAACCCGGCCGCTCAGGCTTGTGTTAGAGAATTGGAGTCGGTCCGTATGGCAGTTCGATCCCATCTTCTGCATGCCCAGGAGAGCGCCTAGAAGTACGCTGACCGACATAGGATTGCAGCCCCGGAGTACAGGGTGGGCATGAGAGTTTGGCTGTCTACGCGTAATCTGCGCATTCCTGGCAAACGTCTGCTGATGCCAAAGTTTGTGGGTCCTTTTCCCATTACGGACGTTTTGAATCCTGTGGCAGTGCGTCTTTCTTTGCCTGCTTCATGGAGACTACATCCGTGGAATCCAGATGCGCAGCGGGCCTTGGAGTCTCTGAAGTCCGCCTTCTGGACGGCACCGGTCTTACAACACCCGGACCCTCTCCTCCCTTTCCTATTGGTGGCGGATGCCTCCGGATCAGCTATCGGGGCGGTGTTGTCACAGGAATGCCCTGATTCGGGGGAGGTCCATCCAGTTGCATATTTCTCCAGGAAATTGACCCTGTACAAATGCAATGATCCTACCAGACAGCGTGTGAATTACTAGCCATCATAGATGCCTTTGCAGAATGGCGTCACCATCTGTTGGGTGCCCGTCATCAAGTCACTGTTTATTCGGACCATCGCAGCCTCCTTGCATTTAAATCAATGAAATGCCTTACGGCCCGACAAGCTCGTTGGCATTTCTTCTTTTCCCAATTTAATTTTGTCATCACATACCAACCGCCTCGTCTCAATGCCTGTGCTGACGCTCTTTCAAGGTTATCCCACGGTACTTGTATTTCTAAGGCCGATCGTCCCCTGTTGTTACCTAAGAGGGTAGTTTGTGCCTGCACTCCTCAGCCTTCGCTCCGTGCCCTTATCTCGTCCTGGGTGACATCAAACATGGAGGAATGCGACTCACTCAACCTCGACATTTTGCAGGGCTTGCCTTATATCCAAGGTCGTCTCTTTATACCTCCTGGGGAAGCACGTCTTCAGGCGCTAGCCTGGTCACACGATTCCCTGATGGCGGCCCATCCAGGGCAACAAAAGACCCTGGAGGCATTGCGCCGCTGGGCTTGGTGGTCATCAATGTCCAGGGATGTTATCGATTATGTGGCCTCTTGCCCGGTGTGTGCTCAATGCAAAGTCTCTAGATCAAAGCCCATGGGCCTTTTGCGTCCCCTTCCGGTGCCACACAAACCATGGTATATGGTCTCCATGGACTTCATTGTAGACCTGCCTCCTCTGAACGGTTATGATACTGTCTGGGTAGTCATCGACTACTTCTCTAAAATGGCTCTGTTTGTTCCCTGCTCGGGTTTGCCTTCGGCCCCCGTCCTGGCTTCTTTGTTCCTCAAGCACACCTTTCGTTTCTTTGGGCTACCTTCTATCATTATTTCAGACCCCGGCCCTCAGTTTACGTCTCGCTTCTGGAGGGCTCTGACTTCTTCACTTCACATTGACGATCGTTTCAGCTCTGCGTATCATCCACAGACAGATGGACAAACTGAAAGGGCTAATGCCACTCTTGAGAAATTCCTCTGATGCCTTTGTCTCCACTTTCAGTTTACCTGGTTGGAGATGCTCGCCCCTGCTGAATTTGCCTACAATAATTCGGTACACTCCGCGTCAGGTGTGTCCCCGTTTTTTGGCTTATACGGGTTTCATCCACGGTCTTTGCCTTTGGATCCGGCGCTCCCCATCGACAACCCGGCCGCTCAGGCTTGTGTTAGAGAATTGGAGTCGGTCCGTATGGCAGTTCGATCCCATCTTCTGCGTGCCCAGGAGAGGGCCTAGAAGTACGCTGACCGACATAGGATTGCAGCCCCGGAGTACAGGGTGGGCATGAGAGTTTGGCTGTCTATGCGTAATCTGCGCAATCCTGGCAAACGTCTGCTGCTGCCAAAGTTTGTGGGTCCTTTTCCCATTACGGACGTTTTGTATCCTGTGGCAGTGCGTCTTTCTTTGCCTGCTTCATGGAGACTACATCCGGTGTTCCATGTCTGTCTCCTCAAGCCCTGCCTTCCTTCTACGCGTCTACCTGCACGACCTCGCCCTGTTCATGTGGATGGCGAGGACAAATATGAGGTTGCTGATATCTTGGACTTTCAACTCCGCAGGGGTCGTCCATTCTATCTGGTCGACTGGAAGGGGTATGGTCCCAAGGACAGGTCTTGGGAACCCTTGAGCAATATTCACTCACCAGTACTCCTGCGCCACTTGCACGCCCGCAGGGGGTTGTTGCCGCCTTTGGGGGTGGATGCTGTTACGGGCCGGCGTTCACCTCGTCCTGTGCGGAAGCCCCTGCCACCTGCATCCTTAGCAGCTCGGCTCCCTAGTGCAATCGGTTTCCCAAGTACGGCTACCAGGAAGGTCAGGAGGGTTGTAGCACTCCCCAAAGGGATACGGCATAATGCTGCTCCATTCTATACACAGTGGCAGCTACTGTGGAAGTTAGCAACACGAAACTACACTTCCCAGAAAACCTAGCTCCGTGCTGTAATTTCGGCTGTGGAGCCTCGCATTGGCTTGCCCCGCCTCCTTTACTGATGTATTCCGCGGTTGCAGCTAGGACGCTGCTTCTGTTTAAAGCTACTCCCGGCTACTAGAAGTTCCTCCTTCAAGTGCTAACCCTTTAATTCATTATGGTATCGACCCGGATTTGTTTACTGGACTTCGTTATTGGATTTCCCTGGCTTATACCTGTCTACCCGTGTACCGGACCTTTGCTTATGTTCCTGGAACCCGCACTAACGTTTTGCCATTGTTCCTGTACGTACATGTACCGAACCCCTGCTTGCTTCCACGGACTCCGTAAGATAAGGTTCTGTCTTTATCTTTGCCTGCACGTGTATCAGACCCCTGTTTGCTCCCGGACTGCTTTTCCAGACGTTTTTGCCAGGGTTGCTGCCCACTAGTGTGCCAGACCTTGCCCGCTTTCGAACTACCTTTCCTCCCTGAACTACCATTCCGTCTGGTTGTTGCCTCCATTCTACAGTTGCCATCGTTACCACCAGTGGTAAGACTATTCTGCTTTTGTGAACTGAACATTGGATTGAACTTTGTTTTGCTTGTGCACTTAAGGACGCTCTGCAGCTGTGCACCATCCCGAAATCAGTGCGACCCTTGTGCCACTCGGGTATTAGTATCCTACTAACATTCCCCTTTTTCTTATTTTATCCCTGCCGTTGTGTTCTGATTTCCTCCAATCCTTCAGTCCTTCTCCACTGGTAAGATCCTGTCCACCTCCTGATTTATGTCATAGCTTAATCCAGTTAGATTCTAAGTCTTGTTATTTTCCTAGGTGATTTCCCGTGTTGTGCCATACTTTCCATACAACGGGGGGGAAAGCTCAGGTATTCCATTGGTTAGTAAGACTTTCAGGGGATAAGTGCTACCTTCAAAACACTTACTTGTTGTTCTTTCCTTTGCAGCCTGGTCCGTGGCGGTGCGTTCTCCCCGCTCTTTTGGGTGATCGGTCCACTTGCCTGGTTATTAGACAGCAAGAGGTCATATCATTTAGAAGGTCTTATTCCCTCACAGAGAGGAGGCTTGGGTGGAGGCTCCACCCAAAGCTCTTCAAGCAACTTCCTGGCTTTACGGTTCTATTCTCCGGTTTCACGCACTCTCCTCACCGGTGAGTAACAGATAGGTACTGTAGGGGAAATATACAGTATTTGTAATACGGTGGAATGATATCATTGAAGTATATATTGCATTTATGATTGTAGTACAACTGAGGATAGTGCTTATTGGAATATGTATTTGTTTATACTTGGTATGGTTACTTAGTTGCATACAGTAATAAAGCTGGAATGTCTGGTTCATTTTCTGTGAAAAAAAACAGTATAATATGTAAAGCACATAGTTTAAAAGCTTTAATCGCATACAATTTTACATATACATTGACTTTCTTTGACCCTCATAAACAGTACATTCTATGTGCTAAGTTTGGTACAACATTATTGTGTGCTACACTGTTGTTGTATTGCCATTAAATAATCATTGGGTCATTGGGGAAACAAATCCATAGAGGATTAAAAAAACTATTATAATTATGTGAGTGTAAGAGTGATAGTATGTCTGTTTTAAGTGTGTTGTAATTAAAGCAATGTTTAAAGTAGTTAGATAAATGTTGGTTTAGTCTAACTATATTGGTTAGAAAATGTTTTGTAGTAACAAGAACTGCGATGGCATATTTGAAGTGTTTTGCAATGAAGGGTATTTTTAAATTAGTTAGATACCTGTTGGCATATTCAAACTATCTTGACTTTTAAATGTAGTATTATAGTATTATGGATGTAGTTAGATACCTGTTGGCGTAGTCAAACTGTTTATTGTGCTACAGTTTAGTGAGTAAATGTGGGTTGAAGGAATATTAAGTAGGCATTTGTTAGATTTGCTGGTAACCTATGTTTTGCAGTAATGGAGGTGTCATTACATTCAAACCAACCACTTCTTTTTTTGACATATGCAGTATAGTTAACTGAAGTGGTTGTGGCACAAGTGTGATATATTATGTCTACTGGGTGGAAGGTTTTCTTGCCAAGAGATACTTGTCCATTTGTAAAGCTAGTGAGCTTAGTTATTTTTGGTACCATCTGGATTGTACCTTAGCAGCATTCGTATGACATATTGGCTATGTGAGTTTATTTATATGCTGAATGATTATCTGAATTGCAAAAAGGGCATATTATGCCATGATTTGAATTCTGCAGGAGCTGGCGAAATGGAATGTATTCACAATTATGTATGGATACATACACACATCGTTCATTAGGGATCTGCTCTTGTGAAACATGATTGCAGGGAGTGCATGCATGCTTCCACGTGTATGAAATCTGGAAGATTTAATGTATAGGGATGTTTTTGGTTTCCAGTACTTGTAGAAAGTACATTAGGGATTTTTGTGGATCTTCCTGTTTGTTTATGGTAAATTTGGCCATTCCTGCCGAGTAGTCCAATTCTTGCCTTATACCTGAGACACTGTAAGTGTTGTCAGGATTATTTGTGGCATTTCTATGAAGGACAAGCATTTGCAAACACAAATGGTCCGAGTCATTTAAGTAAATGTAAACAATTGGTGGCAATTAGAAGATAATATTGATTGTTACATTTGCATAGCAATTTACTCAGTTTGTGTTGCTGAATTTAAATGGTCCAGAGAGTTGTGCCTCTGCATTGTTTGATGGGCCTGCATATGTTATTGGAGAAGAGATATTTGTCTGTGGGATGGAGGAGACACTCAAACACATACTAAATGTGTGTGTTGCTTTGGAGAGGCAGAGGGAATCTATCATCTATAGGTTAACAAAACTACATTATATAACCCGTTCTACTGATGAATTATGGTATGAATTGTTTCCTAAACCTAAAGTTTCGATATGAATAGCTACTATGTAATTTATAAATACAGTTCTACTCTACTCCTTGATTAAATTGGTGTAGTGATTGATTTTTATTTATTAGATCTTGATTTTTAACTACTGAACTGTGATTCTTGTTGAAATTGGGACAATGGTGCTTAATAGGCTTTTTCTTTCTTTTAAAACTTTTAAAATTCCTAAAAATGAATAAATGTGTCTCTCAAATGTAATGTGAAATAATGAAAAATTGTATCTTGCATTTACATTTTAATGATTTATTTGCACCAAAAACTTTGTTTTGAAAGGTTATATTAAAATGTAACCAACCAAAATAAATAAATTTAAAAAAAATAATAAAAAATAGATATTTGTCTGTTTGGCTTCTGACTGACATGCAGTTGAGTTTGAAGTAGACAGTTTTGAGGTTTTATTATTTGATGGAGAAGCAGTTGGTTGTTGTTTCTTTAGCGGTATTGTTGGGAGATCTGTTATAGGTTCTGTTTTTATTAGTTTTTGGTTTTAAAGGTTTTATTTTTTGAGGTACTGGGTACATATCTAGATGGGGTGTACAGTGCACTGAGCCTGTTGTATTCTACGATGAAAGGAATGTCAGCGTTGACTTTGTTTGCATCAAAGTTAACTAGCAATAGACCACTGAGTGTACAGAAAGTGCTATGTAACGCACGTCTTATTATAGGTTGCTGCCATGAGCAATGTTCCCTCTAAGCTGTGCGCATGTGCGCTTGCCCAGTTTCCTTCTGGGTGCCGCTCAGAAGATTTTTAGCAGCGCACACAGACAATTCTCACCTATTCAAAAAGTTATAAATAGGCAGAAACCACAGCAATTACCTGAAATGTTCTCTCTCTTAAAATAAGCAACTAGTCTTGATTTTCTGCTAATTTTCATTACACTACTATGCACCTGAACTCCTTAACAGCAAAATACAAAACAAGAGCTTAAAAACTAATTTGAAAAACTGGCTCCATGAACAGAAGAATCTAGCCAAGATAGGCATGCACACATTAACCAACAATTTTCCCTCCCCACCCAAGACTCACTCCTAAACCTGACCTGACTCTACCAGACCTTTACAGTATGACCCAAACCTCTGCCCCAGAGAACATTACGATACTACCGAACAACCTCGACTCTTCCTCTCTTGTCTCTCCGAAAGGTTAGCAGACGTGTACCTACATCCACTTGTTTCATGTTTGTTGTAACATGAATAACATTCATGCGCCAGAATTTCTGTTACTCATTGTGCCTTACCAAAAGCGTCACCCACACTATATAATCTAACTACCAGCTCATATATCGAATACTGACTGTAAGCAGGATACTTGGATGTGTAACCAAATCCCATACTTCCTCTTCTTTGTACTTATGTCACGCAAGTGCTTTAACTCGGCCCCCTTATAAGTTAACGCATTTTAAAACTCAAATATTAATTTGCCCTCTAAAGATTTTGAAAAGACAAATGTGATGCTCAGCGTCTCCTACTTTAGCATTACTAACATTACCCTAGAAGTACAGAGCAACATTGTAATATCATTTACTTAGCCCACAAGGGATAATGGGTATGGACTATGCCTGGGATTACTCGTCCATAGTATCAAGCACCACATATTCAGACAGGAGAATGCTTTTCACACAATCTGCATCGTTTCCAAGTGTTCAGAGTTCCTTTGGGCATAGACCTTCACAAATTATATGGTAACTCGCTTCTATACAAAAACAGTTTCTCTGAGCACTTGTGTAGGGTGTGGTATGTTGCAAACAATCTTGTATGCACTGCAAAATAATTGTGTACATGCATAGTCATGACATTTTTAAAATGCACATCATATGTTGAGTCATTTAAATATGCCTTGCTTTCAAAGTATTGTGGGTCTGCAAATATACCAGTGAGTGTTTACTGCTCCAATCCCTCACTTTTTACAGTGCTCTATCGACTAGTTTTGGAGGCAAGCACAGGGGCTGGGGAAGGGTATGGGTCGAAGCATCACTCTTTGCGGGTGATGAACAGAGCAGCACATTTCAAAGACCAAGTCTGACGTTTCGGCAGTACACTGAAGGAAATGTGCTGCATGTTTGCTAAAGGATAGGAAATTGTAGTACCCATTTAGGGAACAGCACCTTCTTTGTCTTCCTATGCTCAACTGCCGAGGACTTTTCATTATAACCATGTGTTCTGTGTGTGCAGTCTCTAGCCTCTCCCTGCATCTATTTAACAGATCACAAATAATTAAAGAAAAGGGATCCATAGTTACAGAAGAAGGCACTCAATCAGTTGTATCTCTGATGAATTGATGCAATCAACTTAACAGGCTTATATGTGCAATTTTCTTCAACAGGGCTCTAATGTATAATAGGCTGTGGTGCAGAAGGGTGGGCAAAACTATACACTTTATTATGTGCCATGTCATTTCACTCCCTATGTCAGGCGTACAATCAGGGCTCCAATCAGATTTTGCTCCCTACTTTGAAGTCAAATGATTTTTCAGTTAGTAAAAAAGTAATTAGCTTTGCCAACAGGGATACTTTCTGCTTATTAAAAGATGTTCTTTCCCCATAAAATTCCTTTTGAGATCTGGCATTAATATTATTAGAGTTCCTTCCTACGCCTCTGCTCTACTGGTCACTAATTTGAAAACATATCAGTGGCGCTTGGTGGGTTGAAGCAATGATATGTTCATTGTTTCTCGTTTTTTTCCTTTTTTAGGGAGGAAAAATGCATGGTGCATATGTCTCTTAGCTCTAAGGCTGGTGTTATCACTACCCACAGGAGAACGTAATGTGGATAGTAAGCAGAGGCACAGGAATTTTGAATCATCATATTCTAAGTTGCATTTATTCTGATGAAATTATCATCCATACACAAATTAATGGAAGCATGTTCTGCGGGCCCTTGAACTACTTCATTAAAGTGGCACTAGAACTCTTTGCAGCATGTTTTTGACACATTGCTTTTAATTGCCATTAATCCATCGGCAAATGTATTCTGTCTGAGTTTCTTGACAGCCACATCAGTTATGACAAGAGATATTTGTGTTTTGTAATACAAATGAGTGATTTTCCAGTGGCATAAAACATAAAGGGCCTCATTGCGATTTGGGGTGGTATCCCAGCATAAATCTGCCAGAATACTGCCCAAACTAATGACTGCTACCGCCACTTGGTCCAGAGGAATTTCCGCTGGATTACAACTGGTGGTGGCGGTGTGATTCCTCATTCATATTGAGTCCATAATGAGTCCATCGGACTCAGTGGCTTTTGTGGCGAAATTACAGCAGCGGAAATTCCGATGATTTTGGCGTTGAGTTGAAGGATTTACATCCAGGATTTTCCTGGAGGCAAATCCTCCACTCCAGGCCCATAATCATAATTTGGCATAGTGGTAAAGTTGACATTAATGGTGTTACCGCCAACTTTATCACTTACTACCAAACTCGTAATGACATTTTTCTCTGCGCAGAAGTACGTTTGCGAGGTAAAGTGGCAGATATTGTAGTCTTCGACTGGTTGATGGGTTTTCTGTATAATCACATGAGACATATTTTATTTTAACCTATGTGTTTGGAAAAAGTGTTGTAAGATTTTTAAAGAATTGCAGTGTCTGGGAAAAGGAAATTATTTTCCAAACTCTCCTCTGCAACGGTAGCTCATAAAGGGGCGTAGCTCATTAGTCAGTTGCGCACATGGAAAATAATCTGCGCACAACAGCCAACCGGTTCCGCACATAGAGAAAAATAATTAGAGGGAACATTGGCCATGAGGGTTTGAATCTCCAAAATACTACATCTCATTACAGTTGCAGTCATACTTTCACATTTACTACATTCTGCATGTAACTAAGAGTACCCAATGGACAGCTAGCAAGCCTTTTCTGATTAACTTGGATGCACACCAGTGAAATTATCCTTTGTGTTCATATAAAGAATGTATGCTGAACACTAATCCCAGCTTAAATATCTCCCCCTAAGTCTCCCTGCTTCAGTCTCCCTGCTCCAGTCTTGCCCCCCAGACCTATGAATTTAGCGGCACCCCTGCATTAACATCTGTGTACTATGTGTCTGTGGGGAATTTAATATCATCTATTCGAAAGAGCCCTAACCAGTGCTAATGTACTGTTTTTATTTTATTGAGTTTTCCATTCGTTTTGGCCTCTCACCAACTTTATCTGTTCTAAAGTAAACAGCTGCAATGTGTTTATTTTAAAGAACTTCCTGTGTTTTTAAAATGTCTTTTGTTTTAGTTATTCATCTTTCAACAGTGTTCCATTATGAAATAAAATATGTATTTTACCTTAGTTATTGGGATTCTTTCTGCTCCATATGCCATTTCTCATAATTACGTCATTTATTTAGGAGCACAGTCTCTGAGACTAAATGTAAACAAACCTTTGGTAGTCATTTTTTGTGCATTGGAGTGATTCCAAACTACTGCTAAAGCTCTTTTCTTTAACTCTGTTTGTATTTAATTCACAAGCTCCTCCAAAATGTATACAGCCAATCAGAAGCAAAAATATTTAGGTCTGGAGGGCCTCTGTTCTTATTCCAGAGTCATGAATGAATGATTGCACATTTCAAGCTGCTATGGTTTTCTGCAGTGTATATAGCTTCTAAGTTTTATGGGCCTCCATAACACAAGGTGTAATAGTATATGGCACCTTCAAGTGCTATGATCCTGTACATTATAAATTCCATTTATAACATCTAATCGGAATGACAGGGTGACTTAAGCATGTTGTGTCAAGGGGTTACAAACATTTGAATAATATTGCACATTAATAGGCAGCTAGCCCATTCAACCTTTGACATTCCTTTGGAGAGCTGGCAAGAGAATGGCAGCCGACCCTGGGAGACCCTTCTTCTGAAGCTCCTAAGTGAGCAGAGGAAAATGGTATTGACCAGAAATGAGGAGACAATCGTGTGTGGCAATCTGAGAGAGCCATGGAGTATACAGAAGGTAGATAACTTGGAGGGAGGAGGAGATATGTGGTTAGAGGAGGGATAACGAAGATAACACTGGAAATGAGGGAGAAGTTGGTAGAGAGAGATATCAAGTCGGACAGACAGGCTAGGGATATTGTGCAAGAGAGAGCTAACACCTGGGAGAGGAAGGAGTAAGATACTGAAAGAGAGGAAGAAGGAAGATTCCATCTGGGAGAAGGATGAGAGAGGGACTGATTGGGAGAGAAAAAATTGTGAGACATAATTTGAAAGAGGATAGAGTTGGAGAAGACCAAACTGGAAATGTGATTTTGGGAGGTGGTGAAGAGTCAAGATCTGGGTGGAGAGTATTTTTGTGGAGGGGAGAAACAAGCAGACTTAGAGGCAAGGGAGAACTAGTGAGAAGGAGAGATATCAACAGATGAGTGAGTATTGGTGGCAGGGGGAGGAGAAGAGATGCCATCAGGAGATAGAAAAAGGGACTGAGCCCCTTGAGAGGGGGCTGGAGCTGGAAAACTGGGCCATCAGTGGCATAAAAAAGAAGTGGAGCAATAATTCATCCATCAAAGAGAGAATAGGGATGTACCACTGAACCAGTTTGGCCCAGGGCACATCGCAGATGTGGGTGGATGAACAAAAGGGTGCCACTATGCTAGGGAGCAGGGACGGTAGCATAGTGTTAGTCATTATAGAGGCATGCCCAATGGATAATATTGGGGGATAAGTTGGTGGAAGAGAAAAATAGGGCCACACTTTTCTGCCAAAACCCAGCAAAGCCGACCTAGACACCCGGCAAACACTGCTTTTGTCACATAGCCTGGCCGTAAACTAGTGATGCTCTACCTAACTTCAAAGAGAAGACCTAGAAGGTAACATTCAGGAAGACCTTGAAACAACTGTTGGCCTAGAGCCATGGGTCAGAAATCCATATAGACCTGCAGTCCAGTGAGTGAGTCAGGGGCATTCCCTCTTACCATCTCCCAGAGAGGGAAATGACTGCCTCTTGAAGCAGGAGTCTTTTTGATCCTTTGCACTTTTTTCTGTTTGGAAATTCAGAAAGACTTTGGACACTTTTGCTTTGTACCCATCACCAGGATTGAATTACTTTTGATTTTGCTGGAACTTTACAAGACTGAACATCCCTTTAACATAACCTCTTTAGAGCAATAGTGGAGATACCTGGTTTTGTTGGTTATGTTGTTAAGAGACATTCAGGGTCGTTAGAGTTTGGTGGTATCCCGCCAGTAAATCTGGCGGGATACCACCTAATGGAATTACTGTTACTATCACTCGGTCTGCCGGAATTACCGGCAGATTCCGAGTGCCAGTAAGGGTTGGTTAATCTACATTCCTTGGAGTCCGTAGGACTCCATGGGGTATTGCCGGTATTACCGGCGCCAGTAATACCATTGCCGGTAATACCGGCTGTTTTTTGCTGGTGGGGTGCCTGACTTACCTCCAGTTGTTGGCTAGAGGCAAATCAGGCTCCCCACCGGCAAACCTGGAGTATGTATGTGCAATGCATAACCTTATAGAAATATTCATATGTCTGTTCCCAAATTACCCTCCTACCCCATCAGTGACCAAATAAGATAGGAACAACTGTTCCGACAACATCCTGCCAAATCCTTGAATATACATAGCCCTAAAAGACTGGCTCCCAAAAAAAGAGGCTACATCTAAATCTAAATCGAACTTCATGCCAATGTATTTTACCGCCACCTATGAAACCTCAGGAACATCTATGAAGCGTGAAACATAACTTATGTTATAGTACAAACCTTGCAAAAAAGATGATCCAACAACATTACAGTATTTATCAGGATATACTTCGCCCCACTACTCACTGAAAGTCGTGTCTCAATACCATTCACTTGAATCGTAGAATGTTTCTTTCCTATCAATCCACACCACACTAATAGACAACATTACCTCACCTTTGCTGCACCCCACATTATTGCTCTCCAGGACGTCCCTTGATTTGCAAACCTTTTTGCAACATCTTGAGAAGTTGCCTTTCTGACCACACTCTGGACACCCCAATTTAAAAGTAAAAGATTTCTTCTCATTTGCTAATTGGTATGAGGGGATACATCTAAAAGAGCTCAATGGAGCTCTAATGTCCTTGTTACCCTGTAAGACAAAAGCTTTTTTACTAATGACTTTGTGTCCCCTGCCACGCATCTCATGGTGACCAACAGTGACATCATCAGACGCCTTACTTACTTCCTCCCTTCTCAATATCGTTCACGGATTTCCAAGTATGTTCCACATTCTTTGCTATTTCTATGGCCTTGTCTATGGAAGAATAGCCCCTCTTCCAACTTTCCTCACAAATGTTATTGTTTGAACCTGATCATGATCTGCCCAGATTATTTACTTATAATCTGCATTACTCCAACTCATGTTATAACTTGTCGTAAAATGGAGACAGGCTTAATTACTAGTGCCCACTTAAGATTTTTTTAAACTTCCTCATTTCCTCCAGATGGGTATAAGGAGCTCTCAGACTGACCTGAAATTCCTGTTTGTTACCAAGCATTAACACATTGCATTTATTACATAACCATACTGTGGTGGAGCGGGCAGGACGGTAAAGAACGACTGCAATCGGGAAGACCATGACTCGGAATCATGAAGAATACCAGTAAATTATATGGGCATTACCTCCTCCTAAGTCTTCCTCGTCATAGTCATTACCCTTCTAAGATATACCAAGCAGTGTAAAATCATCACCACAGCACCATAACAGGGATGCATCCAAAGACAACTTAAGTATACATTGGCTACAATCCGTGTGTAACAACTTTGCTCGAGATACAACCCAAACCTGGAGGCATTTGTTTAATAAACTCAAATGACTTAAGTAATGCCAGCAGTGAGAAATCTGAGGGTATTCTCATTCCTTCTCCCAGTGGATCCTCTGCTCAGGTGGTCAGGGAATGGCCATCGCTGTTGGATCCAGAAACTGGGGTTGAGCAAGTGAGGGAGGATCATCTGGTTGGAGGGTTCTTGGGGATTAGGAGTGGGGTACCCACAGATAAGACGCGGTATCCCCCTTTTCCTACGGACAGTAAATCTTCAATTACTGCTCCCATGACCTCTTTAGGCTGCGGTAAAACATCTCCCCTCGGGGAACCACCAGGGGCTCAGAGAAATGGCTGAATAGGATGACAGCTCTGCTCCTACCCATGCTGTAATTTCAGAGTTTGGCAGGGGAATGAAGCGTGAATGAGGGGCAAAAGTGCGCTAACCCGTGCAGGGCCGTGGGGAGCAAAAGGGAACACAAAGTGGCTGAGACTGATGCCGAGGACCTAGGCACCTGTCGGACCGAGGGCCGAAGCTTGGATCCCGGTGCGACTTCAAAAGAGGAGGAGCCGCCGCAAAGCCATGGAGGACGGACACCCCCAGGTAAGGAGCGGGGGCACACTGTGGACTTGATCCCCGGTAGGGCTGGTGTGATTAGGGAGTAAGGCGCGTTGCAGCAAAAGCGGCAGACACCACGTGGCTGACCGAATATCTGCACTGCGGCGGAACGAGGCATAGACACGCTGCATGTGAGCCCCAGACTGCAGAGGCCGAAAGGGGTCTGGACCACAGGACGTCCCTTAGCTGCGGGGAACCCCTGGAAGCACATGGGACGTCCGGGAGAAGGCAAGAAGAGGGACGGCTGAGGCACACTTGGTCCGGGCAGCCTGGGTAAAATGACTGAAGGGAGAACAGAACGGCTCACCAGCAATGGGAGGGGCAATCTAGCATGACTGGCTGAGTGAGCCTATTAAGGTGAACGCACCATCCCTGAAGCGGGCTGGCTGGTTGAAAGGAACTTATGGGGCAAGATGGCGACGGATAAGGCCCCAAGGAGGATGTGATAGCCAAGGACACTCATACATAGGAGGGGAAAGGCACTCCTGGGACAGTGTGCTTGCAGAGCACATACCAAGAATACAGACTATAGAATCCTACAGGGGAGGTGAAGCAGGAGTAAGAGTGGGAGCACCAAAAAGCAAATATTGGTGATACCTGCCCCACTGAGCTGGTCTATGGGTGGGGAAACACCGGCGCAAGGTGACAGAAGCCAGTTGGCCACCCAGACTCCCTGCTGGGGGAGTGCGCAACCAGTCATACGGGGTCCACCTGGCAGGGCCCAAGTCTAGACAACTGGTCTGTACTTCGTCCCGACCTGTTGGAGAGTGGGTCACTGACTCTGTCAGGTACTCCGGCAGCGAAGGAGATGTCAAAGGGAGCGACGAGGCCCAAGGCTAGGTCGGGGGACATCAAGATGTTGTTGGGTATTCAGGAGAAGGCAAAGGAAAGACACATCAAGGAAACACAAGTGGAGATACACCTGGCCCCAATGGAAATGGCGACTCCAACATCTTTCATGAAGGAGGATCTAGTGGAAATGATCTCCCTGCTGAAAAAGGATCTCACTAAAGATAGCAAAGATACAAAAGACACCATGTTGAACACAGTGGCATACCTAAACTCTGATATCATAGGCCTGGAAACGAGGGTAAACGAGTTTGAGGACACTCCGTGCGAACAAGCACACGGGCAAGCAGAACTCACTAATAGAGTCCTTGGCCTGGAGGAACAAATAGAAATGATGTGGGCCAAGCAAGAGGATATTGAGAACCGCTCTTGTTGCAATAACATCAGGATCCGTGGAGCGCCGAGGGAGATGCTGGACCAAGACCTAGGGAGTAATGTGGAGGATCTATTCCGGACTCAGTTGGACCTCACAGAGGCTGTTGCATTGGCGCTAAACAGAACGCATAGAGTATATTCTTCATAACAGCAGCGTCGTAATCTCCTTCCAGATATGCTCTCCTGAGTCCACTTTTTTCAACAAAAAGAGAGGAACATGGCAGCGGCAAGGAGGGCAGAGCCGGTGCAGTTTCGAGGGAGCCAGATCTTCCATGATGTGGCACTGCACACCCTGGCGAATAGGTGTAAGCTGCATGTTGTGACGACTTGGCTATTAGTGCAGAAGGTTAAATATCGATGGGGGTTTCCCTAGAAGCTACTGTTCAAGTTAAAGGGTCTGAAATACGCCATTGGATTCGAGGAAGAGGCAGCTGATATAATGTCGGGCCCATGGGTGGGCCAATCTCAAGTGGAGGTGTCTCAGAGCCAAGAGGGATCAGAGAGGGACAAAACAAGAAGGCAGAGGAGGAGAAAGCTTGTGGAGGATGAACTTCATATGGACAAAGGCTGAAAGCCTTGTGAGGCGAGGCTCTTGGGTTGCTCAGGAGAAGAGTAGAACCGGGGGCTAGCTAAGCCATTTAATTGTTAGAACTCTAAGCAAGTCCATACTCCTACAGAAGAGTACATGGGGCACGGGGGAGAGAGATGTCACCTAGAAGGTTGGGGTCTTCACCTGTCACCTCAATCGGGGAATGACAAGGCTGTTGAAGTTCAGGAATAAAGATCTGTGCAAATATAATTGGGGCTTGGTTAGAGATTTGTCTCTTGGGTTAAAGTTGATATGGGTTATTGGTTTACTGACCCTGAATATGCGGGGTCTCTTTTCACCCGTGAAGCGGAAAGCAATACTGCAGAGGCTCTCTTCTATGGGGATAGATTTAGCCTTCATTCATGAAACCCACTTACGAAAGGTGGATGAGAAGCGCATCATTGGGAAGGTCTACAATAGGCCATACTTTGCTACGAGTGGTCAGAAGAAATGTGGAGTAGCAATTTTAGTATGTAAAGGAGTACGACTTCGGACAAAGGAAGTGGTAGGGGATACACAGGGAAGGTACCTGTTAATCAAAGAGGTTTTAGGAAATCGTAAGGTCACGCACAGCGTAATCTATGGTCCGAATGAGAAGCAGGGGAAGTTCCTGGGAAGGCTCAGGGGGACAGTGGGGAGATTTATGGAGGGGGAGGTAATACTTAGAAGGGATTGTAATTGGGTAGTGGACCCAACGAGAGATAAGACCCTGGGCCGACGAATAATGATAGAACTAACTTCTATACCATGACTACCTTATTGAGGGAGCTGACACTGATTGAGGATTGGCTTTTCGCCAATCAAGGGGGAAAGGGAATATACGTTTTTCTCAGCAGTTCATGGGTTGGTTGGATATGTTTCTGGTTTCGCCCACTCTCATACCAATGGTCTTCGCTATAGAAATAGGCCTGATGGTGCTGACTGACCACTCCCCAGTGGTAATGGAGTTGGACCTGGATCTTGGGATCCCGTGGCCAAAACCTCCGTGGAGGTTGAATGAACGCATTCTTGGGGATGGGGAGCTAGAGCCGCAATAGAGAATGCAAAAACACACTACTTCCAAGAAAACGTGACTGGGGAGGTAGACACTCGCACAGTGTTGGATGCTGGCCAGGCAGTAATCAGGGGGTCAAAATAGGAGAAACAATAGCTTGGAGTAGATCACAGTGGCTAATCCACAACAACCTGGTAGTGATGGTATGGGAGAAAGAAAGGGTACAAGGCACTACAGGTGGTAGGAGGGCACTTAGAGAGCTTAGAATAGTCAAGCAGGCATTAGAGACTCACTTAATGGGGAAGGCAGCTCAGTCATTACTCATGATGAGGCAATTCTATTATTCTAAAGGGAATAAAGTGAATACGCTGTTAGCAGCCAAGCTATGGAAGAAGGCTGTTAGAGAGAATTCTCCAAAATTGCTAATTTCCCTTACCTACTGAGTCCCTCAGCAGCTTTGCTGGATTTCTAGGATTTATTTTTGTCACCTGGTAAGAGTGTGAGCCTTTTTTCCCACTCTTACATGTGTTCTGCTGTGTGTTTTACATTTTTGTGTTTGTAGATTGTGGAGCTTCACCTACTCCATAGGCATCATCTTTTTACTATGTGTCACAGCACCCTTAGCGCAGTGACACTGTCTTGTTCAGACTTCCCACTTTAAACTCCCTTTTCTGGGTCTGACTACTGTCCCAGAACATGTAAAGTTGCCATTGACTTTATTAGTCTTTTTAAATTCACAGACCTAGTACAACCTATCTTACATAGAGTACTGGAAAGGGTTAATAGTTATCCCTTTTTGTCTGTCTCTCATGGAACATTATTTCGTTCCTCTTTCTTTAAGATTTGGCTGTGGCAGTGGTATCTACCCTATTTTTCCTACTGCGGTTATTTAAAATAGCCTTGGTACTGTTTTAGGTGATCTTAGTAGCCTCGAACTTAAACCCGCTGGACCCCATTTACTTTTATTTGGTTCCGGATGGGTTTATTTGCCATTTCTTTTGATAAAGGTCTTTCTCGTGTTTTACTCTGTGTGCCAAACAAGGTTTGGTTCCTTTGTTCGCTGTCCTTTGGCAGGCTTCTGCACAGAAGCCCTCCTTAGGCTCCTGAATGTCTGAGGGGGACAGGATGTGAGGGAGGAGTTTGAGACTCCCTGCAAAGGGTCTCCTTGGAGACCCATGTCGCACTCTGTATGATTGGCTGTGTTGACTGTCCCGGTGGGACAGCCACCCTGCTGTGTGATTGACAGCCAGGCTGTGTGAATGCGGGAAAACTGCATAAAAATCAGGTCTCTGGGACTAGGAAGGCAGAGTCGCCACTAGATCGAGAGAACCAAAGAGAAGCTGAAAGAAGGGGACCTCTATCACGACTGAACCTCCCGGTGAAGCCCTGCTGTGGGTCCGAATCTCCAAACTTCGACAACAGAGAAGATCTGCAAGGAATCTTCTTCCCTTGAGCTGGTGGGACCAACCAGTTTGCCAAACACAAAGAAAGGCTTCCTTCCCCTGGTCAAATTTGCTGTGCATCGCTGCAGTGAACCGGATAGCCAGGAGGCTCGGACCCTGTTTGAGTTTTAAGGAACGCACCTTGTATTTGTTGCTTTGCTCTGCTGCTGGTTTCTTCCCTGGGCAGTGCAGGACCCTCCAGCCTTCCTACTTCGTGTCAGCCCAACAGTCGCTTCAGGAACCGTGAGCCTGCAGGATCTGCCAGGAACTTCTGCCTCAGCTACAGTCTTCTTGGCAAAGACTTAACCGCGAACTACTCTGAACTGTGCGATCCTCTGCAAAGACTCTGAACCATTAACACTGGCCCAGGCCTATTGATTTGAATCCTTAATGTAACAAACCTTTTCTAGATTGCCCTGCCTACTCACTTGTTGGTGTTGTTTGATTTTGTATAACCTTTGTCGTTCCCTCCCTTTTTAAATTGATGCAGTGCCATTTTGCTCACACTTCATTTTGAGCTTAACTTGTCCAGAATTCATTGGGTGTTGTGTAGTGTACTTAGATTGTGATTCTCTGCTGCTTTACTAAGTGATCTGTTTTACAACTGATGTGTAAATAAATGTATATTCTTGTATTCAGAAACTTTGAGTCAGTGTTTGTTTGAACCATAGTAACTGCTATCCTTTGTGTAACTATTGATATTGCTCACTTTACTCTTGAGATAGGTCTGGCTGCTCAGCGATCACTACCACTTTAATGTGTAGTACAGGCTTGTACCAAAGGTGAATTTGTACTGTCACTTGTAGTCCTAATTGTGTGTGGGGTTCCTAAAGGGTACTGCATATGATTCTGCCTAACAAAGGCCACTCGTAAATATATTAGCACCTTGAGAGCAGGGGAAGGACAGAGTGTGACAGCGGACATAGGAAAGAGACAGGTCATGGAAGCCTTCTTTAGGAAGGTGTCTGGTCCATTTGGGGAGAATCCTGACCGGATTAGGGAGTTTGTTAGGCAAGTCCTCCTCCCGAAGATCCCCGCAGAGATGAGGGAGATGCTGGACAGCCCTATTTCGATCCGGGAGGTGATTCAGGCCATCCGTACACTCCCGGGGGAAAGGCCCCTGTGCCAGATGGATTCACAAACAGATTTTATAAAACATTTGCGGGCCAGTTAGCCCCTCACCTCCCAACTCTCTTTAACTCATTCTCTACCACGGGACGGGTGACGGATTCTGTGGCGGAATCTACAACCACGCAGGTACTAAAATCAGGGAAAGATCCGGAGGACTGCTCCTCCTATCGTCCAATAGCCCTCTTAAACATGGACACAAAGCTATACACCAAAATATTGGCGACAAGGCTGAGGGACGTGCTCCCACTTATAGTGGATGCAGACCAGACAGGATTCATTAAGGATAGAGGGGCTCATGATAACATTAGGAGGGTGATCGACGTAGTAACGTTAACCACAAAACTTCCAAATGGGTTCTCCCCCATCTTCTTAGATCCGCATTGGGCTTTTGATAGCATGGCATGGGATTTCTTGCATTCTCTCTTGCCACAATATGGGTTCGGGCCAAACATTAGCAAGGTAAGCCTAGCACATTTTCAAATCCTCTCTACCATAGTTGGTGTGAATGGGGTTTATTCACTGCTGATCCCCCTGCGCAGGGGAACAGGGCAGGGATGTCCGTTGTTGCCCCTTGTCTTTGCGATGGCCATGGAACTGCTGGCGCAGCGAATTCGAGACAGCCCCTCGATACAAGGTTTAAACTGGAAAGGGGAATCGCATAAGGTAGCACTACATGCGGACGATGTGATTTGTTTTATAACAAACCCCCAACAATCGTTGCCTCCACTAATGGAGCTCCTAGAGGAATTTCGGGAGATTTCGGGGTTCTGCATTAACCACACCAAGTCTGTGGGTATGTCTATAGGGATCCCACAGAACATACAGTTGGAGCTTCGAACAGCTTTCCTGTTTAGATGGGTGGAGAAAGATCTTCCTTACCTAGGGGTCAATATCACCAATACATATGGAGGCCTCCATGGAGCCAATATCCCACAACTTATTAGAGAAGCAAAGGAAACCCTGACTAGCTGAGAAGCCCAAGAAATATCGTGGCTGGGCAGGGTAACAGCAGTGAAAATGACAATTCTACCCAGGCTCCTTTATAAGTTCCAGGCCTTGCCGATCCGCATTTCAGATAAAGAGCTGACGGACCTGCAAAAAGCTGTAGGACGATATATCTGGCAGGGGAAGTGTCCGAGAATCCAACGGCAAACAATCCTTACGTCAAAAGAGCTGGGAGGCTTGGGAGTTCCTTCGCTGCAGAGATACTATCAGGCAGCCCAGATAGCCCCAATGTTTGTCTGGGGATCGCCGGAACCCGAACAGAAATGGAAAAAGATAGAAAAAGGGATGACAGATATCCTGTTAGAACACTTGCCCTTTCTGACTAGACAAGTAAAGACGGGTTTACTCAAATCCACGCGCTTGGCATTAGAAGTATGGGATGGGGCCCGAACTGGGTTGGGAATTAAAACCGGGATGGGCCCACTGACACCGGTGTTGTGTAACCCAGAGTTCTCCACAGGATTAACAGGGGTATTGTTCAACTGCTGGGAATCATTGGGACCCTGAGATTTAGAGATTTAGATAAAGAAGGGAACCCCCTGACCTTCCTGAATTTTAAATCAAATCCACGCTCCCAGAATTGGAGCGGTTCTGCTACTGCCAGATTAGACATTGGATATCTAACAATAAGGTAAAACAACTAAAAAAAAAAAAATACCAAGTAGAGCCTTAGCCACAGTCTGAGCCGTAACAGTTCTCATAGGTATTGCTTCAGGATACCTAGTAGCATGGTCTACTACAACCAGGATAAACCTGTTTCCTGGAGATGTGGGAGGCTAAAGGGGACCAACAATGTCGATGCCCACCCTCTCAAAAGGAACTCCCACCACTGGAGAGGCACCAAGGGTGCCACATTCTTGGCTCCACTCTTGCCAAAGGTTTGGCAAGTGTGACAGCTCCTACAGAATTTGTCAACTTCTGAACTCATCTTAGGCCAGTAGAAGTATAAAGAGAGCCTTTCCTTAGTTTTTTGGAAACTCAAATGACCAGCCAAAGGTATCTCATGGGCCAACTGTAGGAACTGGAGTCGGTTTTCTGGGGGCACTACAAGTCTTTTGCAGTCCCCAGGGATAGACTCAGTCGGTTCACTCTAGAAGAGGCCATCTTCCCAGTGCAACCTATGCTTCCCAGGCTCTTGCCCATCGAGCTGAAAAGCTGCCTCTAGGCGAAGACCTTCAAGAGTAGGACACTCTCTTTGTCCTCTGCTGAAGTCTGCCCTGTTGGGTCCACCTTCTGCCAGTAAAGACTGCAGCTCAGGATGGTCAACAGGATCAAGATCTCCAACTAGAGTTATGTCTTCTTCCAGATTTGATTCTTCAGAAGCTCTCTCAACCACACAGGGTTGTACCTCACACTCAGCCTCAGCAGGTAGAGGAGTCACAGGTGTGACTTTGGACAATCTTGGGGATGTCCTTGTTGGTAGCACAGGGGTGCTATCTGCTTTCTTCTTGGAGGTCTTGGGTTTCCCCTTTGCCTATTTCTTTCCTGAAATAGCAGTGAGCAATTCCTGTGGACTTGGGTGATAGTTTCCTCTATCAATTGCCCTGGAGATTCTCTCAAGGTCCTCTCCCTTGCAGGCCTAGTGAGCTCCCGTTTCCTTTTACTGGGACGCCTGGGGGTATTCGACACAACTCCAAGAGTGTTCAGGTCATTACCCAACAGGACTCTCCCAGGCACTTCACTATGCACACTAACAGGTATCTTGACAGTCTTGTCATTGCACTGGATGAGAGCTGGTAACTGGGGAAGCATTTGCACAGGGCCTCCGGCTAACTTGGTTAGGTGTTTGGGTGCCTTAGCAACATCCTCCACCTTGAACAATTATTCATCAACCACAGTCATGCTGGCTCCAGTGCCTCTGATGGCAGGGGTCTCCTGGCCATTCACAAGAACACTATCTTTATAATACTCTTTAGTATTTAGTATCTGGGATGGAATTATAGACATCTAAATTCTGTTGTTCCCACAAACACAGGGACACTAAAGAGACACTAGCTGAGGCTCTCATGGGTTCATCAGCCAGTAGGTAAAAGTTTCCACTTGCCATAGGTACTTTTTCCTCTGGGGAGAAGGCTAAGGAGACAGTGTGGACCCCCAAAGGTTTACCCTTAAATCTAGGATCCCCTTTCACATGGTCAATTGACCCACAAATATAACATTTCCCAAATGTTTTCATGAATGGGGGCTTGTTCTGACCTCCATCTGGTTTGGGTCCAGATGGTACACTAGCCTGATTCAGTTTCCCTTGTGGCTTACTCTTATGGTTTTGTTTGGGGCCCTCTTTTGGATTGGCGGTATTAGAATTTTTCTTGTTATCTTTCTTTGGCTGCTTTCCCTCATCCTTCTTCTGAGTCGCCCCAGAATCCTTGTGAGTAGCCCTGTTGGCAACCCACAAGTCAGCAGCCTTAGTGTTACGCTCACCTGGTCTCTGCGGAGGCGTTGGGGCACAGTCGCAGCCCTCCCAGGGATGAAAATCCTATTGTCTGCTCTTCCCTCTGCGCCTGTGTGGGGAACTGCGGTGATGAGATGTGCGGCTCCTGCGTGAATATAAGGGTGGTCGTACGAGTATGCAGCCTGTGGTCCCTGACCCCTTCTCCAGACCTCTCCTCCCTGGATGTGGCTCCCCTGGGGTTGCACTACTCTTAGGCTCACCTGCTGAATGATGATGATGAGCTCCCCGTTCTGCCGCTTCTCGCAGGGGCGCTTGTCGAAGGGAACCGAGTTCCTTCACTGGCTCCTTGTCGTGGAAGTCCAGGCCATCTGCGACTAGTCCACTTCTCTTGTAGGTAAGTGTTTCCCTTGTTTCCACATGCTCGCTTGTCTTTCGACTGTTGTAATTGTATTTGTAAAGTTCATTCTCAGTCCTTTGTATGTAATGTCTCTTTTCTCTGCTCTCTCCCCTTGCAGGTGGTGTTGCAGTGCCGGCGGTAGCTGCGGATAAAGAAGCAGAGCCGGCGGTACGGAGAAGCAGGGCTGAGATGGTCCAACAGCTGGTAAGTAACCTTTAATGGTGCTTAAGGGTGCGCGTTGGGTTTTAAATGCGGCGCAACCCTGGGTTCGGTGTTTTCGGGAGTTATAACCTTGTCTTGTCTTCTTTTCCCGTTTCAGGATTTCTGCTTCATGGAACATAGAGCGCGGGTGTTGCGGCGTCCATTCGGGATCTGCCAAGAAGATGGAGCGTTGCCGTGAGATGCTAGCCAGGGTCTAGGTAAAGATGCTGTTGTTGCAGGATCACGAGGTAAGTAGCTGGTCCAGGCGGCGGTGAGCGTCATGTTGCACGGCGGTGCAAAATTACGCAAAGTGTTTTCCTGAGGGGTCGGTGGGTTTATATAGTCTTGTTCCTGGCCACGCCCAGTAGCTCTGGCCTGCCTGCTGCCACGCCTTGCCAGAACCAATGAGTCAGAACCTGAAGACCAGGCCTAGGGAGCCATGCCCGATGAGTCAGTACATGGGGATGTTCTCTGGAATAAAGGCTTTCAGCACCATGAAAGTTCTTGTAAAATAAAAGCACTCTTGCACTGAAATAAAGTGTGCACTGAAGTAAATAAAGCACTCCTGCACTGAAATAAAGTGTTCCTGTTCAAATGTCTATATGAGCCTGGTGTCAAAGGTGCCAGGACTGAGTCCAGCCAGGGCCCCTGTGTTTATGAGTCCCAAAGGGACACAAGTGAGTCAAGTGACCCATTGCCCCCATCACTAGATTGTGTGGTTTTTGTGACCTGGGGCCTGTGGCCATGACAGCACTCCCCCTCAAGGCCCCTCTCAATGTTGTTTCCCCCCCCTGGCCCCGGTTTAGTGGGGTTATTGCAGTGGAACTGCCTTATTAATCGTGGAGCGTGGACATGCTCAATGGGTTCCCAGGTCCGATCTTGGGGTCCATAACCTTTCCAGTCTATAAGGTAGCATAGCTTGGACCGGACCATCTTAGAGTCTAGGAACCTTTTAACTTCGTATTCTGGTTCTCCTTCAACTATTTCAGGATCCAGTGGAGTATCGATCCGCGTACCTGGTTTCAATGGTTTTAGGAGGGAGACATGAAACACTGGGTGGATCCGCATGTGGGCCGGTAATTCTTATTTCATGGCCACAGGGTTGATCACAGCTTTGATGGAATAGGCTCCTAGATACCTGGAACGGAAGGCTTGTGGCCCCTTCAGAGAAATGTTTTTGGAAGCTAACCAAACCTTGTCTTGAACCTGATAATTTGGAGCCTCCTTTCGGTGTCGTTCTGCAAACTGTTTCTGCTTTTCTTTGGCTCTGGTCAAATGTTCTGCTGCCTGCTTAAGGACTCGGGTGATGGTGTCATGTAAGGTTGTTACCGCTGGTATCTCCAGTGCTTCAAGTGAATCAAAGACAGATGTTCGTGGATGTCGACCAAATACTGCGTAAAATGGAGTTTGTCCTGTACTGGTGTGGATGGAATGGTTGTATGCATATTCAGCCATCCAGAGTATGTCCTTCCAGGTGTCCTCGGTTTGTTGTAAAATGCACCTTAAGTACTGCTCTAGAGTTTGATTGGCCCGTTCATTTTGGCCATCAGTTTGGGGATGATTTGTGGACAAACGAAGGTCGATTTTGGCAACTCTGCAACATCTCCTCCAGAGAGCTGAAACAAATGAGTTCTACCGGTCCGATATCAATATTGATGGCAACCTATGTAGTCGGACAATTTGTTCCAAAAAGACGGTGGCCAAAGTTGAGGCTGTAGGGACCCCTTTTAGAGGAATGAAAAGGGCCATCTTAGAGAAGAGATCCACGATGACCTGGATGGTGTTGTATCCGTTGCACGGGGAAGATCAGTAATAAAATCCACAGACAGCGTTTGCCAAGGCACCGGGGGCACCATCAAAGGACGTAGAAGGCCTGGAGGACTTTGTTTTTGAGACTTGTGCTGAGCACAAACACCACAGGTCGCGATGAACTGGGAAATATCCTTTTGCCAAGTGGGCCACCAGTAATTATTCTTTATCGTAGCTTGAGATTTAGCCATTCCTGCTGTTCTGATTGGTTCATCAAGTGTTGAAGGTCAATTTTCAAGTCGTCCAAAGGGACAGTGGCTGCAATTGTGTTCAGGATTCGTTCTTTAGGAATGATTTCCACAGGTCTGGTGTGGTGAACGCCTTTTCATCTTCGCTCATTCGTGATAGGGCGTCTGCTTTTCCATTGCGTACTCCGGGTCTGTAGGTAATGACAAAGTTATATTCCGCAAAAAAGAGAGCCCAGCGGAGTTGACGTGATGATTGTGCTTTTGCGGTTTTTAGATATTGTACGTTACGATGGTACGTAATGACGGTGACTGTGTGCCTGGCTCCAAGAAGGTAGTGCCTCCATGCCTTGAATGACGCTTTTATTGCTAACAGTTCTTTATCTGTGATCGCATAGTTCAATTCGGGAGTGGAGAACTTATGAGACCAGAAAGCCATGGGATGTAATTGCCCTGTTTCGGGATCTCGCTGAGACAAAACCGCTCCGATTGCTACGTTGGAAGCATCGGTTTTGATGACGTATGGCAATTCGGGTCGGGGATGCTGTAAAATGGGTGCTGATGTGAATGCTCGTTTTAGAGTCTGGGAGGCTTCTTCTGCTTCTGTGGTCCACTGAAATCGTTTGTTCTTTTGCAGCAGGGATGTGATGGGGTGAACAATTTGGGAGAATCCTGGGATGAACCGACGATAAAAATTGGCAAACCCGAGCACACTTTGTACACCTTTCGTGGAAGTTGGTGAGGGCCATTGGAGGATGGTATCTACTTTGTGCGTGTCCATGTGTACCCCTCGCGATGTGAGTATAAATCCGAGGAATTCAACCTCTGTCACGTGAAAGAAGCATTTCTCCAACTTGGTGTACAGCCGATGTTGTCGAAGTCTTTCTAAAACGGCCCAGACATGTCTGACATGATCCTCCTTGGTGGTTGAGTAAATGAGGATGTCGTCGATATAGCCGAGTGCACACACGTCCAATAGTTCATAAAATATTGGAACGATGCTGGGGCATTACATAGTCCAAAGGGCATAACCTGATATTCGTAAAGGCCATATTTTGTGCAAAAGGCTGTCATTCACTTGTCCTCCTTTTTGACTCTCACCAGATGGTAGGCCCCTCGTAAATCAAATTTGGTATAAATTTGCACGTTTTTTACTTGATACAGAAGTTCTGGAATGAGTGGCAACAGGTACCGGGTTTATACCGTGATCTGGTTAAGGGCTCTGTAGTCAATGCAAGTTCTCAGGTCTCCATCCTTCTTAGGCACGAAAAATAAGGCTGAGGAAGCAGGGGACTTTGACGGGCGAATGAAGCCGTTGCTAAATACTGATCCAAGTATGTTTTTAAATGTTGGTTTTCTTGCTCCGTTAGGGCGTAAATCCGACTGCAAGGAATTTGGGCTCCGGGTACAAGATCAATTTGGCAGTCATAAGTTCTGTGCGGGGGTAAGGTATTCGCTTGCTCCTTTTGAAATACATCTTGGTAATCCAGGTATTCAGAGGGTAAAGAACTGGTGAGACCTAATATGATTCCTTTCTTTGAACTTGGTTTAGTGTGATCTTTCACTAAGCATTCTATGTTGAAACAGGTGTTAGCACAGTCTGGGGGAAAAGTCAGAACTCTTTTACACCAGTCAATCTTTTGATTGTGGGTTTCCAGCCAAGGCATCCCTAATATCATCTGGAACTGAGGAGCACCAATGAGATCGAAGGGTATGTCCTCTTGGTGACCTCCCTGACACAGAAGCGTAACATTTTCAGTATAATGCTTCACTGGGCCAGATGATAATGTCAAACCGGATATTAAATTATGCCTCTTATTACAAACGATTTGTATGTATATTGCCCTACGCCAAGTTGCTTGAAAATTGTACGCAAATAACTCTCTGCGGCAAGGTCTTGACCTTAAAAATTGATGTAAGCCGCCATCTTGAATCAAGCCTCGATTTTAGGTTAGAAACCGCCATTTTGGGGTTTTGTACAAAGTCACCCTGTAATCTAAAATGGCCGTCTCGTGTGTCCTTATTCTTGCCTTAACCTATCCAACCTCTGTAGGGAAGTTAATGTCCAACCTGCCTTCAGGCTACATGTTAGGGTCATGTAGACCTTTCCTTTGTTGACCTCGGAGCAGGGGATTACTTGAAATGCCAATATTAAACTACAAGTATACAAGAACAGTAATGCTATCCAAATATAACATGCGAAACATTGTTTGGTCTGTATTAAAGCAATATATAAAGAGTGTAAATGTTAAATTGAAGAATAATGGAGTGTGTTAGTAAATGTATTGAAAAGTAAACCGCATGCGCGAGATATGTAAATTAGGAAAGTGAACCTGGCGCGACCCTAGCCCAGTGCATGATTAACCTGTAAGGGGGCTGGACATCATTTTACAAATTGTATAAAAGCACCGATGTCCAGCTAGGAAATTCCCTCACTGCTCATATTGTACCCTGCTGGTGGTCTCTGTGATGTATTGACGGCCAAATAGCTATTTGTGTACTTTGTTGAATACTGTTAAGTTTTGTAATAAAGATTCTGGGAATCTTTATGAGCCTGTGTCGGTGTATTTTCCTTTGCTCGGTGTAACAGCCATATTATTGTATTTTTTCGGATTCCACAATAACTGAGATCCATCAACCGCTGTAACATTTTCCGATCTCTGCTTCTGTCGGAGAGGAAGGCCAATCGGGATAGCCAAATCTTGGTGAATGTAATTCCCCACAGCTCCACTATCAATATATGCTTCTAAAGCATGCATTTTCGATGGGTGTTTGTGGTCTACCAGTAGCACCGGGATGACTAGGTGTGAGGTCTATATTGGTACCTTTTCACCGCTCGACAAGTGGAACCCTACGCTTGCCGGGCATTGGAGTTTCCCGAGTCCAGTTCTTCTTCTTCACTCTTGTCAGTTGATCCGACTGTTCTCCTGGGTGGTTTCACCTGACTTTCTCGGAGAAAGTGTCCTGCTTTACCACAATATAAGCAGAGCTGTTGCTGTCTTCTTTTTTCTCTTTCCGCCTTGGTGAGAGGGCCCCGCAAGCCCCCGATCTGCATTGGTTCCGACCGTTCATGCGGCTTGGCCTGATTCTCACGGGGCCGCACATAGACCGACCACCCTTCAGCTATGGTTCTATCCATTTACCGATTCTGCAATCTATGATCGAGTTGGACTGGGATTTACTACTTGGGCTAGAATGTCCTTAAGCTGCCCCTGTAATCCACGGTGAAGAAGCGTAGTTCTTTTTCCCTCTGCCCAATTTGTTTGGACTATAAGACGGTTGAAGGAGGCGATGTAGGTTAATAAATCTTGGTTACCCTCCCGGAGTGACAATAATGTGTTGTCCAGAGCCTGACCTTGGGCATGCCGTGCAAATAGTTTCTCCATTTCGCGCTGAAAACTCCCAAAGTCCCGAAGTAAGGGGTCGTCTTGATTCACCAAGGGTATAGACCAGTCCGCCGCACTTCCTCCCAAATATGAAAGTACAAATGCCACCGCAGCTTGATTGTTGGGGAAGGCCCCAGTACTGCACAGGAAATGAAGGCGGCATTGATACATAAATATAGCGCACTTATTTGGGTCACCAGTGAAGCGTTCGGGCGGAGCTAAGGGAACCACCCCTGAAGAACCACCTGTATGGGTGTTGCCGTTGACTGTGGTGGCGGAATAGGGTGGGCCAGCCCTGGTAATGGGACTTGGCCAGCCTGTGCTTGGAGCATCTGCCTTGCTAAATTGTCTGTGCATTCTCGATTCGCAATGAGGTCCCTCCTTAAGGCATTGGTTTCCTGTCTTGAGGCATGAACTTTAGCCCGTAATTCTCCCAGTAACTGGGCCAACTGGTCCATTTCTGAAGTTTCCATAACGGCCAGGCAGAGATTCATAGGAGGCTTTGTGTTCTGTTACGCTCACCTGGTCTCTGCAGAGACGCAGTGGCACGGTCGCAGCCCTCCCAGGGATGAAACTCCTATTGTCTGCTCTTCCCTCTGCATCTGTGTGGGGAACTGCGGTGATGAGCTGTGCGGCTCCTGCGTGAATATAAGGGGGGTTGTATGAGTATGCAGCCTGTGGTCCCTGACCCTTTCTCCAGACTTCTTCTCCCTGGATGTGGCTTCCCTTGGGTTGCACTACTCTTAGGCTCACCTACTGAATGATGATGAGTAGCTCTCCGTCCTGCCGCTTCTGGCAGGGGCGCTTGTCGAAGGGAACTGAGTTCCTTCACTGGTCCCATGTCGTGGAAGTCCAGGCCATCTGCGACTAGTCCACTTCTCTTGTAGGTAAGTGTTTCCCTTGTTTCCACTTGCCCGATTGTCTTCTGACTGTTTTAATTGTATTTGTAAAGTTTGTTCTCTGTCCTTTGTATGTATTATCTCCCTTCTCTGCTCTCTCCCCTTGCAGGTGGTGTAGCGGTGGCAGCAGTAGCTGCGGTAGAAGAAGCAGAGCCGGCAGTACGGAGGAGCGGGGCTGAGATGGTTCGACAGCTTTAAGTAACCTTAAATGGTGCTTAAGGGTGTGCGTTGGGTTTTAAATGCGGCGCAACCCTGGGTTGGGTGTTTTCTGGAGTTCTAACCTTGTATTGTCTTCTTTTCCCATTTCAGGATTTCTGATTCGTGGAACAAAGAGCGCGGGTGCTGCAGCGTCGATTTGGGATCTGCCAAGAAGATTGAGCGCTGTCGTGAGATGCTAGCCAGGGTCTTGGTAAAGATGCTGTTGTTGCAGGATCACCAGGTAAGTAGCTGGTCCAGGTCGGCGGTGAGCGTCACGATGCAGAGAGGTGCAAAGTAACGTGAAGCGTTTGCCTGAGGGGTTGGTGGGTTTATATAGTCTTGTTCCTGGCCATGACCAGTAGCTCTGGCCTGCCTGCTGCCACGCCCTGCCACACCAGATGAGTCAGCACATGGGGATGTTCTGTGGGATAAAGGCTTTCAGCACCTGGAAAGTTCTTGTAAGATAAAAGCACTCCTGCACTGAAATAAAGTGTGCACTGAAGTAAATAAAAGCACTCTGGCACTGAAATAAAGTGTTCCTGTTCACATCTCTATATGAGCCTGGCACCAAAGGCACCAGGACTGAGTCCAACCAGGGCCCCTGTCTTTATGAGTCCCAAAGGGACACAAGTGAGTCAAGTGACCCATTGCCCCCACCACTAGATGGTGTGGGTTTTGTGTCCTGGGGCCTGCGGCCATGACACTTAGCTAGCTAAGTGTCATGGCTTCTTTTCCCATTTCAGGATTTCTGATTCGTGGAACAAAGAGCGCGGGTGTAGCAGCGTCGATTTGGGATCTGCCAAGAAGATTGAGCGCTGTCGTGAGATGCTAGCCAGGTTCTTGGTAAAGATGCTGTTGTTGCAGGATCACCAGGTAAGTAGCTGGTCCAGGCGGCGGTGAGCGTCACGATGCAAAGAGGTGCAAAGTAACGCGAAGCGTTTGCCTGAGGGGTCGGTGGGTTTATATAGTCTTGTTCCTGGCCATGACCAGTAGCTCTGGCCTGCCTGCTGCCACGCCCTGCCACACCAGATGAGTCAGCACATGGGGATGTTCTGTGGGATAAAGGCTTTCAGCACCTGGAAAGTTCTTGTAAGATAAAAGCACTCCTGCACTGAAATAAAGTGTGCACTCAAGTAAATAAAAGCACTCTGGCACTGAAATAAAGTGTTCCTGTTCACATCTCTATATGAGCCTGGCACCAAAGGCACCAGGACTGAGTCCAACCAGGGCCCCTGTCTTTATGAGTCCCAAAGGGACACAAGTGAGTCAAGTGACCCATTGCCCCCACCACTAGATGGTGTGGGTTTTGTGTCCTAGGGCCTGCGGCCATGACACTTAGCTAGCTTCTTTGGATCTATCTCCTTAGAATCAGCCAAGTGCTGTCTGAGCTCAGGAGATATAAGTGTTTACTATGTAACCCTTAACCCAACCATTTAAGTTTTTCAATCATTCACATACCCAGGTAGCCCAAGGGGTACCATCATGCTTTTTGAGGGTCCTAAACCTCTTATGGTACTGGGAAGGGGTCTTCCCAAATGTAGCAATTAAAGCTAGCTTTACACACTCATAATCCACCTCCACCAACACCATCACAACATCAGATGCAACAGTGGGTAGCCTAGAGAAGAGCCAAGGAAGCAACTGATTCCCTGTAATGTCTTGAATCCCGTGGTTATACTCAAACATTGCCAACCGATCCAAAATATCAAGCTTAGCCTCATACATACCAACAATTTCTTTAGGCATAAAGCGTCTCTTAGGACTGGAAGAAATAGAAGACTCTGGGAGAGAAGCATTTTCAATAGACAATTTCTTCATTTCTAGTGCATGATTCGACTCCATTTCTCTGAGCTTCAGTTATTGATGCTTTTGTTCAGTTTGAGCATTAATACGTTTGAATTCAAATTCAATCCTCATATTTTATAGAGCCATGAATTCAGGACTGAGTGTAGGACCTGATGGGGACCCAGTTTAACGCTCAGCTGGTATCCATGGGGACGTCACTCAGCCTGTTCTGACCTCTTACGACCTCAAACCCATCCCTGGAGGCTATTCGACTGGAGACTGGGCCTGAAGCACAGGATTGGTAGAGTTTAATTCCCTATTGTCTCTGTGTACTTGAACCCCTTCTTCCCCAGGGTCCAACCCTTCCCTTTGATCCACAGCTCACCTTGTTTTCTTGGATAGTGTGCTTTCCGTCCTGCTTTCAGCGCAGGGGCGCGTTGATTGATGCGGGCTCGTTGCTGCCTAGTTACTTCACTGGCAAGAGTCCGACAGGTAAGTATAATGAGTCTTTGGAACAGTTCTCTAACTTCGTTCCTTTCCTTCCGTAGATGATGGCCGGCGTCCGGGGATGAAGGCGTGCTGCTGAGATGAGTAGCGCTCAAGGTGAGTGAGAGCGCGATGCGCGATGCACCCCTTTCGTATTTGCATTCAACTGAGTTCTTTTTCTGTGTCTTTTAGGTGCCGTGACGTTTTCAGCGTGGATGCTGGTTATGAAGAACAAATGCGGTGGATAAGCGCGGTATGCAGCGCCTCTAGATGTTTCCACGCTAACCTGGAGTGTCTTTTCCCTCTTGCAGATGGATGAGAAGTTCCGGAGACAGAGCTCCCCCAGAGCGGCTGGGATTCAGGTAAGCGTTTGAAGCTCGTACAGTATTTAAAAATAAGCAAAGATTTGCAGAATGTTTACTAATGCCTTTTTTCTGTTCTTTTCCCTTTTCCTTAGGAAGCGGCGTGCCGGGATGGGAATGACACCGCCGAAGATGCCCACAGAACAGAAGGAACGAAGAATGATGAGCAGAAGCGCCGCAAGGTAAGGCTGTTCCTAACGGTGTTCTTGTTCTTGCAGGAGCTGAGCACAGAAGAAAGGTGCAGGCCTACTGGAGACCGATCCGAACACTGTGAGTGTCACGCTGGAGGTGCAGAAAACGCAAAGCATGTTTCTCAGCCTGGGTGTGGCTTAAATAGTCTCTGGGTATCACAGGTGTCTCTGGGCTGAACCACACCCAAAAGACTAGACCGCACATGCAGTTCTGGGAACCGAAATATGTGGGGGCATCCATCTTGTTCCCATCAATGCACTACAAGTCCAATCCCCAATGTTATCCTATGCCACAAGCACCAAGTCTGACTCCAAGGTCAAGTCTGACTCCAAGTGGGTCTTTGGAGGGATGGAGAGGCCCTTGAGGGCCTTGTAGGTGATCGTGGCCTGGCTCCAGCCTGACATCTTGGAGGGCTGGGGACATGAGGGGCAGGAATCATGACACCCAGGGGACAAAGGTTGAGGTAATCATCCTCATCCTTTTCCACATTTGCTGGAGGGTCAGGTATTTCAGACCCACTCTCCAGACTTTGTTTCTCTAACAACATTTCAATTAATTCTCACTTTTTGCCGTTAACAGAGAGATTCCTTTCTCTACACAGATTTTTAAGATAATCCACAGTGTAACTAAGGAGGATCTCCTGACTGTAACTTTCCCTATCAGACATGATTAAAATTTGCTTTTTAGTGATGTTTAACCTTGTGGTAAGTTGATCCAAGGTAATAGCAGCATTGTAAGTGCAATTACTATACTTTATCCTCACCACTGCACACCAGTGTTAGGCAGAATCATATGCAGTACCCTTTGGGAACACCACAAACAATTAAGACTACAAGTGCAAGTACAAATACACCTTTGGTACAAGCCTGTACTACACAGTAAAGTGGTAGCGATGGCTGAGCAGCCAGACTTATCTCAAGAGTAACGTGAGCAGTATCAAAAGTTACACAAAGGACAGAAATTACTATGGTTCAAAGAAACACTGACTCCAGGTTTCTGAGTAAAAGAATATACCTTTATTTACACATTCATTTGTAAAACAGTTGACTAGATAAAGCAGCAGAAGAATCACACTCTTAATATACTATACAACACTCAATCAATTCTGGACAATTTAGGCTCAAAATGAAGTGTGAGCAAAATGGCACTCCAGCAATTAAAAAGGGAGGGAAAGACAAGGTTATACAAAATTAAGCAGCACCAACAAGTAAGTAGGCAGGGCAATCTAGAAAAGGCTTGCTACAATGAGGATTCAAATTAATAGGCCTGGGCCAATGTTAACGGTTCAGAGTCTTTGCAGAGGATCACACAGTTCAGAGAAGTTTGCGGTTAAGGCTTTGACAAGAGTTCGAAACAAAGTTGGTCGGAAGAAAAGTTACTTAAAAGAGAAGAGAAGGAGAAGCCCTATGATTGGTGAAAGATTTAAAACACTTTCAACACGGTCAGACGGAACGAACAACCGGGTTTGAACAGAACCTTAGAAGAATAAGAATGCTGTAGCTGAGGCAGAAGTTCCTGGCAGATCCTGCAGGCTCACGGTTCCTGAAGCGACTGTCGGACTGACACGAAGTAGTCTTCCAGTCTTTCTGCTTCATGTCAGTCCGACAGTCACTTCAGGAACCGTGAGCCTGCAGGAACCGTCAGGAACGTCCGCCTCAGCTGCAGCTTCTTCTCCATTTAAAGGTACTGTGCAAATCCGGTTGTTCGTTTCGTCCAGCCACGGTGAAGATGTGTGAAACCTTTCACCAATCCGAGGGCTTGTCCTTCTCTACTCTTTAAACAAACTTTTCTGCAGACCAACTTCGTCTGGAACTCTTGGCAAAGACTTAACCGCAAACTCCCCTGAACTGTGTGATCTTGTGCAAAAGACTTTTGTCCTAACGACTTTGGCCCTAAGCCTTTTTGATCTGTGTTAGGCAGAAACCTGTGCAGTTCCCTCTGGGACCACTGCAAAAGATTTAAGACTACAGGTGTTTGGCAGTAAACCCACTTGGTAGCAGTCTGTACCACAAAGATTCACTTGGTAGCTGTGGCTGAGCAGTCAGACTTCCCTCAAGAAAAGTTAGGTCGTATTTGGAGTATACAAGATAGGGCAATTTACACAGTAGAACAAGCAGACACGGATCAGAGCTTGGGTGTAAAGATATATAATTATTTATTTAAAAACACATCTATGGAAAACACACTGGAACTAATATGGCAAACAACTTCAATCAAGGTTACTATAAGTATATATCAATCCCATAACAATATTGCGACAAGTCTAGGTTCAACAGCACCACTTATTTGCAGACAGAGGTGAATGCTTTAACCTAGATGGCACTCTAGTATTCGTTATAAAGGGCGAGAAAAAGGCAGGGTATCAAACCAACTCAGTACCAACACTTTTACGAAACAAATGCAAGGCGAGCAAGGCAGGGTCTACTGTAAATCACAAAGTTCAGAGGCCAGGCCCACTCGGAGAGAGGCAAGGCGGTATGTCCCAAAAGTATCACAGTGGAAATGCACTTCAAGTCTTTGTAGCAAAATGTCACAGAAAGGTTGGACCAGTTTAGAACAAACGTTTAAGAAGGTCTGGAGGCGACCCAATGGAAAGGTAAGGATTTAAGACACCTCACGCTAACCGTTTCAAGGGAAACCAGGCCGACACAGTACCTTGAGAGTGAAGAGACAGCTCCGGCGGGGGCAGTTGTTCCTGGTGGTGGATGCAAGTCGGGGCTTTGCCAGAAGATGAGATGATCTCGTTGTCGAGGAAAGTTGAAGATCGTTGCACCACCAGGGAAGAGACCAGCCACAGAGTGCTCTGTCACAAGGCACCACCTTTTGGTCGCGGTGCAGTGGTCAGTGGCTATCCGGTTACCGGGGTGCTCAGCACGGGCAATTCGACCACTGGACGTCCTGGAAGCGAAGAAAAAGCAAGGGACTGGTTGTTCCCACCAGTCAGGGGAAGAAGACTCTCCAGCAGGGAGATCTCCTCTGTTGTTGGGAAGTGGTGAGTCGGTTCAGCAGGGCTCCACCGGAGGTGTCGTCGTTGCAGGTCGGCTCAGCTTTACCCTCGTCGGATTCTTAGGTCCTGTGGCGACTTCTGAAGATCCAGTCCCAAAAGCCCTGCTTTTATGCAGAAAACCCCCATTCATTCAGCCTAGCTGTCAATCAAACATGCTAAGTGGTGAGCGGGGCGGCTCACCACTCGGGCCAATCACACAAGAGTGCGACTTGAGTTGACAAGGCAACTCAGTCCAGGGTGCCTAAACCCCCTCCCACACCCCCTGTGGTACCCAGACAGAATGGCACCACTCTGGAGGGCTTCTGTGTAGAAGCCCGCCAAAAGTGGAACAAAGGGCTCAACCTTTGGTTTCGGAGTTACAGAGGCGAACACATACGCCATTTTAAAAACCGAGTTCTGGCAGAAACTACCAACCGGTGGATTTATTTAAGACAAATAAACCAGTGGTATGTTAGAGACTAATGTGAAAAAGTGTTAGCCTCCAACAATGGGAAGAATCCCATAGGAATATATTCGCGGTCGAATATAAAAAGTAGTATCCACTGCCACCAGCCAAAACTCGACAAGGGGGACGGGACAATGCCCCCTCGAACAACAGACCCAGGGGTAATCGAATTACCCCTACCAGTACGTCCACAATAGGATGGTTTGTACTAGTTCTGTTAGTAAATTTAGGTCAAGTAAAGCCAATGGTGACTTTACATGCCCTGGGAGACAGTAGTCAGTCCCAGGGTATGGAGTCTATGGTGGGGATCCTCTAGGACACCCCAGTGTTACGGCACGGAGGGTGCGGTGTAACAACATAGCAAAACACATGAGGCCCTATGGAGTAAAAGACCCCATAGCCCATAGAACACATTGACATTCAAAGAAATCAACCACATTCATGTCCAAGAGTGGGAGGAAAAGAGTCTCACTCTTGGCAGGATGAAAAAAACAAACTCCAGAAATCCAGCAAAGTTGCTGGGGGACTCACTAGGTTAGGAAATTCAGCCTAAACAGAGAATTCTCCCTAACAATCTGATTCCATCAATGTAGTTCCTCTTTCTAGATTGCTCTGCTTACTTAACGGTTGGTGCTGCTCAATTTGTTTCTAACCTTGTCTTTCCCTCCCATTGAAATTATTGGAGTGCCATTTTGCTCACACTTCATTTTTTAGCTTAACTTGTCCAAAATGTACTGGGAGTGGTGTGGTGTATTAAGAGTGTGATTTTCCAACTGCTTTACTTTAGTGAGATGTTATACAACTGATGTGTAAATAAGGAACAAGTTACTTACCTGTAACTGTTGTTCTCCAGCATGGGTCTGGCATGGATTCACATGCTCATGAATATTCCCCGTCGTCAGGCTGGGAATCCTCGGTAAAGAAAAAACCAGTATCAGTTTCGTTTCTGATCTGTCTTTCGTAGTAATAACCAATCACTGGTCTCTGCGTCATACTGACCACAGCCAATGACTGCCCTCTACCTAAGTACCGCCTCTGGCAGCCATCTTCAGATTTGGAGCACGTGAAGTGGCAGTATGACCAAGTGAAGAGCCGCAGAGGGGTAGGCGGGAGGGTTCGCATGTGAATCCATGCCAGACCCATGCTGGAGAACAACAGTTACAGGTAAGTAACTTGTTCCTTCTCCAGCATGGGGTCTGGCATGGATTCACATGCTCATGAATAAAGAATACATAGCAGTATACACATGCACAACCACGGGAGGTGGCAAAGGCTCAACATTAAGCATAGCATCAAACTCAACATTAAGCATCTTACCTCCTCACCAGGCTCACCTCAGGCGAACAGGTTGCGCAGCACTGCTTGGCCGACCCTGGACTCCTCCCTGGAATCCCGATCGACGCAGTAGAACTTCGTGAAGGTGTGCGTCGACCTCCACGTAGCAGCCCTGCATATGTCCAGCAGGGGCACACCAGAAAGGAACGCCGTGGTAGCTGCGATCGCTCTGGTGGAATGGGCTCTCGGACGGCCGGGCAAAGGTCGGTTTGCCAACCGATGACAGTACATGATACAGCCGGAGAGCCATCTGGAAATGGAAGCCTTCGAGAGAGCCTTCCCCTGATTGACAGGTCCAAAGTTCACAAAAAGTTGTGACGTCTTCCGAAAACACTTCGTGCGGTCCACGTAGAACTTCAGCGCTCTAGCTACATCCAGCGAGTGCAAAGTCCTCTCAGCCGGCGACGAAGGCGACGGGAAGAATACAGGCAACACCAAGGGTTCGTTGAGATGGAATTCCGACGGTACCTTGGGCATGAAGGAGGGGTGCGTCCTGAGCACTACCCTCGTGTCGTGGAAAGTCAAGTACGGGGCCTTGCAGGAAAGGGCCTGGATCTCTCCCACTCGTCGTGCGGAGGTGATGGCCACAAGAAAAGCAGTTTTCCACGATAGAAACTTCAACGGAGCCGAGTGCAGAGGCTCGAACGGAGGTCCCATGAGCTTGGTCAGCACCACGTTGAGTTCCCACGCCGGGGCCGGAGCCTTCACCGGCGGGAACGATCTGAACAGTCCCTTCATGAACTCTTTCACCAGGCGATGAGACCACAAGGACGTCCGCCCCGTGGTTCTGGTGTATCGGGAGATTGCAGCAAGATGAATCTTGATGGACGCGTGTGCCAGGCCAGCTTTGGCCAGCGTCAGCAGGTACGGCAGTACTTGGGGAGCCATAATCCGTAGAGGGTTAATCTTCTGTGCGTGGCACCAGACAGAGAACCTCTTCCATTTGTGTCCGTAGCATTTAAGAGTCGAGGACGCCCTGGCCTTTGCAAGAACCTCTCTGCAGTCGGCCGGTATGTCGTATCCTCCAAACTCTAGCGCTGCAGGAGCCAGGCCTGCAAGTTCAGCGACTTCGGGTCGTGGTGGAGGATGGCGCCTCCTTCCCTGGAGAGTAGATCCGCGTCCGCCGGCAGCTTGATCGGCGGGGACGCTGACAAGTCCAGAAGGTCCGGGAACCATATATGCCTCGGCCACGAAGGTGCGACGAGGATCATCCTGCACCGTGACCTCTTGAGCAGGTTGACTAGCCGGATTAGCAGAGGCAAGGGAGGGAACGCGTAGAGGAACAGGCCCTCCCAGGGGAACGAGAAAGCATCGCCCATGCTCCTCGTCTGGGGAAACCTGCTGGCAAACCTCCGGCACTTGGTGTTCGTCGCCGTCGCGAACAGGTCGATCTGGGGTGTGCCCCACCGTCGGAAAAGGCGATCCACCAGATCCTGCCGTAGTTCCCACTCGTGGCACGAGCGCAGCTCCCTGCTGAGTGAGTCGGCGATGGTGTTTTTTATCCCTGCCAGATGAAACGGCACCAGAAAAATCCTATGGGCGACGGCCCAATGCCACAGGTCCTGCGCCTCCTTGGACAGCGCTGGGGACCTGGTTCCGCCCTGTTTCCTGATGTAAAACATGGTGGTGGTGTTGTCGGTGAAGATCCTCACCACCTTGCCCTTGAGGGACGGAAGGAAAGACCTGAGGGCCCAAAACACTGCACGGAGCTCCAGGATGTTGATATGCAGGGACTTCTCCGTCGGGAGCCAGAGTCCCTTTGCGTGCAGATTTTCGGTGTGCGCTCCCCACCCTTCCAGGGAGGCATCCGTAGTCACAGTCTCCTGGTGGGCTGGGGTCTGGAAGTCCATGCCCGCCGTCAGATGCGCGCGGGTGCCCCACCACCGTATCGCTCGTCGGAAATTCTCGTCGAGCTTGATCCTTTCCTCGAAGCTGCCCGTCGTCTGGATCCAGCGCGCATCCAGGAATTCTTGCAACGGGCGCATCCGGAGCCTGCACATGGGAATGAGGTAGATGCAGGAAGACATCATCCCGAGGAGGGACTTGATGGACCTCACTTTGGCCGCGTCGGCCACCAACATCCGTTGCACCTTGCCCAAGATGGTCCTGGTCCTCTCCTCCGACGGGGAGGCCAGAAGGGACACTGTGTCGAGCCTCGCTCCCAGAAACAGTGCGACTTGCGCGGGCACCAGGTGGGATTTGGCGTAGTTCACGAAGAATCCCAGTTCCGTGAGGAGTTGGACGGTCCTTGCCGTGTGAACCACGGCGAGCTCCCTCGTCTTGGCGCGGATGAGCCAGTCGTCCAGGTAGGGGTAGACGTGGATCCCCTCGCGGCGCAGCTGCGCCGCCACCGGTGCGAGGCACTTGGTGAATACCCTGGGTGCCGACCGTAGTCCGAAGGGGAGGGCTCTGAACTGGTAATGACGCCCTTGGACCACGAATCTGAGGAATTTTCGGTGCCCCTTTAGGATGGGAATGTGGAAGTAGGCATCCTCCAAATCCAACGACGATAGGAAATCCCCTTCCTCCAGCTGGCCCAGGACGTGCTGGAGGGTGACCATCGGGAACTTCTGCGCCTTGATGAACTTGTTCAGACGTCGGAGGTCTAGGATGGGGCGCCATCCTCCCGTCTTCTTCTTCACGAGGAAGTATCTCGAGTAAACTCTGGAGCCCCGAAGCCTCTTTGGGACGATTTCGATGGCGCCCTTCCTGAGCATCGCCTTTACCTCCAGGAGAAGTTGAGGGACGTGAAGTTCTTTCCTGGCCACGGGGGGGACGCACGGGCACCTTCTTTGAAACTCGAGCGCGTGGCCCCGAGCCAGGGCGTCCAGCACCCAACGGTCGGTGGAGATCGACTCCCACACGCTGACGAAGCCCGCCAGCCGGCCTCCCACCGGGGTGCTCCGGTGGGGGCCCGACCCCACCGCCGGTTCAATCCTGCTTGGACGCGGCCTTGCCGCCTTGACCTCCTGGGCGACGACCGGCGGGGTCCGCTAGACTTGCCTCGTCCTCTGTAGGCCTCTTGCGACGATGAGCGGGCCGCTTGACGGTAGGAAGCGAAACCGCCGCCGGAACCTCTGGAGGCGCCCTTGCCTCCGCTGCTCCGAAAGGGCGTCCGACGTTGCTGCAGAACTCCGAGGGCCCGGGCCGTCTCAGTATCTGCCTTGATGGCCTGAAGGGAATCGTCCACTGTCTTCCCAAACAGGTTGTTCCCGTCGAAGGGCATGTCCAGGACTCTGGTCTGGACGTCCTGCCGGAAGTCCGTAGCTTTGAGCCATCCACGACGTCGAAGGCAAACGCCGTTGCCCAGCTGGCGGAACCCAGTGTCGGCGATGTCCAGAGCTCCCTGTCGTAGCGAGCCACGATAGCCAAGGCGTTGGCCGCTTTAATCGTCGTCGCTGCCGACGAGATGACTCTACGTCCCATAGCATCCAATTTCTTTTCCTCGCCGTCCGGCGGGGAAGTCGATGTGGATGCCGCACCCCCCCCCCGCTTTCTTCCTGGCTGCCGCGGAGACGACGGAATCCGGGGTAGGCTGCGCCCGGAGGCACAGGGGGGCCGTGTCCGGGACCCGGTACTTTTTCTCGTACCGGTCTCTTTTAGCTGGCGTCGTGGAAGGGTTCTTGAGGAGGGAAAGGCCCTCATCCCAAATGTCGTCCAACAGAGGCACTGCGAGGACCGTCTTCCTCTTGGCCTCGCGCCGCTGATAAAGGAAGCCTTCCTTTTTCTTCTCCTCAGGGCAGAGTTGGAAAAGCTCGGAAGCCCTGGAGATCATGGAGTGGAAAGATCCGATCTCGTCGGGCGGAGAAGCCCTGGCGGGAGGCGACGACGGAATATCCTCGTCGTATGCCTCGTCGTCCGTACCCGTCGCTGCTGTGTCAGTCCCCGTATCATCCCCTCGGGTGGACGGGGAGGAGGGCTGGACGGGGCGCGACGGTTGAAAAGGAGGTGGTGGATGGATCCTTCTTTTCTTGGCAGGGGGAACACCAGAAGGTCCCGGTTCTGGATCCCCCGACGGGAGAGGTTCCTCCGTCGGTAACGGTAGTCTCGTCCTTATCTCGGAGCATAAGGACTGTATGGCCAACAAAATGGCCGCCGAGTTGTCTTGCGGCGCTGGCAGAGGGGAATCCGACGGGCGAGCAGGGGCCCCGTCGGTATCCTCGACGATGTCGTCGCCGTCGTCACCTGCGTCGGGGTCCATTCCGATGGGCTGGCCTTCTTCCACGCCTAGGCCGTGGCTTAAGACCTCGATCAGTTCCTCTTCTGAGGTTGAGGCCGAATCTACGACGACGCCCTGCCCCCCCTTCTTCTTCCCCACGGAGGGTTTCACGGGGGTCCTATCGATGGGCACAAAAGAAGACTCCCTCCGAGGAGGCAGGGAGATTCTGGGCCCCGAGGTCGCCACCACTGGCGCAGCTTCCACAGGCTGAGCCAGGGCCGCCGCGACCGTTTCGATAGAGGGCTTGGTCGGATGGATCAAGGCCTTCACCACCTTAGGTGCGCTCACCGCCTTATCCTTGAGGGAGGGGGCACTGCCACGCTCCTCCTCTGCCTTAGAGCTCGACCGGGGCCTCTCCAGGAGCTTCGCCGGGTGCTCGGCCTTCCTCTTACCCGACCCAGAGCGTTGGCTCGTGGTTGATGGTGCAGGGGAGGGTGCGCCCTGCCTGGCGCCCGTAGAGCCCGACCGTTCGGCGCTCCCGGTGCCAGCGGACTCGCGGTGCTTAGCCTTATGTTGGGCCCCCGTCGCCGGGGCGCCCTCAAAGGTCTTAGAAGACCGCTCGGATTTCTTCTTCTTCTCGCCAGACGGGCTCTTACCCTCCAGCCAGTCGGCGAGACGTTGATGGCGGTCCTTCATGGTCCGTTCCGACATGTTGCCGCAAAACGCACAGTCCTTTTCCACGTGCGTCTTGTCCTCATGAAGGCAGTAAAGGCAGAAAGAGTGTTCGTCCTCCTTAAAGACGTTCTGCAGCTGGCATCCAGGGCAGACCCTGAACAGCTTTCCGGGCGTCGAGCTTCCCTTCTCCTGGGCCATCTCCGAGACCGGGCCTGAGAAGCTTCTGGAGTCCTCCGAAGTGTAGCTCGACGAAATCTTCACCCTTGAGGGGCGCAGACGAATCCGACACGGGTCCCCGTTGATCGGATGTAGGATCGGTGGAGCTTGAGGCTCTTTTGACCGAAAGAATCGAGTTTTTGTGAAAAATAGCACTAACGCTCGAGAGCAATAGCACGAGGATCCCAACACATGAACGTGCGGTAAAAATCTGAAGATGGCTGCCAGAGGCGGTACTTAGGTAGAGGGCAGTCATTGGCTGTGGTCAGTATGACGCAGAGACCAGTGATTGGTTATTACTACGAAAGACAGATCAGAAACGAAACTGATACTGGTTTTTTCTTTACCGAGGATTCCCAGCCTGACGACGGGGAATATTCATGAGCATGTGAATCCATGCCAGACCCCATGCTGGAGAAATATATATTCTTTTACTCAGAAACCTTGAGTTAGTGTTTGTTTGAATCATAGTAATTGCTGTCCTTTGTGTAACTATTGATACTGCTCACTTGCTCTTGAGATAAGTTTGGCTGCTCAGCCATTGCTACCACTTTTACTGTGTAGTACAGGCTTGTACCAAAGGTGAAATTGTACTGTCACTTGTAGTCTTAATTGTGTGCGGTGTTCCCAAAGGGTACTGCATATAATTCTGCCTAACACTGGTGTACAGCGGTGAGGATCAAATATAGTAATTACACTTATAGTGCTGCTATTACCTTCGATCAACTAACCACAAGGCTAACATCACTAAAAAGCAATATTAATCATGCCTGAGATGGAAAGCTACAGTCGGAAGACCCTCCTTAGTTACACTGTGGATTATCTAAAACATCTGTGTAGAGAAAGGAACCTCTCTGCCAAAGGCAAAAAGTCTGAATTGATTGAAAAGTTGTTAGAGGAGTGGGTCTGAAATGCCTGACTCTCCAGTAAATGTGGAAAATAATGAAGATGATAATGTGTCTATTATTGATGTGTTAGAGGAAGTAGATGTGTCTCCTAATGTAGGCCTCACTGCTCCCTTAACTGCTCAGCAACCTCAACCTTTGTCCACTGGGACCCCATCAGGTCCTACCCTCAGTCCTGAATTAATTGCTCTAGAAAAGATGAGGCTTGAATTGGAATTCAAATGTTTAAATGCTCAAACTGACCACAAGCACCAAGAACTTAAGCTCAGAGAAATGGAGTTGAATCATGAACTAGAAATGAAAAGGTTATCTCTTGAAAATGCTTCTCTCCCAGAGGCTTTTAGGTCTTCCAGTCCTAAGAGAGCCGGTATGCCTAAAGAAATTGTGGGTATGTATGAGGTTAAGCTTGATATTTTGGATTGGTTGGAAATGTTTGAATATAACCATGGGATTCAAGGTCTTACAGGGAATCAGTTGCTTCCCTGGCTCTTCTCTAGGCTACCCACTGTTGCATCTGATGTTGTGATGGAGTTGGGGGAGGTGGATAGGATGGATTATGAGTGTGTGAAGCTAGCTTTAATTGCTAGATTTGGGAAGACCCCTTCCCAGTACCGTAAGAGGTTTAGGACCCTCAAAAAGCATGATGGTACCCCTTTGGCTACCTGGGTATGTGAATGTTTGAAAAACTTAGATGGTTGGGTTAAGGGTTACAGAGTGAACACTTATGAAGGTATGAGAAATCTTGTTATGTTGGAATCAATTTATGACGCCTGCTCTCCAGAGCTCAGACAGCACTTGGCTGATTCTAAGGAGACAAATCCTAAGAAGTTAGCTAAGGCTGCTGACTTGTGGGTTGCCAACAGGGCTACTCACAAGGAGTCTGGGGCAACTCAGAAGAAGACTGAGGGAAATCAGCCAAAGAAAGATAACAAGGAGAATTCTAATACCTCCAATCCAAAAGAGGGCCACAAACAGCAACATAAGGATAAACCACCAGGGAAACCAAATCGGCTAGTGCACCATCTGGATCCAAACCAGATGGAGGTCAGAACAAACCCCCATTCATCAAGACATTTGGGAAATGTTATGTTTGTGGGTCAACTGGCCATGTGAAAGGGATTCCCAGATGTAAGGGTAAACCTTCAGAGGTGCACACTGTCTCCTTAGCCTTCTCCCAAGAGGAAGAAGTACCTGAGGCAAGTGGAAACGTTCACCTACTGGCTGATGAACCCATGAGAGTCTCACCTAGTGTTTCTTTAGTGTCCCTGGGCTTGTGGGAACAACAGAATTTAGATGTCTATAACTCCATCCCAGATAATACTAAAGAGCATTATAAAGATAGTGTTCTTGTAAATGGACAGGAGACCCTTGCCATCCGAGACACGAGCCAGCATAACTGTGGTGGATGAATCATTTTTCAAGGCCGGAGGATGTTGCTAAGGCACCCAAACGCCTCACCAAGTTAGCTGGAGGCCCTGTGCAAATGCTTTACCAGTTACCAGCTCTCATCTAGTGTACTGATATGACTGTAAACATACCTGTTAGTGTGCAGAGTGAATGCCCTGGGAGAGTCCTGTTGGGTAATGACCTGAAAACTCTTGGAGTTGTGTCAAGCACCCCCAGGCCTCCCAGTAAGAGGACACAGGAGCTCACTATGCCTGCAAGGGAGAGGACCTTAAGAGACTCTCCAGAGGAGTTAATAGAGGAAACTATCACTCCCACTCCACAGGAGTTGCTCACTGCTATTTCTGGAAAGAAAGCGGCAAAGGGGAAACCCAAGACCTGAAGGAAAAAGACAGAGAGCACCCCTGTGCTACCAACAAGGACATCCCCAAGATTGTCCAAGGTCACACCTGTGACTCCTCTGCCTGCTGAGGCAGAGTGTGAGGTACGACCATGTGTGGTTGATCCAGTTTCTGACAGGCCCGGACTGACTCACCGGGACACCGGAAATTCCTCCGGTAGGCCTCGGGGACCTAGCGCCTCTTTTTCTTTGGGGAAGGACACATAAATTCAATGTTAACATAACGATGCAAGCTTGGGTGACCTGCATGATTCTGGCCGTTCAGCCTGTAGATCGTGCCTGGGCATAGTGGGGGGCACCGCCAGGGCATCACTGCACGTGCCCTAGCATGCACGCATGCGCAGGTGCAGCCCAGCCGACCATTGCAACCTGCCAGTGCTTCAGCAATGACGAGGTGAGAGCTGCCGCCTGCATCTGTTCCAGTTCCACAAAATGGTGTGTTTGCTGGCTGTGGACGGCTGACAGCCTGCCTTGCACCATGTAATGTTTTGTGCAAAGGATTAATCATGAAAAGTACGTTAGACTAAACGTGCACTGCAAGCCCACGGGCGTCCATCGATCTCTCTGGCTCTGCACAGCCTTTGGTGTCAGTCCTCTAGGTATTCATGCCCAGGCTAGAGTCCAGTCCGAGACGGTCCCCAAATATTAAACCTAACGGTGAACTTGGTGCCAAGATATGTTAGAGTGTCACCTTATGGAGCGCCTCTTCCCGAAGCTAGCAAGTTCTTTTCAAAGTTATTTCACGGCAGTCTGATGGGTATCCTAACATCTGAACCCAGCTTCTCAAAATTAATTTGGGGTAGCAAGTCTTCCGACCGATTTTGTTCATGCTTTTATTCCGGTTTCATAATGCTTTTTCTATCTGTTACCACGCAATGCCTGTTCAATAATTCTTTGACCCCACCTCCGCCTCGTGTTTGAAGTGCTCATGAATGCCTTGAAAAGCTTTGCGTTAAGCTCAACTTCCCGTGGAGTCAGGATTCACAAGGGAACATAAGAGTAATAATAATAATAATTTAGCATTTATATAGCGCTACCCTCAGGTATTTGAGCGCTGCTTATTATTACCCACGATGTGTGGTGCTCATTATTTATTTATAGACCTCAGAAGAATGAAAGGCTGATTTTGGCCCAGCCGGGATTCAAACCTGCATCAGCAGGCTTTGCACAGATGTCAAAGCGAGCGCTCTACTCGCTGTGCTAGAGTAGTGTAAGGAAAAGCACCGAACACAAAATGTACCTGCTGCAGGAGATCAAGGGGTTAATGTGTTTGACTACTGAAGCTTAGGGACATCTAAACTGAGTTGTATCCGAGCAGAATGTTCTATAAAATGGCATGGTATTACACGTCAGCCACAGCCAGGCTTGTAGTCTGCCACCTTTTCTGGACTGCACTTTTACAGATGGGAAATGTTGACTTCTCAGAGTCGCTGCTGCCTAGCATTCTGGGAGGAGAGTGGGAATTATGCACTGATATAAAGACCAACTGTGCAGATATTTCCCTTGGGTTTTAAGTAACTAAGGTGGAGGTCTTTTTGACTTGCAAGAGAAATGCATTGGAACATTTAGCCACCTTCCCCACTGCCCTTTTACTGTAGATGAAGGATGCAGCAGAAGATTTCTGTCACAACGTGGACCTCCCAACCACTACCAGAACTACTACCAGCACTAGGAACTTAGAGATGCCTTCTGTTGCACTTCTGGCCGTGCAGTGGTGTCAAGCAAAGCCCCACCTGCTCTTGCGTTCGGAAGGGAAGACAGGCCTCGTCGGCCACATTTCACTGCTGATGTCGGTGGGCATTGGATTCGGACACAAGGCACCCCTCAAGCCCTCTTGTACCCCCGTGTATGATGCAGCTCTACCAGACCATCAGCAAGGGAAGCAACGCCAGCCTGCCCGGCCACGAGCATCCTGGACTGCAAGAGGCCAACACTGTTCTCAGCCTGGTGGCCAAAAGTAAGCGCCTTCCTCGTTATTCAATAGAAATATGCCCTCAAATAGAAAGACCCATTTTTGAGCTAGCAGAGAGATTGTGGGAACGTCCCTTCATGAATTCCTCTTTCTTCTTTCTTTTTCTTTGTTACTTTATTTCTTTCTGTCTTTCTTTTGCCCCTTAACTGTCAATCCCAAATGTGTATTTTTTTTTAAAGTTAAAGTTTGTGTCACTGTATTGTCACAATATTGTCTTTTTGTCTATTTTCACTGGTGTGGCTTATTGAAGTAGCTTGCAGCTGGGGGTTTACTTTTGAAATGTCTCTGATTTTGCATAGACATGTGATTTGAGTTGAACAGGGCCATGCTTTGATGCAATTTGCTTTACAAAGTGGTAGCATGGTGTATGTGTGTGGTGCAAAGAAGGAGAGGGCTTTTTGGTCTTTGTTTTGAGAGTCCTCTTTTTCAGTCACTCTAAAACTCGGATTCGCTATGTTGCGCTCCCCAATTTAGTTGCACGCTGTAAATGAGTGGATTTGGGACTGTGGGTTGTTCGTGTGCAGGTCGCCTATGCATCGCTTTCAGTATGTCACAGTTTCAAAACGGCAGTGTGCACACTGTGCCTTAATGTGGACGCAAGACTAAAGGGCATATGCCCTTTCTTCACAATGTCTCCATGTGGGTACTTCCCTTAAGAGTAGTCCTAGCAGTCCCAATGCTGGTGTGTGCACGCCTCTCCCTACACGTTCACTTCTCGATGCATGCCCATTCCTTTCACTGCCCCTTCTGCCTCCTCTATGAGCTCACATCAATTGTTCTGCCCCCAGTCACACTGTCTTCCTGTGGATGCAGTTCTCCTGGCTCAGTCAGCCTCAGAACTGACCTGCTGTCAGGAGCAATCGTTTTGCTTACATGCCCCTTCATCTTCTTGGTCCTGTAACCCTGTGTGCACCCTTTTCGTCTCCTAGGTGTCCTCTGTGACTACATGTCTCAATTTTAAGTTATCACCCTGTGCGTACATGTCACTTCCTCGGCCTGTCACCCTGTGAGAAAATGTTTTACCCCCTGGGTGTCTCACCACCACCCCCACCTTCCATGTGGGTGCGTGTCTTCCTCTACTTGCCCCCTAAGCCCCTTCACTCCGTGGTACATGCTGTTTCTGACACACTCACCTGCTCGGTTTGTCTTCCAGTGAATATGATGAGAACTGTGTATAATATCTATGAATAACCCAGATTTGGCAATAGTTGTATTTTCAGTCGTGCCCCCAATGCATTGTAATAGATACTCTTGCTCGCGCCGTCAGTCAGACTCAGCGTTTGTGTTCCGCTGGGCAAGTCACTGTCTGCCGCCTCCTGCCTCTGCTGATGAATGCGTGTGCTGGGCTTGGGCTCCTAAAATGCTTATTGCGGGCCAGGCGTCAGGTAAGAGAAGCCAGTCCCCAACACACATCGGCCCTCTTTTGACATCTGCCCAAAGCAGACTTTTGCCATGCCGGGGTACCTAGTTTTTTTAACCTTGCTGTCTTCCTGGGTGGTTTCTGCGACTTTCCTTGCACGTTTTTTGTTCCGACCTCTCACACTTGGCACACACTTGGAGCTCTTTAACAATTTACGTTACTGAACATGTTTTGTATTTTGTTACCCTGCTTTGGTTATTTATTCATAACTAAAAGGGATTTTAAGCCACGGACCAAAATGTACTCATTACAGTGTTGTCATTTTCATTTAGTTATATGGTTAGCAGACGCAGGGGTGGAATGGCCTCCCACTAGGCCTCTTTTGTATGGTAACCTAATTTTGTCATAGGAGAACGGTTTGGACTTGGTGAAAATTTGTGAAATGGGGCCACTATGAAAATTATTTCCAGGGCCTCTTTTGGTTCCCAGTCCACCCCTGGTTTCTGAGGAATCAGACATGGAGGAAGACACTGTTTTGGTTGGAGATCTTGACCCTGTTGACCATCCTGAGCTGCAGTCTTTATTGGCAGAAGGTGGACCTAACAGGGCAGACTTCAGCAGAGGAAAAAGAGAGTGGCCTATTCTCGGAGGTCTTCGACAACAGGCTGCTAACCATCTTGATGGGCAAGAGGTTGGAAAGCATAGGTTAAGCTGGGAAGATGTCCGCTGTCCAGTTAAAATGTCGAATCCATAATGTCGAATGACAAAAATGTCGAAAGAAATTGGCCGAAATGTTTTTTCCGAATGTCATTTTTTAATGTACATGTTTTTTTGCAATTGCGAAAATCGCAGCGAAAGCAGCGCACATCGATTCATGGAAGTCCGTGCGCGTGTAAATCCATGGATGTGTGCTAAAATCCTGTGTGGCGCACGCGGGCGCACACGGCCTCAAACAGCGTGCACTACGCACACAGCGAAAGCGCACATAGCGCGGCGCACACAACAAAAGTAGGCGGAACATGGGGCGTAACAAGCGGAATGGGGAACAATGCGTAAAAATGTGGGCGTTACGGGGGAAGTACAGGAGGCAAATGCGCTCAACGCCCACACGCGCGCCTACAACACGTATTCATGGAATCGAACAGGGCTAACGCGTGCGCCAAAAAAGATGCGCTACTCCGGAAACACGTACGCCAGCAGGAAGCAGGCGTACGCGGACCCGTGCAGCATAAAACTGCACACAAACAACAAACAAGCTCAGACGCTACGATGAATATACCGTTCCTCACAGCAGTGGTCGTGGGATACCGCAGGAGGAGGAGGAGGATAGTCAGGGCCAGAATTTTTACACCCAGGACCAGCCTTTTTGGGATGCCTGATGACCAGGTGTATGGGAGGTACAGGATTCCACCTCACATCATACTCGACCTGGTGAATGAGTGGGAGGATGACCTCACATCGCCCACCCTGTGCTACCAAGCACTGAGCCCCTTGGAAAAGGTGCTCAATGTACTGCACTTCTTGGCCACTGGTTCATTTCAGCGGACAAGTGCCATAGTGGGGGCGGGGGTGTCAGGCCACGTAGTCACGCTGCCTACACCAGGTGTTGGCCATCATGACTGCACACCCATCGGTCCGCAGGCACATATACCTGCCCAGAACACCTGCAGAAAGGCAGGCTGCCGTCCAGGATTTTTACAGGGTGGCACACTTCCCCAAAGTGCTAGGTGCCATTGATTGCACCCATGTGGCTCTACGTCCTCCCAGGGCAACTGAGCACATCTATAGAAACCGCAAGCACTGGCATTCCATCAACGTACAGGTAGTATGTGATGCCAACGGAATCATCACTTAGTATATGCCAACTATCCAGGGTCCACCCATGACAGTTTCATTTACAGAATGTCAACCCTAAACCGGGACCTAGAAGCTGGGCGGCATGGAGATACATGGCTGCTTGGTGAGTATAAATGCCACTGCACATGCATGCATGTCAGATACTGAGTAATGTCACAACCCCACTAATGATACCCATCATCACCATCCCAGGGGACAGTGCCTACCCTCTGAGCACCCACATGATGACGCCAATTCGGAACCCCACCACACCACCCGAGGTAAGATACAACACAGCCCATATTGCAACACGGGGCATAGTGGAGCGCACATTCAGAGTGCTCAAGTCACGCTTTCGCTCCCTTGACCGCTCTGGTGGGCAGCGGCTATATGCTCCCCTAGTAGTGTGCAGGATCACAGTGGCAGCATGTGTTGCAACACGCCGGGGCCTGCCGGTGGACATGGTGGTGCCCCCACATCCCCAACCACATGCACGGCCGCTGCACATGGGAGGGGAAAGGGCACGTGGTGAGGCAGCCCGTACGCAGCTGGTGGATAATTACTTCACCTAAAATCATCACAACCCTGTGGAGTGCACACAGCCCTGGCACATACCAGCTGACAATCAATGATGATGACACAAGGGACAGTCAACTGTCACAACCATACTAGCCTGAGATTGGTCACCGGGAAGTGTCACATTGTGTGCATCCCTACCTACCGAAAGACAACCAATGCTGTGTCACAAAAAGAGACACATTTATGCAGCATGAATGACAACCCCCTTGCAAAATACAACATGAAAATAGCGCCATGTCACCCAGCCCCTCGCCATCTCCGCCACCCAACACACCATGGCATGTCATGCAATGTGAAAGCAAACAAAGGAATGCACAACACCTGACACAAGTGTCACAAAGTGCACTGTCCCAAATGGAAACAGGCCACAGACAATATGCTCCCAGTAATCAATAACAAACAGCACACATGACCAAATACTTACCAGCAACACAATACAGCAACACAGCATGAAACATTGCCAAAATATGACAGTACAAATTCAAAGTAGTGCAAGTCTTACAACCTGAATAAGCCAGCACATCGACCCCTTCCAACTGCAGAGTGTTGCTGACAGGCAAATGTGTCAGTGTACTGCATACAACATGAACTGCATCTGCAAAGGAGACAGCCTTGTGAAGACATGAAGAAGGTACCTGCGAATAAGGAGGAAGACATGGATGCACAAGCACATATCAATACACCATGCAGTGTTCAATACAACAATACCCACTAGGGATGTCCACACAGTATTGACTACAGACTGCCCACACAGCTCATGAGAGCCCAATGTCACTGTGTAAGTCACGGTCACTTGGTCACACCCTTTGCAAGCCCATGGAAACGGGAAGCAGGAGGGGTGTGTGTGTCAGGAACCCAAGCATCTAATCCAAACACAGGACAAGCCTGCATGTGCCCAGCTGGAATACACAGTGGATGCCCACGGGAGCCACACAAGGCAACACACTGTAAAAAAGAAAATAATAATAAAAATAAAAAATGGCCATGCGGGGGCCACCCAGGAGGTTCGAGGACAGGGTGCACACCAACACCCACCTGCGTGGATGTTGCGAGAAAAAAAAATACCTCCATGGGCTCATGGCCTGCACAGCTATGCCATTGTGGGAGAACTGCTGTCGCTCTCTTCACCCTCTGCTGCTGCATCAGGAGGTGGTGGTGCTATGGGAGGCAGCCCACGCAAAGCCCTGGTATGGTCCTCCATGGCAGCAAGCATGCGGGTGTGGAAGGTCTGATTATGGAGGATGATAGTGCGGAGATCCCCATGCAGCACTTCACGGGTTGCCTGCATTTCTGCACGCATGGCCTCGCGTGATGCCCGGATCTCCACGGGTAGCCTGCAGCTCAGCTGAGAGCGAACGTGTGAGCTGCTCCAGCTGCTGTTCTGCCCTAAAATTTCGGGAAGCCTCAAGTTCAACCAGAGTCTCCCTGAGGTTATGGAGTTCTACCCTCAGGGCTTCCTTGTGGCCCTGTGACTCTATTGATATGGCTTTGCGCAGAGTCTCCAGTGCTGCTCGTCGGTCCCTGTTGGACGCCAACATGTTTTCCCTGTATGATTGGCAAATGGAGTCTGTTGCCTGCTGTTGTTGCTCCATCTGCCTTTCAGGAGGGAGAATGGAAGTGGCCACCCTCTCCATTGCCTGAGCCATCATTCCAACCGATGCTCCCTGTTGTGCTGCTATACTGTAAATGGAGTTTTCCCATACAGTATTGCCTGGTGGCGAACGGCCACCGCGTCGGCGGGCACCACACCTGTTTGGGGCAAGGCGATCTGCACCTTGCTGTGCAGGCACTGGCTGAGGCTGCAGGACTGCATTCCCCCTCTGATCTGCTGGCCCAGGAACAGGATCAGATGTTGTGGAGTGTGACCCTTCATCCGTAACTGCCAAAGGCGGACCTACCAACACTGACATCCCCATAGAGGGTTCTACCCCTGGCGCAGGTGGGTTGGACAGAACAGAATCCCTGCCAGACACACTCACCTGCGACAGCACATAAGTCTCATCATCCGACTCAGCACCTGAATAGAGGTCTGGGGAGGTGCACCCAGAGACACCCCTGGACAGTATGGTCTGCAGTAAGAAAGGGTTTTCACCCACCACCACACCACGTCCTCCACTGGTGCCCAGTCGTGGCTGAGAATATTCAGGGTCTGCACCATCTCCTCAACCTCAACAGCATCAAGTGCGTCATGACCTGCAAAAACATGAAAGACAACAAATGGAAACAGGCATGAGCTCCATAGCACACACATAGGCCTGACAAGCCAGAGATCCAGTATATGATTTACACATGTCCCACATGACAATAACCCTGGCATGCATGCACTGTCAATGAGTTGGAAGGGGAGGCAAAAAGCAGACACCGAGGACACCAAGATGGAAAAGCAACACATTTGCTGCATGCTGGGTAGCACTGGCATCACACATTAGCCTGTGAGTGGCATGTCCAATACACATTCATGACACATGCCAGCACACAGATGGCATGTAGCATAGCCATGGTACATTTGACAAGTACAGCCATATGTCAGTGAATGAGTACTGTCACCCGTCCATGTGAGATGGACATGATGAGATGAAAAATGCCAAATAGTGTGACAAAATATGCATGTGCCACACACTGCAACACATCCAGTGTACAATGATACAGTTATTGCAGGCAGATGTACACATCAATGGTTGGTCACTTCAACATGACATGAAACAACTATCATGTTCCACATTCCAACAGGCCCCAAAATGTATGTGAGCAGGCCAATACTCAATCAGCCTGAAAGGTCTAATCATTCACATAACAAGGTAACAAAAGTGGGCCAATGTGGGGGTGTAATCAATGACAGAAGCATGTCACATATGTGGCATTAGAGCTAAAAAATGCGTTGCAAAAATGGGAGAATTGAAACAATCAGCCTGAATGAACACTGAAAAATTCAGAACAATGTTGTTGCAAGATGACAGTTTAAGGGCAACTGCAGTAATGTGGCGCTAATTGGCTATTGTGGTCAGAAGGGATACTGACATTCCCAAATCCAGGGCCAGTTAATGTTTTGGAGGAAGCACATGGGTGACCCATACCACTCAGGAGTACACACCGTCACCTGGCACTCATTCAGAACCCGTCACCCAAGCAACATACACATGGATTACACACACATGCATGGGCACTCACCGAACAATGTGTCGTAATCTGGTAGGTCTCCCACGCCTTGGATCTGTTCCTCTGTGACGAAGGTTCCAGCAACAGACACATGTTCAGTGAGTTGGTTGTCCTCTGGTGGAGACCCACCGCCAGTCACCAGAGTAGAGGCATGATTTGAGGCCAGCTTGTTCTTTGCTTTGCGTTTCAGGTCATTCCACCGCTTGTAGCAATCATCAACTGTGCGCCTCACAAATCAAAGGGCACTACTGATGTCCGTGATGGTCTGCCAGTGTGCCCTACGTTGACCAGGTGTGGTCTTGCACCCTGCAGTCACCACCATTTCGCGGCTATGTGCCGACACATAGACCACAAGTGCATCAAGTTCCGCGTCATTAAAGCTAGGCTTCCTTGACGTGCCGGAGTGTGTAGCTGTGTCTGGGGTCTCAGCATGTAGTGCCAGACCACCCTTCTTCTTCTTTTCAAAGGTGGTGCGGATCCTGAGTGGCTTACCCCGCTCTGGTCAGTAGGGGCAGAAGCGCAGGTGGACTGGATACTAGAAGTGTGCTTAGGCACAATGACCATAGGTCTTGGAGCAGGCATTGGCTGCAGGGTGATGTTGGCAGGGCCAACGTCGGTTTGATGGACCTGGACTGACACTGTCCCGGCTGGGAGACTCAGAGCTGGTGTGGATAGAGCTGCAGTTGCCCCTGCAGCCTCCCCACTCTGCCTACTTGGGGCAGCAGGTGACATTGCTGCCCCAGATCCACGTGGCCTGGTGACAGCAACCTTCCCCGCCACACGTGGCTTAGACTTGCTGACCTGGAAGTCAGCCTGGGAGTCATCCTGTGCCGGTTCAGGTGCCAAAATGGGCCAGTCCAACAAGGGCTGAGCTGGGATGGTGTCAGCTATGTTTCCCACAACCATTGGGGGGGGGCATGGGTGTCCCTGATTGGTCCTCCACACGGGGGTCTAGGGGCACCCTGCAAATCCTGGCCACGTCCCCTACCGCGCCCACCACGCCCACCTTTTGGAGGTCAGCCACCTTTGCCTCCCTTACTGCTTGGTCGCCTCCCAACCATGGCACTGATGTTGTTGTGCGTATGTGAGTAGCAGTAAACAATTGTCCTGGGCAATTGGGGTGAAAGGGGTAGGGTACTAGATGTAATTCGTACCCTAGTGCTCTAGCAAGGCTGTATGTGACCCGTGGGGGAAGATGACGGGTCACGCAACGCACAGGCATCCCAAAAACAAAAGCATACGTGTACACAACCCCTGGTAGACCACGTGCGTGGAAAAATAAACCCGCACTACGCTGTGGCACCCAGAAACACAAAAATAAGCATACGCGTGTTACACGCAGCCTAAAATGACCTCTGAAGGGGTACGCGACACACGGGGGCAACCACAGTTGGAAAATACGTGCGCGACTAACCGTCTGCCTTGAAAAAGAATGTGAACAAGACGCGCGTGTGCGCGTAGGCAACACCCCCGCCCAAAGAAGAAAAGAACGCAGTCTGAGGAAACAGGGAGTACGAACTGGAAACGTTGTGAAGTAATCGCATGTGAACCGAGAAGATACACCCGCTCGCGCTCCACAAAAAGCATGTACAAGGAAATAGCATGATACTCGTACCTTTTAAGCCAGCCCACACGTGAAACATAACTTACGCGCTTACGCGCTAAGGCCCTTTCCTCCATTAGCATGGTGACGTGCAGTTTTCTCACGTGCTGATTCACGATGCACCCGTGTTGTGGGCAACGCCCGCGCGCATAACGTCACTGACGCGCTTACACGCTAAGGGCCTTTCCTCAGATTTCACGCTGAAGTGCAATTTTTTCATGTGCCAAATCACTCCGTATCAAGCTGGCCAAGCAAAAACACATGGAAGACCACGCTCCTGCGAAAAAGGCCATTTACCTGCACCCAAAATCCCCAAGCACGCTCCCACCTGCCATCTGCTGCTGCCTGCCTGCCTGCTGCCCACGTACACTGCTATTTGCTGCCTGCACGTCAGCCAGGGGTGCAGTTGCTGTGACCAGCCCTGCTGGAACCGAAGACTCCCGACTGGGATACCATCGCTCCACAGCCCAGCCCCAGGACCCAGTTGCCCACCCACACCTGCCCCTGGGGTTGCCATGTCAGGCACAACACCATCTGGCACCACTGGCAACCCCCAGCCAGAGAGGCAGAGGGCCACAGCTTCAGTGCCAGGGAAGTTGGTGTCCTGGAGGAGCAAGTCCTGGGGCAGTATGATGTCATCTTTGGAAGTTTGCACGCCGACAATGAAGGACGGACCAGGATCTGGATGGACATCGTGACTGCCATCAATGAGGAGGGGGTGGCAGTCCACGACATCAAACATGTCCGGAAGCGCTGGGAGGACTTCAGGTCCAGGACCCTCGACAAGGCCCAGCGCCTCTTGAAGGCAGCGGATGCGAAGGGGCGCCGGGGCCAGCTGTCAGACCACCAAATGAGGGTCCTGGAACGCACACGCCAAGCGCTCCACGTCCAGGTCCTTGAGAGGCAGACCCGTCTGGAGTCGAGCGGTAAGTGTACATGCATACTGATTGGACACTGTGCGTGTTGTGGTGTGCCAGTAATGTGCAGGTTACACATGTATTTTTGTAGGGCCATGTATGGATGTGTATGTACAGGGGCGTGAGGCTGACAAATGTGAGTCCTCTCATGTGTGAGACACATGGATGGTGTATGTGTTGGTAAGCATGCAGGCCAAATGCAGGTGTGGGAGCACACAGATTTGCATTACTGTGTATGTACATTGGCATGGTTGTGGTGTCACACATGGATGGTGGTTCCAGCTGCATGTATCTGCACTGTGTACATGTGCATGTGTGTTTATTTGACAAGTGTGCAACCGTGATGCAACATGGATGCATGTGGCACTGACATGTAGAAGGCTGAATGCCAGATGTGACATGGATGGCGATCTCATCACTGTGATAGTTGGTGGACATGTACACATGCATGTAAGTGTGGTGGCGTGTGTGCATGTGTTGTGCACTCCCCGTGTTTCATGTGACGTCAGGCTCACCTTCGGATGCTCATGCTGTTGTATGTGTATGAATGATGCTGCCTGGTGCTATATTGCTGTGGAATTGCTCATGTGTGTGAGTAGAAATGACATGTGTGTTGGGGAGTGTGATGCCATGTCTGAAGTTTGACACTGTCACTCATGTACAACTGTCATGTGTGTATCAGTCCATTGTTCAGTGCCCTGATGCCTGTGTTTTATCTCTCCCTGTCTGCAGCGTCAACTGATGAAGAGGGCGGAGAGGGTGCTGTGGAGCAAAGCAGCAGGGTTCGCACCACCAGCCGGAGACGCAAGGCCCGGCTCCCCTCCCAGATTGTCATCTCGTCGGGGAGTGAGGAGTCTGGTGCCGCGTCCCAGGCCGCAGCTACCGAGGGTAGGTCCAAGAGGCGGAGGTCGGAGATGGACTCCTCGGCAGCAGAAGGGGCAGCTGAGACCCCACAGGGTCCGACGGAGGAAGATGGCACGGAGTCCTCCAGGTTAGTGGGGGGTTTGGTGGAGGAGGAGGCCGCAGAAACGACACACACGGGGTCTGGAGGTGGGGATTCCACTGGTGCTAGTGGTGCAGTGCAGGGGCAGGGACAGGAGGCAGCACAGGCCGCCACGGAGTTGCCTCTGTGTAATCTTGTCCCTGATCATGTGACTGCATCATCTGGCACCAGCAGGGATGCCTACGTCCAGACCCGTTTTCAGGGGGGGGGATGAGCGCACAACAACTGGCCTTCCTCTCCCTGCAGACGTGGCTATCCGGGACCATGTTGAGCCTGTCCTGGCTGGGATAGCGTTGCGTCAACGGGGCATGCGAGGTGACCTGCAGTCTTTTCGTGAACAGACTGCACGTCATCTCGGGTGCCTCTTTGACCGCATTGACCTACTGGGACGGGTCACCAGTGCTGGATTCCTCCGTGTGCTGGACCTTCTTGCGACCCCCTCCTCACCTGAACCCCCTACGCGCCAGTCGTCCTCCATTCCATCTTTCCACCCATGTATCACCTGGGTACCCTGTGGAGCTGCCTCTCACCCAGCGGCCAGGCTGGTGGAGGACACATCCCTGCCACAGTCGGAAGTCGGACGTCCAACAGGGGTGGCCACCATGACAACTGCACCCCAGCCATAGGAGGACGTGCAGGCAGCAAGAGCCAGGGCGCAGGCACAGGCACAGCAGCAGCAGCATCAAGGTGGGAACAATGATGGCTCGGGGCCTTCAACATCGGAGGGGCAGGCATCGGCCAGAGGGCAGGAGGACCCAGGATTGGAAGTGTCTTCCGTGTGGCAGCGGTTGGGCCAGGCCATAGGTGCGGATTGGCGACGGGCAGAAGAGGAACGGCTCACAATGCTCAGGGCGGAGAACTCCATGCGGAGGGCACTGAGGCGGGCTGAGTGCCTTGAGGCAATTCGCAGGGAGTTGGAGTCCAACATGTCATCGTCCCTGCGAACCCTCGGGGCCATGGAAGAGGACCGCCTCTAGGACATTGAGCGGGAGTTCGATGATGCCCTGGCCCGGGACATCGAAAAGTGAGCCGTTGGACTAGCCCGCTGCCATTGTAGATAGTTTTTAGTTTTAGGTTTCATTTTCGTTTTCCTTTCATTTGGGGTGATTGGACTATGCCCCAAACATTTGTATATAGTTTTTTCTTAGGTAGTTTCTTAGGTAGGTTTCATTTCTTTCGTTGGGCTCATGGACCCTTGACTATGGATTGGACATAGTTGGACAATGGATTATTTTGAACTTTTTCTTTGGATTTCACCATGAATTAATGGATTTTTCTTTTTACGTTTCCTTTGGATTGCTTTGGTGGAGGGAGAGTTTGGACTATTTTTGTTTTGGATTTCTTTGGATTGGTTATACTTTTCATTTACTCATCTTTTGCACATGCTTTTCATTTCATGTTTGCTATTTTGTTATGCTTTCATTTCATTGCTTTTTTTTGTCCATAATACATTTTGATATTTTACCTCCGTGTGTGTAATTCGCTCATTGGGTTCATGCATGTGAAAATGTGGATTTACACAATCAATGCCAACCAGTGTGTGTGTGTGTGACGGACATGTGTTGGTGTACATAGTTGAGTTTTGGTTTGTGTCTTGAGATAGGCATGTCAGTGTGGGGTGGATTGGGAAATCATTGTGTCTCAAGAATGGGGTGGCGTGCTGTGGTATTTTGGTGTAGAAGTGGGCCATGATTGTGCATCTTTATGTCATGTGGGGGGGCATGAGTGGGGGCCTGCTGGCAGGTGCCCCTCACTGCTGGGCGGTGGGGGTGCAGGGGGACATGAGTGGGGGCCTGCTGGCAGGTGCCCCTCACTGCTTGGGGGTGGGTGTGCTGGGGGTGCTGGGGTACATGAGTGGGGGCCTGCTGGCAGGTGCCCCTCACTGCTGGGGGGTGGGGGTGCTGGGGGACATGAGTGGGACATGATTGGGGGCCTGCTGGCAGGTGCCCCTCACTGCTGGGGGGTGGGGGTGCAGGGGGTGCTGGGGGACATGAGTAGGGGCCTGCTGTCAGGTGCCCCTCACTGCTGGGGGGTGGGGGTGCTGGGGGAAATGAGTGGGGGCCTGCAGGCAGGTGCCCCTCACTGCTGGGGGGTGGGGCTGCTGGTGGACATGAGTGGGGGCCTGCTGGCAGATGCCCCTCACTTCTGGGCAGTGGGTGTGCAGGGGGACATGAGTGGGACATGAGTGGGGGCCTGCTGGCAGGTGCCCCTCATTGTTGGGGGGTGGGGGTGCAGGGGGTGCTGGGGGACATGAGTGGGGGCCTGCTGGCAGGCGCCCCCCACTGCTGGGGGTGGGGGTGCTGGGGGACATGAGTGGGACATGAGTGGGGGCCTGCTGGCAGGTGCCCCTCACTGCTGGGGGGTGGGGGTGCAGGGGGACATGAGTGGAGGCCTGCTGGCAGGTGCCCCTCACTGCTGGGGGTTGGGGGTACGGGGGGACATGAGTGGGGGCCTGCTGGCAGGTGCCCCTCACTGCTGGGGGGTGGGGGTGCTGGGGGATATGAGTGGGGGCCTGCTGGCAGGTGCCCCTCACTGCTGGGGGGTGGGGGTGCAGGGGGACATGAGTTGGTGATCACTAGTGCAAGGTGACATGTGGCCTGGCTGGGGGGCATGTCCATGGTGGATGGGCTGCCTGTGGGACAAGACCAGGGATGCAGGGTAGTCCCCTGTGGTGTGGGCTGCCTGCAGGGGCCATGAAGGGGGTAGAGGGCACACCTGGGAGGAGCCACACTGCCAATTCATGTGTGGGACTCCCCGCGCACCCCACTGGATACACGTACCCCGCTCGCACAGGGCCAATCGCGTGTGAAACTCCCCGCGCACCCCACTGGATACACGTACCTCGCTCGCACAGGGACATTCACGTGTGAAACTCCCCGCAAACCCCAGTGATACACGTACCCCACTCGCACAGGGCCAATCGCGTGTGAAACTTCCCGCGCACCCCAGTTATACACGTACCCCTCTCGCACAGGCCCAATCGCGTGTGAAACTTCCCGCGCACCCCAGGAATACACTTACCCCACTCGCACTGGGCCCATCGCGTGTGCAACTTCCCGCGCACCCCACTGGATACACGTACCCCGCTCGCACAGGGCCAATCGCGTGTGAATCTCCCCGCAAACCCCCGAAATACACATACCCCGCTCGCACACGCCCAATCGCGTGTGAAACTTCCCGCGCACCCCAGTAATACACGTACCCCGCTCGCACTGGGCCCATCGCGTGTGAAAATTCCCGCGCACCCCACTGGATGCACGTACCCCGCTCGCACAGGCCCAATCGCGTGTGAAACTTCCCGCGCACCCCAGTAATACACGTACCCCGCTCGCACTGGGCCCATCACGTGTGAAACTTCCCGCGCACCCCACTGGATACACGTACCCTGCTCGCACAGGGCCAATCGCATGTGAATCTCCCCGCGAACCCCCGAAATACATGTACCCCGCTCGCACAGGGACAATCGCATGTGAAACTCCCCGCGAACTCCCGAAATACACGTACCCCGCTCGCACAGGCCCAATCGCGTGTGAAACTCCCCGCGCAGGGGTGTACATGTATTCAGAGGGGTGCGCGGGGAGTTTTACAGGCGTTTTCGTTTTTGGGGGGCTGTATGCTGGTCCAATGGCCTGTGCGCCATGTACGGGATTTGTGCGCTGTGCATGGTGCACGGGGAGGGGTTGGAGGCGTAACTGGCGCTGCTGCAGGGTTGCTGCGCCACGGCTGGTTTTGGATGTTTAAATCCATGAATACGCTGTGCGCGGAAATGGATTTTAGCGCACGCGGCTGGCTGCCAGCCGTGTGCGCCACTTGTGCGCTGGATTCTATGAATTACCCCTCTAGACTTTCAACATTATGTTATTCAAAATTATCACTATAAACCAAGATGGCCTCTTCTACAGTGAACTGACTGAGTCTATCCCTGGGGACTGCAAAAGAATTGTGATGCCCCTTGCCAACAGACTCCAGTTCCTACAGTTGGCCCATGAGATACCTTTGGCTGATCATTTGAGTTTCAACAAGACCAAGGAAAGGCTCCCCTTATACTTCTACTGGCCTAAGATGGGTTCAGAAGTTGACAAATTCTGTAGGAGCTGTCACACTTGCCAAACCTCTTGCAAGAGTGGAGCCAACAATGTGGCACCCCTAGTGCCTCTCCCAATGGTGGGAGTTCCTTTTGAGAGGGTGGACATCGACATTGTTGGTCCCCTTGACCCTCCCACATCTTCAGGGAACAGGTGTATCCTTGTTGTAGTAGACCATGCTACAAGTTACCCAGAAGCCATACCTATGAGAACTGTTATGGCTCAGGCTGTGGCTAAGGCTCTACTTGGTATTTTTACCAGAGTAGGGTTTCCTAAGGAAGTGATATCCGACAGGGGATCCAATTTATGTCCACCTACATGCAAGCCATGTGGAAAAACTGTGGTGTCACTTACAAGTTCTATACAGCCTACCATCCACCAACAAATGGACTGGTAGAGAGGTTTAATCGTACTATGAAGAACATAATAGGTGCTTTAGAGGAACCTCTTAAAAGAAAGTGGAACCTTCTACTGCCATGCCTTCTCTTTTCTTATAGAGAAGTCCCTCAGGAGGGAGTTGGGTACAGTCCCTTTGAACTTCTCTATGGCCATCCAGTCAGAGGTCCATTGGCCCTGATTAAGGAGGGGTTGGAGAGTGCTCCTTCCCCAAGCCAGTCAGAGTGACTGACTATGTGATAGGTCTCCAGAGGAGAATGTCCCACATGATGGCAAAAGCTAGTGATAACTTAAAAGCAGGTCAGGCTCTGATCAAACATTGCCATGACCAGAAGGCCAGCATGGTTGAGTTTACTCAAGACCAGCTTGTATTAGTCATGGTGCCAACAAGGCAGAGGGCCTTGCAGGACAAATGGATAGGACCCTTCAAGGTTGTGGGCAAACTTGGAGAGGTGAACTATTTGGTGGATTTAGGCAGACCTAAGGAGTCTCCCAGAGTCTTTCACACCAACCATTTGAAGGCATATGTCTCGAGACCAGAAGTGGAAGCTTTGCTTCTAGCTTCAGCTCAAGAGGAGGAGGAAAGCGAACCTCTACCTGACCTCCTCAGAGGCCAACCTTTGGATGAGAAAATAGAAGGAGTCAATCTCTCTTCTCAACTGACATCTGAACAACAGGAGGAGTGCAAAGTTCTGTTAAAGCAGTTTGCCTCCCTGTTTTCACTTACACCAGGCTTGACCGCTTGGGGCCAGCATGATATTCTCACTGGTGACTGTTTACCTGTGAAAAGCAGAGGTTACAGAATGTCAGAACAAGTGAGATCCCACATCAAAGGAGAGGTCAACAAGATGCTTGATCCCGGGGTTATAGAGCCCTCTACAACTCCATGGTCCAGTCCAGTTGTTCTAGTACCAAAGCCAGGTTCCAAGGAGTTGAGATTCTGTGTGGACTATAGAGCTCTAAATGCAGTCACTAAGACTGATGCTCATCCTTTGCCAAGGACAGATGAAGTGGTGGATAGACTTGGTTCAGCCAAGTACCTCAGTACATTTGATCTGACGTCAGGCTATTGGCAAATAGACCTGACAGACCATGCCAAGGAGAAAACTGCATTCTCAACCCCAGCAGGCCTCTAACAGTTTAAGGTTAAGCCTTTTGGACTAAAGAATGCACCTGCTACATTCCAAAGGATGGTCAATCAAGTTCTGAATGGGATGGGTGACTTCTGCATGGCATACTTGGATGACATTGCAGTGTTCAGCCCTACACGAAAAGAACATATTGATCACTTAGGATATGTTTTGCAGGCTCTTGAGCAGGTCCATCTGACCATAAAGGCAAGCAAATGCCAAATTGGTCAGAGCAAAGTGGTCTACCTTGCTCATGAGGTAGGAGGAGGTGAAATAAGGCCATTGCCTAGCAAAGCACAAGCTGTACAAAACTGGGCCACACCTACTACTCAAACCCAAGTGAGAGCTTTCATAGGTCTCACTGGGTACTACAGGAATGGTCATAGAGAATTATGGGACCATAGCTTCTCCCTTGAATGTGATCTCCTCTCCACAATTCCCTAAAAAGGTTAGATGGAATGAGGAGTGCACTCACGCCTTTGAAAACCTGAAGAAAGCCCTTTGTCAAGCTCCAGTCCTAAGAGCTCCTGATTATCACCAACCCTTTATTGTGCAGACAGATGCCTCCAATACAGGTATAGGTGCAGTCCTTAGTCAACTGGATGAGAAAGGTAGGGAGCACCCCATTTGCTTCATTAGCAGGAAACGGAAGGAATCAGAAACAAGGTGGGCAATCATAGAGCATGAGTGTTTTGCCATTGTGTGGTCTCTGAATAAGTTTAGACCATACTTGTATGGATCTACTTTTGTGATTCAGAAAGACCACCAACCCTTGAGATGGTTAATGCAAATGAAAGGGGAAAACCCAAAACTTCTGAGATTGTCAATCTGCCTGCAAGGGTTTGATTTCACCATTGAGCACAGAGCAGGACGTCACCACCAAAATGCTGATGGTCTCTCTAGGATGTTTTTAACCGACTAGAGGTAGAAATTCATCCAGGAGTGGATTAAATCCTTCTGTCCCTTAGACTGGGGGGACGATGGTTAGGGAGAATTCTCCAGAAAGGCTAATTTCCCTTACCTACTGAGTCCCTCAGCAGCTTTGCTGGATTTCTAGGATTTATTTTTTTCACCTAGTAAGAGTGTGAGCCTTTTTCCCCTCACTTACATGTGTTTTGCTGTGTTTGTTTAACATTTTTGTGTTCATAGACTGTGGAGCCTCACCTACTCCACAGGCATCATCTTTTTACTGTGTGTTACACAGCACCTTTAGTGCAGTCACACAGGGTTATATTTTAGACTTCCCAACTCAGACTCCATTTTCTGGGACTGATTACTGTCTCCCAGAACATGTAAAGTTGCCATTGACTTTATTAGTCTCTTTAAAAATCCACAGACCCAGTACAAACTATCTTACATCGAGTACTGGAAAGGGTTAATACTTATCCCTTTTTGTCTGTTTCTCTTGGAGCATTGTTTTGCTCCCTTTTCATCAAGACTTGGCTGGTGGCAGTGGTAACTACCCTATTTTTCCTACTGCGGTTATCTTAAATAGCCTTGGTATTGTTTTAGACTATCTTGGTAGCCTCGAACTTAAACCCACTAGACCATATACGTTTTTATACAGTTCCGGCTGGGTTTATTCACCATTTCTTTTTGAAAATGTCTTTCTCGTGTTTTAATCCGCGCACCAAACCAGGTTTGGTTCCTTTGTTCACCGTCTTTTCGCAGGCTTCTACGCAGAAGCCCTCCTTAGGTGCCTGAAAGTCTCGGTAGGCAGGATGTGAGGGAGGGGTTTTAGGACCCCTGCCATGGGTTCCCTTGGTAACCCAAGTTGCACTCCTGTTTGATTGGTTAGGTGACTGTCCGGCCAGGACAGCCACCCTGCTGTGTGATTGACAGCCAGGCTGTTTGAATGGGGGACAACTGCATAAAAAGCAGGTCTCTGGGTCTGGAAAGGCAGAGTCGCCACTGGAATGAAAGAACTGAGGAGGAGCTGACAGAAGAGGACCTCTACAATGACTGAACCGCCCGGTGAAGCCCTGCTGCAGGTCTGAATCTTCAGACTCCAATAACAGAGAAGATCTACCAAGAATCTTCTTCCCCAGATCTGGTGGGACCAACCAATTCGCCCAAACTGCAAGCCAGGACTCCCTCCTCTGGTCTAATTTGCTGTACAGAGCTACAGTGAACCGGATAGCAAGGAAGGTCGGACCCTGCTTGGGTTTTAAGGAGCGCACCTTTTATTTGTTGCTTTTCTCTGCTGCTGCTTTCTTCCCTGGGCAGTTCAGGACCCTCCAGTCTTCCTACTTCATGTCAGTCCGACAGTTGCTTCAGGAACCGTGAGCCTACAGGAACTGCCGGGACCGTCCACCTCAGATACAGCTTCTTTTCCATTTAAAGGTACTGTACAAATCCGGTTGTTCGTTTCGTCCAGCCACGGTGAAGGTGTGTGAAACCTTTCCCCAATCTGAGGGCTTATCCTTCTCTACTCTTTAAACTAACTTTTCTTCCGACCAGATTCATCCGGAACTCTTGGCAAAGACTTATCCACGAACTACCCTGAACTGTGTGATCTTGAGCAAAAGACTTTTGTCCTAATGACTTTGGCCCTAAGCCTTTTTGATCTGATTCTATCACTATAGTTCCTCTTTCTAGATTGCCCTGCTTACTTACCTGTTGGTGCTGCTCAATTTGTGTCTAACCTTGTCTTTCCCTCCCTTTTAAATTATTAGAGTGCCATTTTGCTCACACTTCATTATTTGAGCTTAACTTGTCCAAAATCTATTGGGAGTGGGGTGGTGTATTAAGAGTGTGATTTTTCAACTGCTTTACTTTAGTGAGATGTTATACAACTGATGTGTAAATAAATGTATATTCCTTTACTCAGAAACCTTGAGTCAGTGTTTGTTTGAATCATAATAATTGCTCTCCTTTGTGTAACTATTGATACTGCTCACTTGCTCTTGAGATAAGTCTGGCTGCTCAGCCATTGCTACCACTTTTACTGTGTAGTACAGGCTTGCACCAAAGGTGAATTTGTACTGTCACTTGTAGTCTTAATTGTGTGGTGTTCCCAAAGGGTACTGTATATAATTCTGCCTAACAAGACCTATTGGCAAGAAATTAAGTCGAGAATTAAGGACATTGTGGGGATATCGCTTCCAATGAGTCCCAAAGTCATGCTCCTGGGGAAAGTCCCGGACGATGGAACATTCCCCGCCTCAGGACCAAGGGCCGATCTAATAACCCAGCTCTTATTGGCAGCAAAACTGAATCGGGCCCGGTTCTGGAAAACCAAAGAGAGTCCAGTGGTGTCGCTCTGGTGGGTTAAAGTCTGGGACATTATTGCTATGGAGAAATTAAAAGCGCACATTACAGGGAAGCAGTCACGGTTCTCCTGCATCTGGGCTCCATTTTATGACTTTGTGCAGGACAGGGAGCAATGTTTCTTTTGTCCACAAACTTTGAGAGAATTGCTACAAAACTGAGAACAAGGAAGCCTTGAGCTAGTGAAGCGGGATTGAAGGGATAGGGGGATAGGGAGGAAGCAGGAACCATAGAAAGTTGGAAGCTATTGGATGGAACCAGGTTTTGTTTTGTTTAATTTGATGGTTTGTTTTACTAATTAACCTGTAAAATGTTGATTGGGGGGATAAATTCTGAAAATGCAAAAGGAATTCCGATGATACACATTGGAGCATTGTGGGCGATATTAATAGTGTTGTACGTTTGAATTTCAATAAAAGATATACATGTAAAAAAAATAGAAAAAACATCTCCCCTCATTTTACCACCTGTAACATGTACCAGTACTGAGACATGGCATCCCCACGAGACGGTAGGTGAAGGAGACAAAGTCTCAGAAGCCTTTGTGGGATATGCAGGTCCCATGCTGCCTAAGCCAGGAGAGATGTAAATATGTCACCGTGGAACAAAACCCGGAAAGGGGGAGGACAAGATAAGACATAACGCCAATCCCAACACTTCTTTTTCTTCCCATAGTTTAGATCATAAGAAATACTATGAAGACCAGTGTTAGGCAGAATCCAGTGCATTTCCCTTAGGGAGCACTACACCAGATTAGGACTACAGGTGAGAGCAATAAATCCCCTTTGGTATCAGTCTGTACCACAAAGATTTAGTTGGTAGCTGTGGCTGAGCAGTCAGACTTATCTCAAGAGGGAGATGAGCAGTATTCAGGTTTTACAAATTAGGCCCACTAGACTATGGAACAAGGAAACACTGACCAAAGCTTTGTAGTTAAAAAGTAGGTATATATTTATTTTATAAACTTCTAATAAAACACATGTATCACAAGTATCAAGCAAGTTAAATTAAGTCAAGGAAAATATACACACTCCCTATATGAATTGTAGACCAAGTGAACCAGAGTGAAAACTGAGCAAAACGGCACAGTAAAAACTACACACAAGGGATTCTCCAACAATTCCTCACAAGGGAGGGAAAGCACACGTTATTCAGAAATAGGCCCTTATACACCCTAGCAACACTCCCCATCAGTTGTGAACCAGTTCAGCAAAACAGTGCATCAATGTAAGCAATACTTAAAATGAAAACTGAGCAAAATGGCATTTCACAATGATCATGCAGTGGGAAGAAAGAGTAGTTATAAGAAAGGGGAGCACCACACAGTTCGAATGGAGAATCAATCTCGAGAAGGCAGGTCTAACAAATGTGACCAGAGACAGTAGGCCTGTGCCAGTTAGTGGTACAGGCAAGGGCCCAGGAGAAAAATGTTCTTGTAGCTGCAGTCTTTGGTTAACCATATTTGAAAAGGTGGTTGCAAAGGTTGCAAAGGTTGGAAAGACAATGTTAAGAGAGAGGGGGGTGGCCAGCCCAACAGGTAGGTAAAGGATTTAAAACACCTTTAGTACTACCGCAAAGAAAGGGCGGCCTGGCGGAACAATGTACCATAAAATGAAGAAGTGGCTCCTGCGGTGGTGGTTGTTCCTGGTAGTTCCTGCAGTTTGGGTGATCCAGCAGAGGAAGAGATGCTCTCGTCGTGGAGGAAGGTTCAAGTTACCGCACTACCCAGGGATGAAACCAGCCGCAGTACTGCCCGACGAATGAAAGGTACGCTCATTTAAATCGCGGTCCGGGTGGACTGGTGCCTGGGGATCCGGCCTCCGAGTACAGGGTACGGGAGATCCGACCAAGGCAGGTCCGGGAAGGCGATTGGCAAACTGGTTGGCCCCACCAGCTCAAGGGAAGAAGGCTCTTGCAGGTGAAGATCTTCTCTCGTCGTGTGGAGAAAAGTGGTGAGACGCTGCAGCAGGGCTTCACCGGTGGTTCAGTCGATGCAGATGTCTTTGGCTTCTCTCCTCTTCGGCTTCTTAGTTCCAGTGGCAACGTCTTGCTCTTCCAGTCCTCAGGACCTTGCTTTTATGCAAAAAGATTCCCATTCATACAGCCTAGCTGTCACTCACACAGTGGAGTGGTCATCTGGGCGGGAGACCCTCCAGCCTATCAGGATAGAGTGCGACATGGGTTGCTGAGGCAACCCTGTCCAGGGGTCCTACTCCCCCTCCCACACAATGGAACCACCCCAGACTCAGTGGCGCCGGAAGGAGGGCTTCTGGGCAGAAGCCCGCCTAACGGACGAACAAAGGATCCCCGACCTGGGTAAGGATTGTAGAGAAAGAAGTTATATTAAAGTTCTGGCAAATAAAACCTACTGGAGCAAAGTTACTATTAAAATGCACCAGCGGTATGTTAGAGGCTGTCAGAAAAAGTGGTAGCCTCGAACAATGGGAAAATCCCATAGAGAAATATTCGCGGTCGAATATTTATGGTAGTAAACACTGCCACCAGCCAGAAACGTTTGAGAGAGGTACTGTAGGGTACACTCTCGAAAATGAACATAGGGGAAAAACTATTAACCCCTTCCAATACCTCCATAGTAAGATGGGTTGTACTGGTTTAGTTCATAGGATTTGACTTGTAAAGTCAATGGGGACTTTACATGCCCTGGGAGACAGTAGTCAGTCCCAGGGTATGGAGTCTATGTTTGGGGGTCGCTACGACACCCCTGTGTCACTGCATGGAGGGTGCTGTGTAACACATGTGAATAAAGATGGCGGAGTCGAGCAGAGTCTTTGGAGTTGCTTGGCGTCTGGCATGTGGAGCAGTAATTCTTCCCTTTTCTTCCTGTGGGCGTGCTCTGCTTCAAAACATGACTCGCACCGCGGAGCGGTCGCGGAGTAGAGCAGAGTCTTTGGAGTTGCCTGGCGTCTGGCGTGTGGAGCAGTAATTCTTCCTTTTCCTTCCTCTGGGCGTGCTCTGCTTCAAAACGTGACTCGCACCGCGGAGCGGCCGCGGAGTCGAGCAGAGTCTTTGGAGTTGCCTGGCGTCTGGCGTGTGGAGCAGTAATTCTTCCCTTTCGCTCCTCTGGGCTTGCTCTGCTTCAAAACGTGACTCGCGCTGCGGAGCGGCCGCGGAGCGGCCGCGGAGTCGAGCAGAGTCTTTGGAGTTGCCTTGCGTCTGGCGTGTGGAGCAGTAATTCTTCCCTTTCCTTCCTGTGGGCGTGCTCTGTTTCAAAACGTGACTCGCGCCGCGGAGCGGGCGCGGAGCGGCCGCGGAGTCGAGCAGAGTCTTTGGAGTCTCTGGAGACTCGGAGCGTTGAGCGTGTTTATTGAACTTAATAATGGCTCCTGTTCGCGTGCGCGATAAAAACCCACAGCTCTTCACAACCGCACGCTGCTTTTCCTGCCTCTTTGGCTCAAACTAAGACTCGGTTGCAAGCACGCCGAGATTTAGCCCTGGGAGAGAAAGCACAATGTCCTGACATGATGGAGCTGAATGGAAATTAATGAAAACAAGAGTATGCATGAAGTGCGTGAAGTGCTTGAAGAGCTTGGAGACTCTGTTGGAGATTCTGTTGCACCTGTCACGTCTAAAGCTCCTGAAGGAAATTTGTCTTGCCAGTGTCATCAGTGCCTGTTGACAACACCGTCCGTACAGATTGTACAAGTAAGTGCCCCTCGAACAATAAATGCACAGACTGAAGGTCGACTGAGGTCATTTAAATGCATTAACTCAAAAATAACTGTAAACACTGTAAACACTGTTGACGAAGTGGGGATTGAGTCAGGGACAGAAGCGGTGCCCGGCCCTGTATCTTTCTCATCCCCGATCACTAATAGTAATGATGGTAATGATGATCAACTGTTTGCCTGTGTGCCCAAAGCGAACACGGTCTCTAATAATGCTTCTAATGCTGTGTGTGTTCAAACAATTCTACCACACAAATGTATGACTCAACACAATAACAATAAGGCATTTGGCTCCACAAATTCAGTAAACGTTAATGGGTTGAAATACAACACATGCTTTTCTACACTGTGTGATCTCACATCCCGCGCTCCCTGCGCTGATGAAATGATCAATAGTATGGGTCTTAGTGTGGGTCTTGCACCCTCGATTATGCAGCCCTTAGAAGACAATGATTCCGAGGTTGTTGTGGCCGTTGTCTGTGTTGGCGAACAAAAACCCATGGGTCTGTCCCCCTTGACTGTACATAACCATGGGAGTAGGGAAGCAGGGGCCCCATTGGCTGACTTACCACAGGTCTTATTTGTACAATCTGAGGACGAAGAAAGAGATGATGTATTCCTGTGGCTGAAACTGAAAAGACTAACTGCGAGACGACCCACGGGAAAGTCACTTTACTCTTTGAAGCTTCGCCTGGGCATTCTATACTTGTATCCCAGGATTTGAATCAGGGCAGAAGAGACTCACCAGGGTTACCTGGCACAATGAATAAGACTCTATACGACCTTTCTCAGTCAAGTAAAATAAACCAACGGAAAGAGGAAAGGATAACATTTAACGCTAATCAACCAGACAATGTTAAAGACTCAAATATTGAAACTTCATCTAAAATTAATTGGACAGGGGGTCCTAACAAGCGGAGAAGGGTGGAATCAAGTTTATCTCCCCCGGTTTTGAGCTCACAACGGCGGCTTGATAAATCTACAATACATTTTAAGGATGTTGGATCCACAAATGCTTTGCAGTTAAGGCCGGGTGACAGTGTTACGAATCCAACTTCTACATCAACGGATTCATCAATTATGGAGCGAGAATATCCAAAAATACGAAAGTCCTACTACAGAGCCCGGTCACGCTCAATCACATGAAAATATGATATAATTAAAAAGCTATTACAAGAAATCCAACCAGTGCTGCTGTCAACTGTAGCAATATCATTAGCACCCTTTACTAAATTGTATGAGCAATTGAATTAAAATATCAAAGACCTATCAACATTGACAGCAATGATGAATTCTAAAGTGATAAATCTTGAAAGTGATAATACTTTGTTCAAATACACTTATCACGAAATGAATACCAGGATTGAAAACTCACTCATTAAACTTACGGATCAAAAAAAAATGCAATATCGAAAAAAGTTGTTTGCTGAAGTAGCGAAAGAAGCTCTTGCACTGCTTGGAACAAAGGAATATAATATGGAGATCAAAAGCCCAAAGTTAAATCAAAGAAACTCAGATCAGACTCATAGCAAAAACATCAAGCTAAACAAGATCCTGCCAATATCAATAACTGGAAGCGAATCTACTTTGGCCGCCTCAACTAAAATAAACGAAAACATACTAACGCAAAAAATGACGAGTCCGTCAGTACCGCTACTATCAAATTTAAATGAGTCTTTAATTGATTGCAATGAAGAACGAGTCTATGCTAAAGCAAAGGCCATTGAACAGTCTCCCGAAAAGAGAACTACAATAGAGGATGGGGCTCAAGTATCTTCAAGAACATGTTCCAAAGATCTTTCCAACACAGTTGTAGTTGGGAATATACCCCACAATCTTGAGGACGCACCAGTTACTACTATTTGCTAGGGTGGTACAAAGCTGAACCCGGCTCTTCGTGACTTCCAACTACCTAGCACTTCGGATAGTGCCTTAAGTACTAATGCATCAAAGTTAGATACCAATGGGGGGGCAACTACTACCGGGAAACAAACTCTGTTGAAACTCTATTCAATGTTCAATAAAGTTTCTGCACCCTTAAAGCAAGCTCCAATAAAAAAGATTGATTAAAAAAAATCCAAGAATCAACGTATGAAAAAACGACAAAATTGTAAATCATCAAGGAAATTTCTATGCAACCTAAAAACAGTCAACGTAACAGTGAATACTAATGCTGGACTCTCGCAAAAGCAAGATTCTTCCACAATCGCCATAAAAACATCGACTGTTGCTCGGATTGCCGAGACTGATAATACTGATAATTCTAGTAATGACTTAATGAATATATCAACATATGATGATGATTGTATGGTTGTTCACGATTTTCCCACAATATGTGAGACGGAAAAAATTAACTTGCCAATTGAAAGCCTGCGTCCATCAAAGAAGGACGCGGTTAAAACCAACGACCCAACAGCAACAAAAACTATAAGTGCAGCAGAAGTACGAGAAGTTGTGCTTAACTCTGCAACAGCAAACATAACTCCTCACCAAGAATCGCTAAGAAAGGGCTGCAATGTGGGCAGAACGTGCATTTTTTCCCAAGATGTGATGGAGCAACATTCTAGGAAAACTCAAAGTATACCTTGTTTCACGTCTTTGAACGCAAGATGGAGCAGGCCGGATCAGCAGCAGAGTTTGATATATGAGAAGTCTGTCTCCAAAACAACTTCTATTGTCAGAAATGAATCAAACATTCAAACCTCGTCAGAGGATTTAATAAGGGATCCTCTGGAAATCAGCAAAGTTAGTGGACAAGAAAGAGTCTGTTCCACTTTCCAATCGGTACCTATGAACTACAATGGCACCGGAAAGATGATGTTGGAGAAGAAAACGCTGAGTGAGAGATGGGCAAAGTGTAACCAACAACATGGCTCCCTAGCGACAAACGATTGTGAATCTGGAATCAGAAACGGTTGCGCTACACCTTAATCAATCTCCATGTCTCATGGCGCTATAGAAAAAATGTCACTGATGACGAAAACCTCTAGTGAGAGCTGGGTAAATTTTGATCAAGAACATGGGCATAAACAACAGGACGCCTCTGGAATTTAGTCCAATGTGGCTGTGGACAATATGCCTGTGCGATCTGTGTCATTGTGCTCAAACAAAGCGGCAATTCATTTCCATTATCAGCGAAAATTGACGACGAAACGTGATATGGAATTTCCGCAAAAAAGAAATTGATGGCATAACTTCTAATGTCATGTCCCAATTAAAAGACGTGAGGAAACCTGAAACGAGACATCTACTCACCTTCAAACTGGGGCTAGAACGTCTTGTAAGCACTGACAATCTTATTCTTAATCGACAAAATGGGCTCCAATTGTTTCATCATATTCCCAGTCTTCGCACAATCACAACTGATGACTTAAAAATAGTAGAATTCACAGGAGAGACTAAAAATGACAAAGTGATTCTACATTTAAGGTCAAAAATTGTTTACAACATATTACTCGAAGCAACTGGGATCTTGTTATCCCTTGGTTTTGACATTTTTGAAATTCCAGTAACTCCAAACTGTTTGCAGGATTCCACGCAATATGTTGACAAGCTGAGAAGTGATCATAATCTAAAGCCCTCACCACCGCTAAATGTGAACTCCAGTGAATCATCTAGCACAACTACAACTGAATCTGCATTAGTAGGACAAAAAAAGACATCCCTGGCATCGGAATTTGGACAATTGTCTTCAGACGGGCTGCTTAAACAGCAAATCAAAATAACGTTTGGTTGTGGTACAGGAAATAAAGCCCCTGAAGTGATACCAACTGCAAGTCTAGCCCAGGATGACTGGCATTGGCTTACTGAAGTATTAACAACAAGGACCTCAAAAAATGGTGGCTTATAACATAATGCTACTGGGGAAGCATCCTTCTTGAAGTTTGGAACATGGAATACTAGAGGCTTTAGACATATTTTTCAAAACAACTGGATGATTGGTTTAGACATTATTTGTCTTCAGGAAACGTGGCTTTTAGAAAATCCCTTATCAGCCACATACGAGATTACTTTCAACTCAGCAATCGCCAACCCCAAGGGAAGACCCATGGCAGGCTTATTGACATTGATTCATAAAGCATCCGGAGCTCGAATTATCAACTCAAGAAATGTATCTCCCTACATACAAACAACTGAAATTTTTCATCAATCTCAAGGCACGATTCATATTCTAAATTTATATTGGAATCATATGGCTGCAGGAACCACCACATTTATTGACCAAGTTACTTCTCTTATTGATGAAGTCTAAGAGGAGTTTTCTGTGTGCAACTCATTGTGTGTGGAGATTTGAATATTAATTGTCTTGATGAACACAGATCATATAACAAAATTGCGGCCAAGTGGTGTTCTGAGAGGGAGTTGAGAAACTTACATATGCTAAATGGCAATACTAAAGGCGATATACCTGCCCAATACACTTGGAGCCGACTACACCATCAATCAGTCCTAGATTATATATACGTGTCAAGCAACCTACATATGAGAGTTGTTAGTTAATGAGGGCTCCCAAAGTGATCATAGGATGGTAAAAATGGAAATGCAAATGGGAGCTCCAATTAAGATCCCTTCATGGCGATGGAACGTCAATATCAACTCCAATAGAGTGAGACTACATCTCTCTGAAATTGAAACTAAATCTATTGCTAAACAGTTCTATGCCCAACATACCAACATTGAATATGGTCCACTATTGGTACAGTATGTTAACAAAAAGCAAGGCCTGAAACATCCCAAATTTACTTCTAAGCATGTTTTTGACCTCGAAGTGAGCCAGCGTAAAAGAAAAATGCGTCAAGATTTGAGAACACTACACAAAGAAGACCAAGAAGATATCCAAATCAAGCAGAATCAGGTAAAACAGAGATATAAAAACTGGATAATTTCGCATTGGCAAATTATGTTCCAAAATGACGCGGAACTTATGATGGATAAGTTAAAGAACAAAAACTTTCGCGACTTTTGGAGTCTAATAAATAACGAAAGTGGACTCCAAATTGCGATTCAAACTAACAAAGTTTCAGAGAGTGCTTGTGTCAAACACTATACTGAGCTTTATAGTAAAAAAGGTGACTCTGTAGATCCTGTTTTGCCTAATCTACACAATGGAATCTTGTTTTAAAAAAATCGGACATTTTGGATATCCTGAAAAAATTGAGCGCTTCGCGTGCACCAGGACCTGATGGTCTCACCAATTATACTATTAAACAGAATCCAGAAGAGTGGGCTGAAATATGTTCCACTCTATTTGATAGGATCGTTTCAAAATGTGAAACCCCGGCGTCATGGAAAAGTGCTGTTATTGTGCCCATAGTCAAAAAAGGCAATAGGGAAAATCCACATGATTATAGACCAATAGCACTGTTGGACGTATTAGGTAAGGTGTACGCAACTATGCTCCAAAAAAAACTACTCAATTGGGTTTCTGCTTCCAAACATATTGACTATAGGCAAACAGGTTTTGTGAAGGGAGTGGGATGTGGGTTGAATCTACTCATTTTAAATCTTATGAAAATGGAAGCCATAAGAACCCAAAGTAAAATCTATGTGGCTCTGATTGACTTCTCTCATGCTTTTGATAGCATAGATAGAGAAATCTTATGGACAAAAATGAAAACTTGGAATTGCCCTATTGATTTACTGGCGGCCATTAAAGACCTACATACTGGAACAAATGTGAGAATTCGATTAGATCAAGCTGGCACACTATCAACTGCAATCCCGACGTGCTGTGGTGTCAAACAGGGATGCCCATTGGCATCAATCATCTTTAATTTGTTCATATCAGACATTGGCGCTTCTATCGAGGAAGCCTGTGCATTTTCTCCAAAATTACATGGCACCCATGTTGGCTGGTTGCTATATGCAGATGATTTGTTACTACTGGATGCTACTCCAATCGGCCTACAACGCAAACTTAGCGCCATAGAGAAATATGCTAATGTCAACAATCTCTGCTTCAATAAGAACAAATGTGAGATCTTAATATTACAAAACATGAAAGCACTAACAAAGATGACAAAATGTACATGGCGTCTGGGCCTGGAAGCTTTGAAAGTCATAACGAACACAAGATCTGGGGATGCAAATCAGCTCTCACATTGATGATAGACCCTGGGCAGAGAAAGCGAGAACCAAATGCAAACAGCTTGCATGCCAAGCTGCTATCATTAACCGGAAATACGGGAAATTCTCACTAATTCCAGTCTTACATTTTTATAAACTAAAAGCAACCCCAGCGTTAATGTTTGGGGCAGAATGTGCATTGGGTTGCTCATGTGACCTTTGGTCTTCTTTAGAAAATATATTTTGGACCAAAGTGCTCAAAATCCCTAAAGGAACAGCTGCTGTTTGTATTCGATATGAGCTTGGATTGTTATCCCTTAATGCCCAGATTTGCTGGAATACTCTAGCATTATATCGCAAAATAATAATGCAAGATGCTGCACCTCAGTTCTTAATTCTAAATCAGCCTAAAAGTAAGAACCAAGAATCCCTCCTGTGTCAATGGTCACAACGATATGATAGAATGTTATATGACCTCAATACAGATGCCCTAACTTTACAGTGCAATCCAGATTTGGTAAAGAAAACATTATGGACTCTGGATTGGATCAACACAAAAGAAGGGAGATCAAGGCAAAATATGATGAAAGACGTTCCATTTGAAGCAAGGAGGTTTAATGAACGTGCGGATTTCATTGAACGTTTTCCAAATTCTTACTATAGGCACACTTTTCTGTGTTTTCGTCTAAATGCTTTCAAGACGAAGGAAAGACTAAATGTGTGGTCGAACGGCCAAGATCAAGACATCATGTGTAGATTTTGTTTTAAAAACACAGAATCTTTAAAACACCTGGTTCTTTTTTGTACTGTCTTACAAGAATCTAGAAACAAATATTTGGCAGCTTTTATTGGAAGTCAACAAACATTGAGTAGCGAGGATTGGTGGCAAATGATGTTTCATGGTGTAAATAGAAAATTAACTTACGCTTTAATGCTTTTTCTAAATGATGATAGATCACTGGGTAATCGTTTTTGATATTATTTTTGCTTATGTGATCCAATGAAGGACTTCATGATGAATTGAATTGGCAATAAGGAACTTACAAGGATGTGATGATTGTTTTGTTTTGTATGTCTCCTTGTCCATTTTTGCTTCTTTTTAAAGGTTTATTTAAACCAAAAAAAAAATAGAAAAAAATAAAATAAAGATGGTTCCTATGGGGTTGAGAAGATCCCACAAGCATTAAACACAAAAATAGCCTAGAACACACATAGCAAAAATGCCTAAGAGTGGGGAAACAAGTCTCACTCTTAGCAGGTAAACAGAAACAAACCCTTCAAATCCAGCAAAGCTGCTGGGGGACGCTTTAGGTAAGGGAAATTAGCCATAAAATGAGAATTCTCCCTAACAACCTGTACCCTCCTGTTAGGGTGTTTGGGGGTAGGAAGTAATCTGACACAAAGGGAATCACAAGTATTTTATAAAAACAGGACCAGAGTTTCCACTCTCTCCTTTGCCAATAGCCTTATAACAATGTCAGCTATAGACAAAAATCCCCATTGGGTCTTGTACCCCCTCCCCATTTCCAATAAGTACTGGGGCGAGGAAGAGGTGATAGGGAGCAATGAGGATTACCCATAGACACAGCATAGGGATACAAAGTGAGGCTTAGCATCTTACGCCTTTGAATTGTCCCACTAATAGAGTCAGTCAAGGTCAGGCACTTTCCCCAACTGTGCACATCTGACTCCAATTTACTCTCACCCGAGTATAAAAAGGGTGGTTCTGCCAGAATCACTGAGCGAGCTGGGGTTGCTGGAGGCCAAGGAGCAGAAGGCTGCAAGAAGAGGAGCCCAGAAGGACCGGTCGAGTGCGGGACGCAGAGAAGCTTTCCCAGTGTTTGTGAGGGTCTGCAGCGTGGCAAGGGAGCTGTGCCTCCAGGAAGCCAAAGTGGGATGGAAGGCAGTTTATCAGCCTTGTTTAGGGCAGTGTTCATTGCCCTGGGACATGTGATGTCCCAGAGGCATCTCAGGGGCAGGTGGTTAGACCCTGTCCTCGACCCAAATCCATTTGACCTGCTCGCCGAAATACTAGTGGTGAGTTTCATGAGATAGAGAGAAACCCAGTAGTATGCGGGTAGTTGGAGCGGGAGCAGGAGCGTTGTGAAAAGAAAAGGCCTGGTGAGTGAAAGTGGGACAAAAGCAAGAAAAAGCTGGAAAACGGTGAAAGAAAGCAAAGCAAAGTAAGAGAAAGATAGAAACAAGTGAAAGTTGGAAAGCGGTTAAAGAAAGCAATGCGGAATTACAGAAAAGGTGCACCAGAGGCGCAGAAGTAATGAAAGACAGCAAAGTGTGCTGGTGGTGTGGAAACAGCCAAGAGTGGCTGTGAGAGACCTAAAAGTAAGGAGGGGGGCCAGCGACCGGAAACCGAGAGAGACAGCAAAGAGATAGTGGGAAGGAAAACGGCCATCAAGAGAGGGTGAAAGCAACCAGAAAGTGAGAAACAGGGTGCAAGAGACCCAAAAGAAATACAGAGAGTGCAAGAGGCACGTTAAAGGGAAAATTAAGGGGCAAGAGAGCACAGTGTGAAACTGAAGGTGCAAGAGAGCACGGTGAAAAGCAAAGAGAAGTGTGCAAGAGGCACAGTAAGGTGGGAAGAAGGTGCAAGTGTGCACGGCAGAAAAAGAAGGTGTGCAGGAAGCACAGTAAAGTAATGACAGAGTGAAAGAGGCACAGAAGAGGAAAAAGTGCCAGAGAATAAGTAGAGGGGTTAGAGGTCAGAGTGGTCGCAACTGGGAGGAGCAGAGAGCACAGCGATTTTGAAAGTCTCTGATACTAACCCTGTGAAAGAACGGTACAGAGAAAGGTACACCCTGACAAGAGGAACTTCGTTTGTTTGTTTGAGACCAGAGGGCCTAGGCTTGAGGAAGGAAACCCTGAGGTCCACAAGGGGATTGTGAACTTTTGCAGGTGAGGCCTAGACCTGGGGAATGGATCCCTGGGATGGATTAATGGAACTGTGAATCCTTATTTGTAAATTAAGAAACTGTAAATCATTTGACCCAGAGAGGCTTAGACTTGGGGAAACAACCCTAAGTGGCCCGCTAAGGACGTTGTTGATCTTCGTGAAGAGAGGCCTAGACTTGAGGAAAGGAACCCTGAGAGGCTGAACAGGAACTGTGTCTTTTTGTTTGGAACTGGAAGGATTGGATCTTGGGGAAGGGAACCCCAAGAGACCCAGGCACATTGTGAACTTTATTGACCTATAGCAAGAGCCCTATATGGTAGGTTCCAAGAGCAACCCTTGTGAGTTGAACTATTTTGAACTGACAGAAATACACCTATTTGTAAGACTACTTGAAACCAGCTGTGGTTTACATTTCTTTGTTGAGTCACCATTTCTCCTTTAAGAGGACCCCAATCACATTTAGTTCAGGAGTGAGGGCAAGCATAGGTTTAGACACAGACGAACTTTGGTTTTGAACTTACGGACATCGATGGCCCTTAGGAACATCAGTTGAGGGAACAATCCTGTTAGCATTAGGGTCAGGTACGCATTACACCAACCCCACAAAGTTTCATAAATAAAGGTTTTCAAACTGTTACTTTTCAGTCTGTGTCTCTCGATACCATGCCTGTCTCACATATGGTGTCAGGAGTGGAATGTAGCTCAACTGATATATGTTGGGGACCACACCAGATTGAGGAACAACTTCCCTTAAAAGCTAGCCCCTGACAAAAGTCAGTAAAGAGAAACCAGCTAAAATCCTCCTATCCACCAGCAGGTTGTTTTCCATGAGCCAGAAGACTATAAAGTTCTAAAATGCTCCAATTATGGGATAGAGGTCACCTTTCATCTTTTAACCCCACAAGCCCTTCCTCCCGTAAGAATAATTGTGGAGGGAAACATATATCATCTTTTTTGCCCCAGGATTGTATGGTGCCAAATCTGGTTTATGAAAACTTATGGACTTCCCTCTTTTCTTCATTAGGAAGGGAAGAGGTAAGAGTCCCGGTAAACAATTTAATGGACAAGGGAAAACAGAATGTCTTTCCTGCATGGTAAAAATACTGAGCCATATTTAGACAACATGTTGATAAGGAATGACATCCTTGGGGGAATCCAACCCAGGCCTTATCCCCAGGCTATTAAACCCATGAGCCGAAAACTTCTCTGCTCTATTTTATTAAAATTCTCCATCTCTTCCACAGAGAAAGCCCTTCCCCAAACTGGGCTGGAGACAAAACAAGAAAGAGGCAAGGACCTTCCAATCTTGATACAACCCCAGGACTTAGAAAACCTCCTCATTTCATCTGAAAGAGATGATTTTACTTGTGAATATATCCTATCCCTCACACCATCAAGCCCCACAAAGAAGAGGTTAAACTCCTTATGGGAAGAAGGGAAAGGTTCTTAGAGGCAATATCCTTTACTAGAAGAAACAGGTATCATCTGCCTGAGATCCCAGTCACTAATTTACAGGAACCGAGTGCTGACTGTAGGGGGACGTCCTAGTCACGTAGAAAAACTCTAACGGAGCTCAGGGCCTAAAGAGCCTCAACAGGTCATCATCTAACCCCCCACCATCTGCATCAGAACCGATTGACCTCCATCATGCCTTAACACCTGTTATAACACCATCTTTTAAGTCTGCCCAAAAGTAATACTCCTGTAAAAGTGATGGACACCTCACAAAATGGTGTTCCTTAAATCAGATGATTAATCTCCCTTCAGTTCCATTAGTACAAACCCTTAGTGAGAAAGAACAAAATAAGACTGAAATGGTTGAACTTTCCTATTCCAGTATTCTTTACACCCAGCCTAAACCAATAAAAACTTGTGAAGGAAACCCAAAACAAGATCACCATAAAAAAGGGAGAACCAAGAACAAGAAACAACCCAATACATTCCTATACACCGGAAATAAGACCACTCACCTAGTCCCCGTTACCTTAAAAGGGAAAATCCTTTGAGCATAACTGGATACTGGAAGTAAGGGGTGTACGATTAGAACAGATTTACTTCCCCAGGGTTGAAGTTTAAAGTGGGAAGTCTGAAAAAGACAACCCTGTGTCACTGCACTTAAGGTGCTGTGTGACACACCGTAAAAAGATGATACATATGGAGTAGGTGAGGCTCCATAGTCTATAACACAAAAATGTTAAACACACAGCAAAACACATGTAAGAGTGGGATAAAAAGGCTCATACTCTTACCAGGAGAAAATAATAAATCCTAGAATTCCAGCAAAGCTGCTGAGGGACTGAGTAGGTAAGGGAAATTAGCCATTCTGGAGAATTCTCCCTAACACACATAACAAGAGCTGATCATGCACTCAGTTTCCATAGGACCCCTATTCTGGATTTTATGCAGCGAATCGCACCATCATGCCACGAGGTGTGGCCTGTTGTCGGACATACTTGCTCTTCAAACAGATGCTAATGTCATACCCGGACAACCTTATGGGCTCATGTGCATGCCAATCAATCAAATTTCTCACTGCACCACCTCCGAAAACATGGCTGCGGTCAATGCATCATCTCCCAGTTCTGGCTGTAATTTTGCTGTCCATGGCTCATGTACGTTGCAGCTCAGTTTTAGCACTTTCCCCCTATTGAGTCCCTTCCCCTGTTCCTCCCACCCATCCCAGCTCGACTGATACCTGAACTTGTAAACCCCTGGGTCTGACTCCTTCATACAGCAGTCCATTGCTTCCAAGTTTGGTTAGCTTTTTATAAATCACATATATACAAGGATGCTGGGTCAGTGACACTGCTGTTCCGGTGAGAAGTATTTGGTCCAGTTTCAAATATTCCTCTGGAGTACAGTATCAAACTAAACAATACAAATAACGTAATAAATTAAACATGATTATAAAATATATCAATGTAGATTCTTACCTTAATAAATCTTGCTTTCTTACTGGAATGTTAAATGCTCTTGATATCCTGATTAGAAGTTTGACATCGCCATCATTGAGAATTTGTGCTGGAATTTTTGTTCTCTCTTTCCTCTGGGGTTTTAAATGTCGCCTGGGCTCAGCAACCTTAAACAGAGCCAGGCTCAACTGGCTAAAAACACAAACAAATATGCATTTTATTGTGTCTAAATGTGCAAAGAACAGTGTAATTGCTTGCATAACCAATAAACGTTATTCATGTATTTTTTGACATTATGTAAACCGAATGTGTATTGGTGAAGCAGACATCTTGATATAGAGAAGTTCAATGTGTAAATTGACATTTTAGAGTGCCAAGGAGTAGTTACTCACTGTCAATGAAGAATCTGATGAGGAATGACAACTGAAAAAGTTGATTCAGAGAAGTCTGCACAGAGTGCTGGAAGTGTTTTGCAGAGGAGAATCTACGACTGATTTTTGCTGGGCAGATATCCTTTTAATTGTTGGAAAAGGAGAAAGGAGGCATTTACATATAAAGTATGCCCGTGGCGCACAGCGCAGGTGCAAAGTACTGGCCAAGGACAATCTCCTGCAGTCTGCACAAAGTGCTGGAAGTATTTTGCAGAGGAGAATCTACTGACCGTTTTTTGCTGGGCAGATATACCTTTAATTGCTGGAAAGGGAGAAAGGATGTGTTTACACATAAATTACACCCGTGGCACGGCCAAGTGTTATGTGTCACCCCTCCTGGGAGCATAGTAGCGGGCCCTGCACCAGAACGTGCCCTGCCGGGTAACACTGTCCCCAAGGAAGGATTGCGCCCTGTGACCAAAGCTGTCGGTGCAACGCCGGCCTTGGTGGTCAGCTGGGTGCCCCCATCCCGTGTGTCCCTCTCCGGTGATCCGGAGCCTGCAGGGTGACCCCTGCCGTGTCTGAGCCACATGGCAGTAGCTCTATTGTCCATGCCAGGTGTCGACGAGGAAACCCAAAATGGAGGAGGCACCCCCGATAACCCGGGCGGTGTCCTCCTCCGAAAGCGCCCTCCCCCCCTCCTCAGAGGAAGGGAGGCAGAGCGCGGCAAAATCAAGAAAAGCCTGCGAAGGGAGGAGCGCGGCAAATGGAAGAGAAAGCCCGCGAAAGCGGGACAATGGAAAAGGGAGGAGTTACCCCCTTTAAAGCAGGCGGGCCCCACTGCAGAAATCATTCACCCCTGGCAGTGGGACCGACCTGCCACCGAGGAATTCGTTTTGGAGGAATTCGTTTGTGACTGCCAAAGGACGTCGGCGTGCGTGAGGAATACGGGGAGCCCAGCAGCGGAAGCAGCCCTCGCCGAGCAAGGCGTTACGGGGAGAAAGCCGGGAAGAGGAAGCCAGCGGCAGCGACGCAGAGGGAGAGCCCAGCTGCGGAAGAGGAACAGCGGAAGAAAAGAGCCAGTCAAGCGATCGGCGGGGGAGCAGCAAGCCAGGGCACGGCGGCGGCAGAGGAAGGAGGCCGCGGCCGCTCACAAGGAAGCGCACGACGGCTCAAAGCGGGCCGGCACACGGGTAAACAGGTCGGAGCTCTTCACTGAGAAGCCACGGCTCGGCGAACGAGCGGGCCCCACCCACGGCAAGGCAAGGGACACTCGGCAGGCCGCGACGCAACGGCTCACCCCGTTTGGTAAAAGCCAGGGACAGTCGGCAGGCCACGACTCGACAGGCTGGGCAGGTTGACTCACTCAATTGGGAAAAGCAATCAAGGCTGCAGGCGGCCAACAAAGAAGGGGGAACCACAGCAACGAGAATGGACCTTGCTGCATTCTTGAGCATGGCCAAACAGGCTGCCGCAAAACATGGGCCCAATTGGATGGAGGTCTTGGCGGACCAGCAGGAAGGGGAAGGATGAGCAAGCACAAGCCAGGGGCCTAGCCCCCCGGTGCTTTTTCCAGACAATGATGAGGTGCAGGAGCTGGGGGAAGAGGAACAGGTCGAGGAAGAAGAAGAGCCAGCTGGAAAGAGGAGGAGGATTCAGACTCAGCGAGCCAAGGCGAGCAAGGAACAGGCGACAAGGAAGCCCAGGACCGTGGGGGCAAAGAACAAGGGGCGGGCACAGGAGGTTGTAGCCAGACCAGCACCTGCACCTGCGGCGCCACCAGGGAACCAGGTCCACCCAGCACGCTTGTGACCGTACCGGTGGCTGCAAGGGAAGAGGGGCCAGCATCCCTGGAGGCGGTTAAAGGTATGCTAATACAATGTATGCAGGCATGGGGTAGCGGGGGTGCGGGGCAGGTACTAAGCGGGAATGTGAATGCATTTAATCATGTGGGCGCCGGCACAGCAATGGGTCAACAGCCAAGGGGTGCTTGGGGACCAGGGGGCCTGGGGGCAAGGGGATTCCAGGCAGGGATGCAGAGTATCAATGGGTTGCCAGGGGGGGTGAACCTAGGTAGTGGGGAACCATTGGGGGCGAACCAGTGGTCCGGGGCCTGGTTGAACTCTCCGGTTGCAAGTGGGGTGGCACAGCAGGGGCACGGGCCCACTACTATGCACAATGGGAATGCTTTAGGTCAAAATGGCCAGGGGCGGGGGCCACAAGGTCCACACTCTACGGCTGGGAGAAGTCCTAACCCCTTGGGGGGGCACAGTTTAGCTGCAGCCCAAGGGGAAGGGCCAATGACAGGGGTGGCACAAGCACCAGCTTGGTGGGGGCAAGGCCTTACGGGGGCGGGGATATCTCAGGGGGGAGGGCCCGTGGCAGGAGCCGAACAGGCACCGGCCTGGTGGGGCCAAGGGGTGGCTGGGGCAGGTCCAACCCCGGGGCCTAGTGTCAATGGAGGTCTAGAGGGGATGTGGGGGCCCATGATGACACAGTATGGGAGGACAATGCCAGGGTTTGGACCAGTAAGGGTGGCAGTGAACTCTTTGTCATGGCATATCCCATTGACGGTGAAAGAGAGGGTGTGGAGAAAGGAATTTATTGATATTCTGGATTTTGTAGGGATGGAACCTCTGGGTAACGGGTTGAAAGAACTATCAGAGAAGGAGAAAGAGAAGAGGGATAAGGAGCAACCAAAAACAGAGGCGTCCATTCACAATTGGCTGAAATCTTTTAAGGTGTACACATCAATTATGATTGAAAAGTATCCACAAGATGCGTCATCAATGTTGGCATATGAACAATATATCCATGACCTGTATTTAAAGCATGGTGGGGATGGCTGGTTGCAATATGACCGAGCGTTTCGTCTAAAAATGCAAGTGTGGCCAGCTTTGTCTTGGGATGAAATGGATGTGGGCGGTTTTTTAGATAAGATGATCCAGCCTGGGGCGGGGGGAGAGAAATCCCCAGGGGAGAAACCCCAAGTTTGGAAGGGTAGGGGATGATACGCCAAACGGGGGAGGGCGTCCTTTCGCGGGCACTCCTCCTGGACCAGTAGAACCAGCTACCAGGGGGAGCAAGCGGAATGCTGGAGGGTCAATTCTGAAGAAGGCTGCCCCTTTGGGAAGACATGCAGATTCAAACACCCCCGAGGGGGGAGGGCCAGGGAACACAACTCCTCAACCAGCGAGGGGAAGCGTAAAAGCAGCCCCAAACCAAGGGAGAAAGTCAAGAGGGATTGAGGGGGCTAACGGTATGTCTAGGCCAAAACTGCTTTTGTGTAATAATGCCATTAAAGAGGGACTGCCGACTCCGGTCAAACTGCAAGCTATGACTCCATGGTTGAATATGTATCATAACAGCGAGGATGCCAGACTTTTATGGGAAGAATTCAGATGGGGGTTTAAGATAGCATGTGCAGGAGTAAAGAAAGGAGCGGAGGCGGTAAACCTCAGGTCAGCATTAGCAATGCCAGAGGTGGTGGCAGCCAAAGTCGCCAAGGAAATCAGGTTGGGAAGGGTGGCAGGCCCTTTCCTTAAACCCCCGCTGGAGGACCTGGTAGTATCCCCTTTAGGGCTGGTGCCTAAAAAGGAGGAAGGGCAGTACCGGCTGATTCACCACCTCTCTTTTCCCGAGGGAGACTCAGTCAATGATGGGATCGATGAGGAACTGTGCAAAGTACAGTATTCCTCCTTTGAAGATGCAGTGGAAGTAATAAGAAAGGCAGGGAAAGGAGCCGTCTTGGGGAAGGCAGATATTGAGTCTGCATTCCGGTTACTACCAATCCACAAAGACAGCCAACGTTTATTTGGGTTCAAAGTTCAGGACAAGTACTATTTTGATAAATGTCTACCGATGGGTTGTGCCATTTCTTGTGCGTATTTTGAGGCATTTAGCAGCTTTCTAGAGTTCGCAGTCAAGCACGAGTGCAGGAAGGGGGCAGTGGTACATTATCTGGATGATTTCCTTTTTGTGGGGAAAAAGGGGTCGGATGAGTGTGGGGCTCTCATGAGCACATTCCAGAGATTGACGAAGGTGATGGGGGTCCCATTAGCAGGGGACAAGACAGTGGGGCCGGTGACTTGTCTAACATTCCTGGGAATCGAAATTGATACTTTAAAGGGGGAGTGCAGGCTCCCTCGGGAAAAGGTGCAAAAACTGAAGGAAATCATCCAAGGGCTAAAAGGGAAGAAAAAGGCTACTTTGAAGGAACTCCAGGTTTTGGCCGGCAATCTCAACTTTGCAGGGAAGGTCATCCCAGTAGGCAGAGTGTTTGCAAGGAATGTTGAGCTGAAAACAGTGGGGTTACAACATGCAAATCAGCACGTAAGGTTGGGGTTGGAGGTTCAGGAAGACCTTGACATGTGGGACAAGTTTTTGGACCATTTTAACGGGGTACGAATGTGGAGAAGGGAGAGGGACAGGGATGGCAGGTTCAGGCTGTTCACAGATTCATCCGGGGCTCTGGGATTCGGGGCAATCCTGGGCATCAAATGGTGCGGCATGGCCTGGCCAGAGGAATGGCCCCGGGCAGGGGTCACCAAAGACATCACGCTGTTAGAACTCTTTCCCATTGTAGTTGCATTCAGATTATGGGGGGAACAACTGAAAGACAGCAAAATCGTGCTATCGTCTGACAACTTGGCGGTAGTCCAGGTCATTAATCAGGGTTCCGCTAGCAACACCAGGGTATTACGGATGTTAAGGGTGCTCAACAAATGCATGCTGCAACTCAACATTGAGGTGCAAGCTAGGCACATTCCAGGGGTGCAGAACACAGCTGCTGATGCTCTCTCTCGTTTGCAGTTGGAAAAATTTCGAAGGAATTGCCCGGGAGCAGACGAGACGATGGCCACGTTCAAGGCACAGTGGTGGGGCATGATTGGGGCAATCTGAGCGCACTGATCCAAACGGCGCTGGCCCCGGGTACCACGAGCAGATACAAGGCATGCTGGGAGCGCTATTTGCAATTCAAGCAGGAGGTGTTAGCGGGCAACGAGGGGGAGCAACCGGTAAGGGCCTTTTTGGGTTGGGGTTGGCACGAGGGGAAATCCAGGGCATGGACGGCGTACCACTTGGCAGCCATCGCTCACCACTACAAACTCAAGGGGGAAATGGATCCCACCAAGGAACACTACATAGTGACGGCCATGAAGGGGTGGGCTAAACAAGGAGCATATAAGGGTGATGATAGGAGGCCCATAGACGTGGGCAAACTCCAAAGAATCGTGGCACATTTGCAGGAGGTGTGCCGGGGAGGGTTCGAGGTGGCCCTTTTTAAAGCAGCATTCACACTGGCGTTTTTGGGGCCTTCAGAATTAGTGAATTAGTGCCCGAAAACAAGGAGGCAAAAGGGAACGGGTTTTTGAGGGTAAAGGATGTCCAGGTCGCGGGGACGCAGCTGGCAGTGTGGGTGAGACGGTCTAAAACAGACCAAGGAGGCAGAGGGTGCACAGTAACCCTCCAAGCCATCGCGGGCAACCCTATTTGCCCAGTCAGGGCGGTGGCAGAGTTCCTAAAAGTGAGGCCTCCCTCAAGAGAAGAGGCGCCTCTGCTCATCCATCACGAGGGGTCGGCATTAAGCCACTTTCAATTCAGACGGGTAATGGAAATGGCTCTGGAAGGGATTGGGGAGACCAAGGGCGTCTTCGGAACACACTCATTTAGGATTGGGGCGGCCACATCTGCCGCGGTGATGGGTATGGGTGAAGGGACGATCAAACAGATTGGCAGATGGAAGTCAGGGTGTTTTAAGAGATATATCAGGCCCGAAAAAATATAATTTAACATGCCACCTTCTCTCCCTCCCAGCGGCAGCCCCGAAAGAGAAACGGACAATCTGGGTGATAGGACACTCATTCGTGTCAAGGGCAGGGGCGAGCTGGTCGGCTGAACAGGAGGAAATGACGGACGGCAGGTTTCGAGTGGAGTGGCATGGGGTACCAGGCATGAAGTGGGCTCAGCTTCAGGGGCAGGTGCACAGGCTGCTGGCGAAGCAGCAGAGACCGGATTTGTTGATCATACACCTGGGGGGGGAACGATCTGACAAACATAGGGAGAGGGACACTGATGCGGGCGATGATGGCCTCCTTACAGGAGCTGGCAGGTCAACTGGGGGACACGGAAATCATCTGGTCCGAGATAATCCCGAGGCAGGAATGGCGGGGGGCAGATAATCATGCAGCCGTAGAGAGGTCCAGAAGAAAGTTGAACGGCGCTATGGCCAGGTTCTGCAGGGGCAGGGGCTTTGGCCAGATCAGGCACGGCTTAATCAATTTAAAATCTCCCGAGTATTTCCTGAAGGACGGGGTGCATTTGTCCCCACTGGGGTTGGATTTGTTTTTCTGGAACATTTGCTCTCATTTATCAGACTTATAAGCAAGGAGGCAGGGGGGAGCCACAGAGGGCGGTAACCCACTTGTGGCGTGGCGGTGTTTGGGCAACCAAACACAAGAGACAGACTCCGGAAGAGCCAGGAGAAAGCGGGAAGGGTCTTCGCCCTTTCCAGACCCAGCGCCCCTTGGGAGCCTAACACGGCAGGGGCGTCTGGGGGGGAACAACAAGGGCTCAGCTTCCCCCAAAGAAACAGCACTCTCCCCGCCCAAGGTTACCTGCAGGGGCAGGCGAGGCTCAGGCACAAAGGGCTAGGAGAGTTGGGCCTATGATGGACTTTTGGAAAGCAAGGGTGAAGCAGGTTTCGGACACGTAGCAGTCGCCGCATCTTCCAAAGTATCTCCACTAATGTGTGCAGTGTGTTTTATGATCTGTGGAGAATAAATCTGCGGCCTTTTATGCCAAAAAACCAAGCAAGGCTCATGTAACACTTTTCTGGGGGGAAAAAAGGGTGTGAGTATTGCTAAGTAATGGGTCCAAAATGGACGGATGCACAGGTTATGTCGGGTGATCCCGATAACAGCGGTGGCCCGCTCCGGTGACCCGGGAGCAGGGCGCCAACACCAAGGACAGTCTCCTGCAGTCTGCCAGGGAACGAGAGTGAGCGGTTGTGCAGAGGCGTAAGTGAGCACATTTGGAATTGTAAGCCAACAGCAAAACTGTTAAATTGGATGTGCTCATAGCTCTCACTGTAACCTGCAAAATAATCTCCCCCCCTCCCCCAATACTGACGTATTTAGAGTAGGTTGAGCACGCTGACATTGGAAATCTACTAAAAGGTGACCACGTCACCTCCGATCTAGAGCGGTAACGTCGAGATTCTTTAAATATAGCTGCAATGCCGGGTAAAGTATGTGCGAGAACCAATCATTACAATTTACGCAGTAAGTTGCCATACTGGAAAAATAACACATGCAGTGTGGAAAGTAATACGACAATACCTGCAAATTCACCTATTGCAAGCTCGCCAAGAAGGAAAACCCAGAATGGTGCAGGGGCCGGGAGAATTATTGCTTTTTTTCGTGTGAGAACCTCTCTGCAAGCACCAGATACACAAGTAGTAACGGTGGAAATGGCAGAGAAAAGTAGCGAGCAAGGTGGGGATAATCAAGTGGACATGTTGGATCCTTCCCTGGCCACTATCGATAGCAACTCACTACTTGAATTCTGCTATTCCTTACAGAAGTCAATAGAGAGATGCAAGGTGGTTGGTGCCCCTGTGGAAGCACAATAACTATTACCTAACAACGAGGTGCAGAAAAATACGAGTTTACCTCGGCCTGCATCAGCAAGTGCAGCTAACTCACAGATACTCAAAGGATCTCCAAATCATCTTTTTGAAAACAAGGGAAATAAGAGCAACATCGATCTCTACGAACTCACATAACGAGATGCTTGCACAAATGTCTTCTCTGCAATGCGCTATGAAAGTGCTACTCAAAATGAGTGAGAAAGTCTTGGAAATAGTAGCTAGGGAGAAAAAGCTCTGTATCAGTTAGTAAAGGGGTGGTTAATGAAGTAATCATGAACGTGGAAAACCCTACTGAAAAGCAATCTGAATCTATGATGAAAGGCAGACCCCAGCAACCTCCTCTGATACATGATACGATACTGAATATGTCTAATCCAGACGACACGAATGATAAAGGTTCAATATATTTGACTCGAAAACGGAGAGGAATGCTTAGGCGGCAAAGGAAAAACTTACTTTTAAAAGAGGACAAAACTACAGAACCTGTGGTGTAACCTGCTCCAAGGATGAAGGTCCCCAAAACACAAATAAAGAGAGTGAACAAGAAACAATAAAAAAAAGGTCAAAAGTAAGCCACATGGAACTTTGACTAGCTGCAGGAAAATCAGCGCACACAAAGCTATAACCCCAGTGAAGGGCACGGCAGGGACTCGTCCGGGATGTTTGAGGAGGATAACTCAGTTGAGTTAATAAAAGGTATGCCAGCAGCTTCTCCCACACCCTATGCAATAAACTCTGGAATCACAACACAAAGCAAAGAAGAGGGGAACACGGCAGACTCACATCTAAAAACTATAGGACAAGGGGATGACCCTTTAAAGGTGACAATTAAAAGGATGAACACTAAGCACAACAAAACAAAGCACCATATAAATAGATCGGAACTTTTGGACTTACTATACACTCTATTTTCCATTAAGGATTCTGCACTATAACGATTTTGAATATATTGAGCCTATAAAACATGCTGCATACACAATGAGCATGATACATTGTGATACTGCAGAAGTGGCAACCACGATCAGAGCACAGAGTAAAAGATTCTATGAGCAGGGCTTTGAACTAGATGCCCTGATTGAACAAGAATCAATACCAGCCAATACCTCTCAAGCCATCATGAGTCGCATACATTGAGCTAGAATCTCGGAAGTAGGGGCTGGGGGTGCTGGGAAAAACAGTATCCATACATTTCAGGAGAATCTATTGGGTGTACTAAGATGGGTAGTGGAGCCAATGGGGCGACTACCAAGTGATGGTGGCTGTTGTGCTATTGGAATATTCGGAAACATGGCTAACTGTTGAACAATGCTGGGCTCCTTTCTGAATTACTGTGTAACTAAATATTTCTGTTGCAGGAAAATTGGCTCACATTGGAAATCAATATACATGGCTACCAGACCTTTCATTCCTTCGCTAAGAAGGGGAAACTGGGTCGCCCCAGTGGTGGGCTGCTAATTGGTATACAAAATTCTATCAGGGCAGAAAAACAGAGTCTTAAGGCACCGAGTCTCGGGAGAATAGCTCAGGGGCAACGTGGTCGCCTTGAACGCAAGCCAACACAGAGCACCACATGTTCGATCCCCGGGTCTGCGCTTAGAAACCTCTGGATATTAAGCACACTATAAATAACCCATCATATCATACCACCGAGCCTTAACACATTAGCAGTAAAAGCCACCTTCTCAGGTAGTGGGAAAGATTGGATTATAATTAACATCTATAATCCTCTGGGAGGTTTGTTGATGCAGAACATAATGGAAATTGTGGCAAATGTGTTAAGCGAAATAAGAGCCCATTAAAATCCAGAACAGATCATTATGGGTGGAGACTTTAATGTGCGTTATGTGTGTAAAGAAGCATACCAAGAAACTTCCTTTGTTTATAGTAACCATATTATGAAACAATCCTGCCGCAATGAACAAGGAATCGATTGGTGTGAGTTCTTCCATGACTGGGATTGATAAACTGGAGAGCCAAGGGAGATGTACCTGGAAAAAAACTTGGAAAGCTATGGGAAAGACTACCACTTCGGATTATGTATTTGTAAGTGAGAATGCATTCCCCCTTATCCAAGAGCTACACATAAGGGACAATGACCATGCTGCCTTAATGCCAAAATTGGAAGGTCTCGTTGTTAGTAATAACTACAACCACATAGGAAACCTTGGGGTAAACGAAAAGGGCAACAGAATAAATTGGAACCAAAATAGTGTGGAAAAGGTGGGTAAATACCTGAGAAGAAGTAAGGTCGGTAAGCTAGATTACTTGGAAAGTTGGTCAGCTGCTGGTATTGAGTCCTGGCTAAAAGATGTAATGATCAGGTCCGGTGCACGAAAGAGCCATTATATCAGTTATGCTAGGAAAACCTATGTTCAGCCTTATGATCAAGCTATCAGGGATGCAAAGAGGGGCATGAAAAAGGGGATCCATGAGGCCAAATCAGGGAACCTCGACCTAATGCAGAAATATGCTCTCATACAAGAGATAAAGAACAGATATTGCAACTGGGTTAAATGGTGGCTGGTCTCTAAGAAAAATGTGCAGTGGCAATACCTGGTATCGGTGGCCTCTTTGAAGGACACCAGGAAAATATGGGATCTTCTGAGCCGCTGTAAACACAATAAGACGGAGCATGTGACATGCCCCATTTGTGCCCCTACCTGGGAAGCGCATATAACAACCACTCTCACACAGCATGAGAAGCAGACCATGGCCTATGACCCTCATAAAAAGAGCTTGGAGATAAAGTGCAATGGTGACTCCATCTGTAGAGTGATTACAACATTAAAAGATTCTAAAGCACCTAGGCCTAATGGTCTTGCCAATGTAGTTATTATGAAAGATCCTGATTTATGGACAGAGTGTCTAGCTATACTATTCTCCAAGGTCTGTGCAGAGGGTTCCATTCTGCGTTCGTGGAAAACCTCAGTATTGGTCCCATTGTACAAAAAGGGGAAGAGAAGCATCCCTACAAACTTTAAGCTCTTAGCTTTACTGGACATCACAGGCAAGATCTTCGCCTCTTTAATTCTGGATCAACTTGTTAGATGGGTAAAATCACATGGCATATTGACTACATTTCAAATGGGATTCTGAGCTGGTTCGGGCACGATACATTGCCTACGAGTATTAGATACATTAATTAGGAAGTCTAAAGAAAAAGGAAATCCATGCCTGTATATATCCACAGTAGACTTAAGAAACATTTCACATTGTAGACTGTAGTTTATTGTAGACCAAGTTGGAGTCATATGAATGCCCGGATCACCCGTTACGTGCTATACATGGACTCCACGAGAACACCACTGTACAGGTCAGGTTGGATGGTGGGGGTCCCTGCACGCCACCCTTACCCAGTAACAGGGGAGTTGTTCTTTTCAACATATACCTACTAGATCTGGCATTGGAAAAGTGAAAAATTGTCCATCTAGGCTGGGGAGAACAGAGTGGTATGTATCACATACGCTGACGATGTGGTAATCTGTGACCATACCTTTACAGAACTTAGAAGCTTATTGGAAGAACTAAAGCAGTACGCCACCTGAAATAGTTGAGTGCTTAACTTAGAAAAAACAAAGATGATGCACTTTACCCATAAAGAATTGAGGGTACCTAGGATATATTTGTCTGAGAATTTCATAGAGAAGGTAGACCGCTATAGGTATCTTGGTGTGGATATAAGTTCCAAAGGTGACTACGCTGTGTTAATAGCTGAAAAAAGAGGAAAGCTATTGCTGTTAGGGCAACGATAGGGAAGCATGTCAGTGAATGTGTGGCCTATAGCTATTGTGTGGAACTACAACTGTATAGGCAATATTTCTGAACTACTATCTTGTACGCTCTTGAGGCCACCTGTCTGCAGGACTTGTCGTGGGTGAAGGAAGTAGAGGGCAAATTCTGTAAAACAATATTGGGTTTACCTACGCATGTCCCAGTAAAGAGAATCAGATTGGAGCTAGGTCTAATCTCCCTTCCTGCATAAAAGCCAGAACTAGGCCGCTCTGCCCTGCGTTGAACTTATTTCGAACTATAGCTACCACTGAAAGGCGGGATTCTTTTGACGAGCTTGTCAGAGCCACTTTCAGGGATATTGACTTGTGTACTCATTTGGAGTATGAATATGGCAATTTAGAAAAAAAATTGGAAGCTTAGGACTGGATGGCTAACCACAAACACCTTGCAAAATTGAAGAGTGGAGGTGAATTTACTAAGATAACACATACATTTAAGGTACCGCAATATTATGTGAAGCTATGCCCATCCCGGCTTTGTGCAGATTTGTGTTGTTGCTAAGAGTGAATAATCTACAAGTCTCTGCAACTCTAGGTCCCGAACGAGGTATCCCAAGTGAAGAAAGAACATGTTGCATGTGTAAATGTAACAAAGCGATTGAAACCCCCCGGCATGTTCTGACTGTGTGCTCTGTAAATGGACCATTATATATGAGTATGTTAGGAAAGTTTGTGAATAAGCTTGACATTATTAAAAGCGAAGCAATTTGGAGCTAGTGCCTGAATACCAAAAATAAGTCTATACACATTGCACTGTACCATATGTGGTTAAAGGTGAAGGAAATCTTGGATAACATGGAAATTATAACAACATAGGCTACCAAGTATTGTGCACTTGATTGTATAGGGTGTGACTAGCTCTAGATAGGTGGCTGAATGTGCGTTGTGATATGAAATTGATATGGAGGAGCTGTTGTAGTTTTTAATGTATTATTGTAAAGGTATTAATTGAAGTGTAGTAATTACTATTTGTCATGATTTCTTTCTTTTAAGATGAATTTTGGGATATGAATTAATATGTAAAAGGTGTTTGAGAATTCAACATATTTAAAAAAAAAAGAAAATGTGATTCAGAGTAGCAAGAAATGTGCACAATAACACTGAGCCATAACCTGACACAGCACATACAGCATAAATCTAATGATATTTTAGATGTCCAAAAAGTAATCACTGACTATTAGCGAAGTATATTGATGATGAATGACACCTTAAAAATGGGATTTTTAGAAGTTCAAAATTTGCAAGAGGAGTTGGAGTCATACAAATATCAACTTCCTCTAAGTAGGTCTGACAAACTATATTCATATAGGAAATTCAACCCAGATATCTGAAAGCAAGTAAAAGTCAACTCACATGTCAAGGATAGCGGTACATCTCATATATAGTATTCAGTTGACATGGGAGGGTCCAAAAGGTCAACTGAAGGTCCATATCATAACATGTGAAACATTTTGTAAATCAAGCTGAGCACAATGAGACATGGATTTGTTGATCATACACCTGGGGGGGGAACGATCTGACAAACATAGGGAGAGGGACACTGATGCGGGCGATGATGGCCTCCTTACAGGAGCTGGCAGGTCAACTGGGGGACACGGAAATCATCTGGTCCGAGTAATCCCGAGGCAGGAATGGCGGGGGGCAGATAATCATGCAGCCGTAGAGAGGTCCAGAAGAAAGTTGAACGGCGCTATGGCCAGGTTCTGCAGGGGCAGGGGCTTTGGCCAGATCAGGCACGGCTTAATCAATTTAAAATCTCCCGAGTATTTCCTGAAGGACGGGGTGCATTTGTCCCCACTGGGGTTGGATTTGTTTTTCTGGAACATTTGCTCTCATTTATCAGACTTATAAGCAAGGAGGCAGGGGGGAGCCACAGAGGGCGGTAACCCACTTGTGGCGTGGCGGTGTTTGGGCAACCAAACACAAGAGACAGACTCCGGAAGAGCCAGGAGAAAGCAGGAAGGGTCTTCGCCCTTTCCAGACCCAGCGCCCCTTGGGAGCCTAACACGGCAGGGGCGTCTGGGGGGGAACAACAAGGGCTCAGCTTCCCCCAAAGAAACAGAACTCTCCCCGCCCAAGGTTACCTGCAGGGGCAGGCGAGGCTCAGGCACAAAGGGCTAGGAGAGTTGGGCCTATGATGGACTTTTGGAAAGCAAGGGTGAAGCAGGTTTCGGACACGTAGCAGTCGCCGCATCTTCCAAAGTATCTCCACTAATGTGTGCAGTGTGTTTTATGATCTGTGGAGAATAAATCTGCGGCCTTTTATGCCAAAAAACCAAGCAAGGCTCATGTAACACTTTTCTGGGGGGAAAAAAGGGTGTGAGTATTGCTAAGTAATGGGTCCAAAATGGACGGATGCACAGGTTATGTCGGGTGATCCCGATAACAGCGGTGGCCCGCTCCGGTGACCCGGGAGCAGGGCGCCAACACCAAGGACAGTCTCCTGCAGTCTGCCAGGGAACGAGAGTGAGCGGTTGTGCAGAGGCGTAAGTGAGCACATTTGGAATTGTAAGCCAACAGCAAAACTGTTAAATTGGATGTGCTCATAGCTCTCACTGTAACCTGCAAAATAATCTCCCCCCCTCCCCCAATACTGACGTATTTAGAGTAGGTTGAGCACGCTGACATTGGAAATCTACTAAAAGGTGACCACGTCACCTCCGATCTAGAGCGGTAACGTCGAGATTCTTTAAATATAGCTGCAATGCCGGGTAAAGTTTGTGCGAGAACCAATCATTACAATTTACGCAGTAAGTTGCCATACTGGAAAAATAACACATGCAGTGTGGAAAGTAATACGACAATACCTGCAAATTCACCTATTGCAAGCTCGCCAAGAAGGAAAACCCAGAATGGTGCAGGGGCCGGGAGAATTATTGCTTTTTTTCGTGTGAGAACCTCTCTGCAAGCACCAGATACACAAGTAGTAACGGTGGAAATGGCAGAGAAAAGTAGCGAGCAAGGTGGGGATAATCAAGTGGACATGTTGGATCCTTCCCTGGCCACTATCGATAGCAACTCACTACTTGAATTCTGCTATTCCTTACAGAAGTCAATAGAGAGATGCAAGGTGGTTGGTGCCCCTGTGGAAGCACAATAACTATTACCTAACAACGAGGTGCAGAAAAATACGAGTTTACCTCGGCCTGCATCAGCAAGTGCAGCTAACTCACAGATACTCAAAGGATCTCCAAATCATCTTTTTGAAAACAAGGGAAATAAGAGCAACATCGATCTCTACGAACTCACATAACGAGATGCTTGCACAAATGTCTTCTCTGCAATGCGCTATGAAAGTGCTACTCAAAATGAGTGAGAAAGTCTTGGAAATAGTAGCTAGGGAGAAAAAGCTCTGTATCAGTTAGTAAAGGGGTGGTTAATGAAGTAATCATGAACGTGGAAAACCCTACTGAAAAGCAATCTGAATCTATGATGAAAGGCAGACCCCAGCAACCTCCTCTGATACATGATACGATACTGAATATGTCTAATCCAGACGACACGAATGATAAAGGTTCAATATATTTGACTCGAAAACGGAGAGGAATGCTTAGGCGGCAAAGGAAAAACTTACTTTTAAAAGAGGACAAAACTACAGAACCTGTGGTGTAACCTGCTCCAAGGATGAAGGTCCCCAAAACACAAATAAAGAGAGTGAACAAGAAACAATAAAAAAAAGGTCAAAAGTAAGCCACATGGAACTTTGACTAGCTGCAGGAAAATCAGCGCACACAAAGCTATAACCCCAGTGAAGGGCACGGCAGGGACTCGTCCGGGATGTTTGAGGAGGATAACTCAGTTGAGTTAATAAAAGGTATGCCAGCAGCTTCTCCCACACCCTATGCAATAAACTCTGGAATCACAACACAAAGCAAAGAAGAGGGGAACACGGCAGACTCACATCTAAAAACTATAGGACAAGGGGATGACCCTTTAAAGGTGACAATTAAAAGGATGAACACTAAGCACAACAAAACAAAGCACCATATAAATAGATCAGAACTTTTGGACTTACTATACACTCTATTTTCCATTAAGGATTCTGCACTATAACGATTTTGAATATATTGAGCCTATAAAACATGCTGCATACACAATGAGCATGATACATTGTGATACTGCAGAAGTGGCAACCACGATCAGAGCACAGAGTAAAAGATTCTATGAGCAGGGCTTTGAACTAGATGCCCTGATTGAACAAGAATCAATACCAGCCAATACCTCTCAAGCCATCATGAGTCGCATACATTGAGCTAGAATCTCGGAAGTAGGGGCTGGGGGTGCTGGGAAAAACAGTATCCATACATTTCAGGAGAATCTATTGGGTGTACTAAGATGGGTAGTGGAGCCAATGGGGCGACTACCAAGTGATGGTGGCTGTTGTGCTATTGGAATATTCGGAAACATGGCTAACTGTTGAACAATGCTGGGCTCCTTTCTGAATTACTGTGTAACTAAATATTTCTGTTGCAGGAAAATTGGCTCACATTGGAAATCAATATACATGGCTACCAGACCTTTCATTCCTTCGCTAAGAAGGGGAAACTGGGTCGCCCCAGTGGTGGGCTGCTAATTGGTATACAAAATTCTATCAGGGCAGAAAAACAGAGTCTTAAGGCACCGAGTCTCGGGAGAATAGCTCAGGGGCAACGTGCTCGCCTTGAACGCAAGCCAACACAGAGCACCACATGTTCGATCCCCGGGTCTGCGCTTAGAAACCTCTGGATATTAAGCACACTATAAATAACCCATCATATCATACCACCGAGCCTTAACACATTAGCAATAAAAGCCACCTTCTCAGGTAGTGGGAAAGATTGGATTATAATTAACATCTATAATCCTCTGGGAGGTTTGTTGATGCAGAACATAATGGAAATTGTGGCAAATGTGTTAAGCGAAATAAGAGCCCATTAAAATCCAGAACAGATCATTATGGGTGGAGACTTTAATGTGCGTTATGTGTGTAAAGAAGCATACCAAGAAACTTCCTTTGTTTATAGTAACCATATTATGAAACAATCCTGCCGCAATGAACAAGGAATCGATTGGTGTGAGTTCTTCCATGACTGGGATTGATAAACTGGAGAGCCAAGGGAGATGTACCTGGAAAAAAACTTGGAAAGCTATGGGAAAGACTACCACTTCGGATTATGTATTTGTAAGTGAGAATGCATTCCCCCTTATCCAAGAGCTACACATAAGGGACAATGACCATGCTGCCTTAATGCCAAAATTGGAAGGTCTCGTTGTTAGTAATAACTACAACCACATAGGAAACCTTGGGGTAAACGAAAAGGGCAACAGAATAAATTGGAACCAAAATAGTGTGGAAAAGGTGGGTAAATACCTGAGAAGAAGTAAGGTCGGTAAGCTAGATTACTTGGAAAGTTGGTCAGCTGCTGGTATTGAGTCCTGGCTAAAAGATGTAATGATCAGGTCCGGTGCACGAAAGAGCCATTATATCAGTTATGCTAGGAAAACCTATGTTCAGCCTTATGATCAAGCTATCAGGGATGCAAAGAGGGGCATGAAAAAGGGGATCCATGAGGCCAAATCAGGGAACCTCGACCTAATGCAGAAATATGCTCTCATACAAGAGATAAAGAAAAGATATTGCAACTGGGTTAAATGGTGGCTGGTCTCTAAGAAAAATGTGCAGTGGCAATACCTGGTATCGGTGGCCTCTTTGAAGGACACCAGGAAAATATGGGATCTTCTGAGCCGCTGTAAACACAATAAGACGGAGCATGTGACATGCCCCATTTGTGCCCCTACCTGGGAAGCGCATATAACAACCACTCTCACACAGCATGAGAAGCAGACCATGGCCTATGACCCTCATAAAAAGAGCTTGGAGATAAAGTGCAATGGTGACTCCATCTGTAGAGTGATTACAACATTAAAAGATTCTAAAGCACCTAGGCCTAATGGTCTTGCCAATGTAGTTATTATGAAAGATCCTGATTTATGGACAGAGTGTCTAGCTATACTATTCTCCAAGGTCTGTGCAGAGGGTTCCATTCTGCGTTCGTGGAAAACCTCAGTATTGGTCCCATTGTACAAAAAGGGGAAGAGAAGCATCCCTACAAACTTTAAGCTCTTAGCTTTACTGGACATCACAGGCAAGATCTTCGCCTCTTTAATTCTGGATCAACTTGTTAGATGGGTAAAATCACATGGCATATTGACTACATTTCAAATGGGATTCTGAGCTGGTTCGGGCACGATACATTGCCTACGAGTATTAGATACATTAATTAGGAAGTCTAAAGAAAAAGGAAATCCATGCCTGTATATATCCACAGTAGACTTAAGAAACATTTCACATTGTAGACTGTAGTTTATTGTAGACCAAGTTGGAGTCATATGAATGCCCGGATCACCCGTTACGTGCTATACATGGACTCCACGAGAACACCACTGTACAGGTCAGGTTGGATGGTGGGGGTCCCTGCACGCCACCCTTACCCAGTAACAGGGGAGTTGTTCTTTTCAACATATACCTACTAGATCTGGCATTGGAAAAGTGAAAAATTGTCCATCTAGGCTGGGGAGAACAGAGTGGTATGTATCACATACGCTGACGATGTGGTAATCTGTGACCATACCTTTACAGAACTTAGAAGCTTATTGGAAGAACTAAAGCAGTACGCCACCTGAAATAGTTGAGTGCTTAACTTAGAAAAAACAAAGATGATGCACTTTACCCATAAAGAATTGAGGGTACCTAGGATATATTTGTCTGAGAATTTCATAGAGAAGGTAGACCGCTATAGGTATCTTGGTGTGGATATAAGTTCCAAAGGTGACTACGCTGTGTTAATAGCTGAAAAAAGAGGAAAGCTATTGCTGTTAGGGCAACGATAGGGAAGCATGTCAGTGAATGTGTGGCCTATAGCTATTGTGTGGAACTACAACTGTATAGGCAATATTTCTGAACTACTATCTTGTACGCTCTTGAGGCCACCTGTCTGCAGGACTTGTCGTGGGTGAAGGAAGTAGAGGGCAAATTCTGTAAAACAATATTGGGTTTACCTACGCATGTCCCAGTAAAGAGAATCAGATTGGAGCTAGGTCTAATCTCCCTTCCTGCATAAAAGCCAGAACTAGGCCGCTCTGCCCTGCGTTGAACTTATTTCGAACTATAGCTACCACTGAAAGGCGGGATTCTTTTGACGAGCTTGTCAGAGCCACTTTCAGGGATATTGACTTGTGTACTCATTTGGAGTATGAATATGGCAATTTAGAAAAAAAATTGGAAGCTTAGGACTGGATGGCTAACCACAAACATCTTGCAAAATTGAAGAGTGGAGGTGAATTTACTAAGATAACACATACATTTAAGGTACCGCAATATTATGTGAAGCTATGCCCATCCCGGCTTTGTGCAGATTTGTGTTGTTGCTAAGAGTGAATAATCTACAAGTCTCTGCAACTCTAGGTCCCGAACGAGGTATCCCAAGTGAAGAAAGAACATGTTGCATGTGTAAATGTAACAAAGCGATTGAAACCCCCCGGCATGTTCTGACTGTGTGCTCTGTAAATGGACCATTATATATGAGTATGTTAGGAAAGTTTGTGAATAAGCTTGACATTATTAAAAGCGAAGCAATTTGGAGCTAGTGCCTGAATACCAAAAATAAGTCTATACACATTGCACTGTACCATATGTGGTTAAAGGTGAAGGAAATCTTGGATAACATGGAAATTATAACAACATAGGCTACCAAGTATTGTGCACTTGATTGTATAGGGTGTGACTAGCTCTAGATAGGTGGCTGAATGTGCGTTGTGATATGAAATTGATATGGAGGAGCTGTTGTAGTTTTTAATGTATTATTGTAAAGGTATTAATTGAAGTGTAGTAATTACTATTTGTCATGATTTCTTTCTTTTAAGATGAATTTTGGGATATGAATTAATATGTAAAAGGTGTTTGAGAATTCAACATATTTAAAAAAAAAAGAAAATGTGATTCAGAGTAGCAAGAAATGTGCACAATAACACTGAGCCATAACCTGACACAGCACATACAGCATAAATCTAATGATATTTTAGATGTCCAAAAAGTAATCACTGACTATTAGCGAAGTATATTGATGATGAATGACACCTTAAAAATGGGATTTTTAGAAGTTCAAAATTTGCAAGAGGAGTTGGAGTCATACAAATATCAACTTCCTCTAAGTAGGTCTGACAAACTATATTCATATAGGAAATTCAACCCAGATATCTGAAAGCAAGTAAAAGTCAACTCACATGTCAAGGATAGCGATACATCTCATATATAGTATTCAGTTGACATGGGAGGGTCCAAAAGGTCAACTGAAGGTCCATATCATAACATGTGAAACATTTTGTAAATCAAGCTGAGCACAATGAGACATGGCTCAAGCTTCTGTTGTGTCCCAGTCTATTCAGAAGAGACAAACGGAAATGAGTTGGCCTCACATTGGTCCGCATAGGAACAAGTGTACACTCCGATTGCGTTGTTCCGCAAATGCCTGGTCTGGCCTTGCGGACAAACAGGTCAAAGTGACACACATGCCATCATTCCCCAACCACTGGCACAGGGATTGAAGTCACTACTTAAAGGACGTCAGTGCAAGACTGGAAGCAATAAGCATCGCTGCGCCCGTTAATTCACCCCAATAATCAGCTGGCACAACACCACGCATACATAGAAACGCGAGCCCAATGGGGAGTGCCACTGCAATCAAGGAGAAGACCCTCTAAGTGCGATTTCTCAGCACAATCAACGACAACACAGACAGCAGGCCTGAAGAGCAGAAGATAGGCCCACCTCCAAGAATAAGCAGAAAGGCACCATAATGGATTCCTTTACAGGACTCGGGAAGACACAGGCGCCAACCGCAGTAGGGAGTGGTGCAGGAGCAGCAGACAAAGAAGTCCACTCAGAACCGCAAGAAGACAAGGTACTGGTGGCGATTGTGGCACTTCGAACCTCTGTGGAACACAAGAGAGCTGAGGTCAAAATAGATGTACAACTGCTACGCCACGATGTGCGGTCCCTGGCAGAGTGAGTCACGAACGCAGAAGAACAGCTAAAAGAAACTACTGACACTACCACCAACCTAACTACCAGGTTGAAGACTCTGGAAACTAAAAACCGCTTCCTCGAGCAGCAGGCTGAGGATGCAGAAAGTTGTTCCGGCAGGAACAACGTCAGAGTCCTTGGCATACCAGAAGACGCAGAAGGCAGGGCACTACAACCTATATCGAAAATCTGTTCCTACAGGAAGTAGGCCCATGCAAACTGATGCAAGGATTTGCAGTTGAGGGGGCACATAGATCCCTCCAGAAGAAGCCCCCACCTGGGTCAAACCCCTGCCCGATTATAGCCAAAATAGTGAATTTCCGAGAAGGAGAAGTACTGCTGCAGTTCTCCTGAGAAGGCAGAGTGATTGAACGTGGTGGCTCGAAAGTAGCAATCTACCCAGATTACACACTCCTAGTACAGCAGCAATGGAAACGATTTATCTCCGTCAAAGCCAGGCTCCGGAAGAAAGGGGTAAGATATATGCTCACGTATCCATTGAGGCTCAAAGTGATAGATGCAGGCAGATCACAGTTCTTCGAGAGCCCCGAGGCAGTAACGATGTGGCTGGAACACAACAACCTGGACACGTACAAAGACACTCCGCTCCAGGAGACAGAGACTGGAGCCACTTAGACGCAGCAACTGGTGCATGCCATTGTACCCCACTGTTATGGAACGCCCAGACATTGAAAAGAGGACGCATGTAACTACATTACAACTCAAGACAATGTACCAACGATGCCGCAACAGAAGCAGCCAGTATGCCGGAGCTGGAGACCCAGCCCACTGAGTTCTGATGAAACCCACCCCGATCCATATGGACAGTCAGCTGGAGACACCTTTTGAATTTCTAGGCTGGTGTCTGCTAACGATAGCAGGCACCAGTAGGCCCGAGCAGACCTTATCTGTTGGGCATAGTTGGGGCCCACTGTTCCAGGCGTTGTTGTTTAAGTATAGTTTGCTTTACCCAGCCAATGTGACTCTTAAGAATTGTTGTTGTCCATACTGCATGAAACTCAAGAGTAGGTGAAAATGGTTACTGTTTGAAATATGCATGACACCTCTTGCAATTCCACACTCATGTGATTCCTGGAACTCGGGGCACCGATGCTTACTAATGAAAAGAACATGTAAGAAAGTATGACACAGATTAAAATGATCACATGGAATGTGAGAGGCCTTTGTACATACATACGTAGGAATAGAGTTAAGTCATATCTTCAACGCAGGAAGATTTCGGTTGCCCTGTTACAGGAAACCCATCTGACAGTCAAAGAGCAAGAGACTGTAGTGAAATACTGGGGAGGCGCAGTGTATGGGGCCCTTTACTCTAAGTACGCAAGAGGTGTCCTTACATGGGTAACGGCTCGCTCCCGTTTCAGTTCCTAAACTGTGATAGGGGCACAGAGGGCCGATATGTCATCCTCAGGGGGTTCATCTGTAGTGTGGTGGTGGTCATAGTTAATTCCTATTTTCCAAACCATGCTATACTGACAAACATTCAAACGCTCACTGCCCCTTTAACTCCCCATAAAGATGCCTTCTTTATATGGGGCAGAGATTTGAATTGCGTTTGTTACACTACACAAGACAGATCCATACCACTTCGGTCTGGATCCTCCCCAGCAGTGACAATACTGCTCTGACTGAGCTAGCCTTAACAGATGTATGGCGGGAGAGTCACCCAGATCTGAAGGAATACTCCTACTACTCCTCCCAGCACGATCTCCACACAAGGTTAGACTACATCTTTGTGAGCACTGGACACTTACAACACTTTACACGCGCAGAGTATATGGGCCGCGTAATATCGGATCACTTTCCCCTGTCCCGATGTGGCGCCTACCCACAGACCCCCTGTTGGATAAAGCCTTTCGAGAACAACTTCAAGGCACACTGACCCTTTTCCTCAGAAAAGGCATTGGCAGTGTAGAAAGATGGAGGACGGTCTGGGAAACCTTGAAGGTGGTTACTAGGGGGGAAGTTATTGCAAGAGCTGGGGGAGTTTGAAGACAATTGAAAGCGTAGCTTGAAGCTCTCGAAAACAAACTGAGGGAATTAGAAGTCATACAACCCACAGGGCAGGCTGCGAAACAAACCCTCTGAGAAGCCTGGCTCGACCATCAGACCACTTGGGAATGGTTATCAAAGTTTGACTATGCCACCAACATGGCGGGCATGCACGCAGAAAGAGATAAGTCAGGGAGGCTCCTTGCCTGGTTATGCCGTAAGGAGCACCTCAGAACACTGATCACGCTCTTGCGAGATGAATGTGGGGAACCATGGAGGACGCAAACTACAATTAACAACATATTTGGCACTAATTATGCCACATTATACAGCCATACTGCCCACATCCCTGCAGAAGACATAGCAGAGGCTTTTACTGAAATTAAGCTCCCTTCGTTCACTAATGGCCAACACAATCTCTTTGACTTACCCTTCGCCTTACAAGACTTAGAAGAAGCGATGACTGCTTCCGCCTCTGGGAAGACGACGGGAGGCAACGGCCTCCTGGCAGAGTTTTATAAAACATAATAAGGTACAGTAGCCCTGACACTCCTAAAGGTCTTTCAAGAGGCCTTTGAAACAGGGAAACTCACTGACACAATGAGAGAAACATGGATAGTTCCCATCTTAAAACCTGGGAAACCAGCAGATACATGTGACTCATACAGACCATTGGCTATGCTGAATTGTGATGTAAAGTTGTTGACGACAATGCTTGCATCTCGACTCCACCAGTGTATAGTGGCGCTAATACACTCAGACCAAACTGGTTACGTACCACCTTGAACATACGCAGGTTACAACACATAATTGAACAAACGGGCGACCCAGAGCAATATGTAGTAGCATCACTGGATGCAGTTAAAGCTTTTGATTCCGTTTATTGGGAGTGGATAGAGGCTCCACTGAGGGGTTTTGGATCCGGGGCATATTTTAGGAGATGGGTCAAAATACTTTACGCTTCCCCCACCGCAAGAGTTAGAACGGGGCGACATTCAAAGAGGGACACGCCAAGGGTGTTCTCTTTCCCCAATGCTCTACGTATTGGCACTGGAACCCATCGCTGCATACCTTAGGCAAGAATACCTCAAAGCTGGGATACGTATAGGAAATTCTACTCCCTTACTCTCATTATACGCTGATAATATGCTACTTTACCTATGCCAACCTCCACACAATTTACCCCGGACACTGGAAATATTAGACAACTTCGCAAAATTGTCCGAGATCACATTCAATAAACACAAATCATGCCTCATTCCCCTAGCTGTGCTGAATAACACCAAGTTAACCTCAACACCGGACTGGGGTTTGAAATAGGAACCAATTTCTTCAGGTACTTAGGCACAAAAGTTGCACACACTCTGGAAAAGACACATGCCCTAAACACATTGAGAGTAGTGGAAGGAGTTAAAAAACAATGGTGTTCTGGCCTCGTCTCCCTCTCTCACTTATGGGCAGGGTGGGCATTACAAAGATGATCATATTGCCACGTTTACTATATGGCTTCACGAATGTCACTTACTATGTTAGAGTCCCCTTCTTCCGAGAACTAGAGGCCATGCTAAAAACCTTTTTATGGGGCCCTAAGAGACATGGGACCTCATTAGGACCCAGGCGGCCATGGAATGAACGGTGCCGGTATTGGACTGGCACCGTTCATTCCGGGCTGCCCTATTACGAGGTCTGCAGCGGGTCCCGCTAAGGAACGCCTGGTCAGACCAGGCGTCCTTAGCAGAACCCGCTAGCAGACCAGGATGCTAACAACGGGCCCGTCATTAACGGGCCCTTTGTTAGCATCCTCACCATTCCCGTTGAGCCCTACGGGGCTCAAATGGGAATGGGGATTAATTTTTACCGGGGCCCAGAAAAGGGTAATTACTGGGTCTGCCAAGGTCGGCATGACCCGGTTATTGCCCTTTTCTGGGTCCCGGTAAAAAATCATTACCGGCGACAACCATTCCCTTAATAAGGGCACGGCAACTGCCAGGGTCGTAATGAGGCCCATAGTCTGTCTACATCAATACTGACACTCCCCTTTGAACAAGGTGGAATCCAGATACTGAAATTAGAATACTACTATCTTGCAGCTCAGCTTAGCTTTATTACCAAATGGTTGGCTGATGAACCCAACACAGAACACAACTTGTTGGAAGCCCTGATCCGCCCTGTACGATTACGAGAAGCTCTTTGGCACCTACTGAGTAAGCACGCTACTCAACCGATACTACTGTCAGTAGGCAGACAAGTCTGGCTGCGGACGATGAAAATCCTGAAACTATCATACCCCTACTCCCCACATAGACCCATAGAAGTCAACACAAAGTGGGACCCTGAGGAGTTGAAGGTAGCACGGTGCTGGGAAGAGGTGGGCATTGTGACGTGGGGAGACATGTACGAGAGTGGTACTTACAGGAAATTCCCAAACCTCACTCAAAAGGAGGGACTCCCCGAAAGGGCAGTTTCTGAGATACATACAGATAACTAAATTTGCTAGACACACCTGACTTGATTGGCCAACAGAACCCCAAACCGAACGCGCTTCTTACACTTATATATGATCTGGAAAATGGCTGGAGACCGGTGTCTCGACTATAGAAGGCCCTAATTAAAAGTATGATTACAGACCATGCAAAGCTTAGGTCAAGATGGAAAGCCGATCTAGGAGCAGATTTCACACACAAACAGTGGCTATGGGCGCTCAGTCATGGTAAAAATGTCTCATGTAATGCAAGATTCCGACTCCAGATCAATGTCCTACACTGCACATATTCTACTCCATCCAGGGTTGCTAAATTTAACATGATGCAGCATCCGACTGCCCTAGGTGTGGTCGGGCGGACGCCCAGATAATGCACATGTTCTGGGAATGTGTCACTGTACAAAGGTTTTGGACTAAAATTAAACATACCTGTGAAAATGCAGGGATCACCAGATACAAATGGACCCCACAGGAATGCATACTGGGAATGTACACTAGGACCAGTAAACACAAACATGTTGCCAGGTTCATGGACCTAGCCTGTATATTGGGTAAGAGGTGTATAGCTATGACGTGGAAACCGAGCAGAGGTCCACGGTTTGAAGTATGCCTAAAAGAAATGCAGCGCTGGAGTGCAGCTGAAACATCAGCATGGGGGCTTGCCATAAACATGCATGGAGGAGTAGTGGGGCTACTTTTTGAAGCATGGTAGGCATTGGTTAATACTGTTCTTTATCCCTCTGATGACAAACCGACATGAACTACCTTGGGAGACGACATGTCTTGTATTAACCCTTACTGGAAAGTTTGCCAGTTGTGAAGCAGACTGCAGATCCCCCTTACCGTGTAGACCACAAACGGTCAGTTGCTTATTCCTTTAACTGTAATATGATGAAGTGTTGATTGAGAACAGTATGAGCATACAACATATTAACACAATTGGTTGGTTGTTAAGTTTCCCCTTCTTTATTTCTCCCCCTTCCCTGATGTTGCTTACCCCCCCCATCACCTTGCCTTGTTTTTCCTTTTTCACAGATATAGTGGCCTGTCGCGGCACATGGTATGATGTTACAATTGTATAACTAAATATCGCTCAACTGCTGTTTTTGACTAAATGCCAATAAACAAATAAAAATAAAATAAAAAAGGTACTGTACGGAATGCTGGTGGGGTGAGCAGTGCCTCCCCTCCCAACGTGGCCCTTGGCAGGACGGAGGGTGTCTCGCTAACTTTGGCTGTGGGCCGCAGCAACTTGTTGAGATTCACGTTAATTGGTGTTCAGTTATGGGGGAGTGCTTAGGGGTAGCGTGGGGTTCTACTGTCGGTAGCTTGCCCCAGGGATGATATGGCATGAAGCGGTGTGGGTCTAATACAATGGAAAGGGAGGAGGGGGGAGTAGAGGAAAGGAAGGGTAAGGAGGCCTAACAATAGTAACAGGAGTCTGCTGTGGGTACGTTGAATGTGAAAGAAATGAACTCGCCCACGGAAAGATCCTTAATAGCAAGAGAGTTCAGAGATGCCAACCTTGATATACTATTTTTGCAGGAAATGCTGCAGGTGAAGGGGGAAGAGAGGAGATTATGGGGAACGGGCATAGGACAAGTCCATTAGGCCTCCGGGCCAGTGAAAAAGGGAGGAGTGGTTATAGTACTACACAAACAGTGCAGGCTGCAGAACCTAAGTGTAACCAAGCTGTTGGAGGGGTGGGTGCCCACGGTGCAAAGTACTCTGGAAGTGGCACAAATAGTGCTAGCGGCCATATATGCCCGAATAAGGGCCAGGAGGGGTTCATACAGGAAGCCCTGGACCAGGTAAAGGCGCTGTCTGCTGAGATGTATATCATCAGGGGCGACTTTAATTCCTGGGCGGATGGGGTGTTAGACAGAAGGTCCATGAAATAAGGGAAGTCATGGGGGAGAGGAGAAGAATGGGTTACATGGGCCATGCGATTGTGGCAAGGGGCCTCATGGATGTGTGGAGGATGAAACACCCGGGAGAAAAACAATATACTTTCTTCTCTCACCCACACTTGACATACACAAGGATAGACTATCTTTTGCTGAACTGGGACCTGGGGGTGGGGGGGGAGTGTTGGATTGTGAAATAAGACCAGTAGGGTGGACAGATCACGATATGGTCTGGATGACAATAGACATAGATGGAATATACAAGGTGAATTCTAGTTGGCGGTGTAACGAACTTCTATGGAAAGACACAGTGTTCGCAGACCAATTGACTGGTGATATCACAGATTATTTTGAGCTAAATGACACGGGTGAGGTTGATATCAAGACTGTCTGGGAAGTAGGAAAGGCTACGTGGCGTGGGCTCTTAACACTCCAGGCCAAAAGAGTAGAATTGAAGGAAATTAAGCTGGGTGAAACCCTATGCAAACTTAAATACCTCAAACAGAGGTATTATGAGAAAGGGGATACAGCTGACATGCTTTTAGCAGCACGACTTCGGACACAGAGAGCAGAGAGATGGGTTACAACCTTGGAGGAGACAGCGGGTACCCCCAGAACCACACCAGCAGAAATAGCAGAAGGGTTTGCAAAATATTATGAGGGTTTATACAGTACAGAATGTAATGGAACGGGAGGAAGGGCAGGGGAATATCTAGATGGGATAGACATGGTATGCCTCACAGACACAGAAACAAAGCATTTGGAGAGCCCCATCACAGCCGAGAATGTCCTTGATGCGATTGCCCGCCTCCCAAGTGGTAAAGCCCTGGAGAGGACGGTTATACTTTAGGGTTTTACAAGCGGTTCTTCTAGGACACCTGGTATGGATATACAATAATATATTATAGACGTGGATGGCCCCTGCGACTTTTAGTAAGGCGCTAATTACTGTGATACCCAAGGAAGGAAGGGACCGGTATGCTGTAACTCATACCGCCCCATCTCCCTGCTAAATGTGGATGAAAAATGTTTCACGCAGGTCCTAGCCACCCGTCTGGAGGGATAGATGCTGTGCCTGGTGCACCCAGGCCAGGTCGGTTTCATAGCCGGGAGACAGGGCACATATGCCACAAGGAAAACATTGGATCTAATGGAGCATGTCTTTAAAGAGCCAAGTGGGTTTGCACTCTTAAGCCTCAATGCCGAAAAGGCATTCGACCGTGTGGAGTGGGGATTTCTGTTCGCCGTTCTGAAGAAGGTGGGCTTTGGGGAGAGAATGCAACGGGCCATAGGCGATTTACAAAGACCCCACAGCACAAGTTATAGTTAATGGGAAAAGGTCCAGGGTTGTTAGACTCGAAAGGCAAATAATATATAATACTAGGCAGGGTTGTCCTCTATCCCATTGCTCTTTGCAGTGACAATGAAACCCCTGGGTATAAAGATAAGGCAGGATCCATGGATCATAGGTATAAAAGTAGGGGAGACACAGCATAAATTTAGCATGTATGCGGATGACGTGCTGCTCCACATTTCAAATGTCCCTGACTCAGCCCGGCAGGCGCTTCAGGTCATAGATGAATATGGGCAAGTCTCAGTGTTTAAGGTTAATGTGTGCAAGTCGGTACTACTCCCAATAGGAAAGGAGGTCCAAGGGCACAGGGAACTATGGAGCGACCTCGGGATTCCCATATAAGAAGAGGGGATAAAATTCCTGGGTGTGAGAATATCCAGAGATTTGGGAGCACTATATGAGTCCAACTTCTCCCGGATGATACAGCGAATATTCAGAGATCTGGAAGGTTGGTCGAGGCTAACTCTGTCCTTGCTGGGAAGACTTAGTGCAGTAAACATGACATTACTCCCCGGAGTGCTATACCTGTATCAATCGCTCCCCATCGAGATGCCAGACGCCCACTTCATGGAATTAAAACAAGAGATCAATAAGTTTGAGCAGGGGCAAAAGTGTAGGGTCTCATACAAGATGCTCATGGAGCTGAAAGAAAGGGGGGAAGTGGGGCTGCCAGATATGCGCATCTACTATAGGGTGGTGCAATTCAGAGCGCTGATCCCCCAACTTAGGTTAGATCTACAGAAGCAGTGGGTGCAAATTGAAAATTTCCCGTGGAGAACGGTCTCCCTTGGTGGCTCTGGGCACCAATGCATACGATCCCGAAGATAGTTAAGTCACATCATGTAATGGGCCCGCTGCTGAATCTATGGAGGGTAAAGAGGGAAATGAGGGGCGTGATGACATGGCCCTCCCCGCTGAGTCCATATCCTGAATCATGCCAGATTACAAAACTGGTTTGATGCAGGTTTAGAGAGAGTGGGCCAGCTGGTAAAGGGGAAATACTTTGTGGGCATGGGAGAGCAGGAGGAGTGCCTGGGAATAGGGCCAATTTTGTTGTTCAAATACCTGCAGTTTAAGGGGGTGTTGATGTCAGGGTGATGAGGGGAGCCTCTGCAGAGGGATCTGATGGACAAGGAGAGGGTTCTGAGCACTGTTGTGACGACAAGAGGGTTAATATCCATACTGTACCAGGCGCTGTTGTCTGCACAGAATGTGGGGATTCACCTATAAGGAAAGATGGGTGAAAGACTTGGAAATGATGCTGGACAGCAAACAGTGGGAAATGTTGTGTGCGATGCTCACAGGACGTCTATAGCATGCAAGTACAAATTCCATGGCATTAAGCCCTGGATGGAGTGGAGAGGGGCATGGACCCACTGTTGATACTCTTCGGAATGGAGGCCATAGAGGGAGAGTGGAGAAGGCTCTCACATATGGTACACATCCTGCTGTTGGCCGTGAGGGCTTGCCTCACAGTGGGATGGAAGAGAGCGGCCCTCCTGAGTGAAAAACAGTTGGCCATGAAGGCCAGGGACATTTATGTAATGGAGCATTTCAAGGGGCAACTTCACAAACGGACTTCATCAAGGGAGCTAGAATGGGCAGCATTCCTCTCCAAATATGGCCCACAGAAGGACTATGAGCAGTGGGGATAAATGTTAATGAAGGGGAAAGTGCGTTGGGCAGAGGCGAAGGCACTAGCCCAGGCCAGACCCGGGATCTACTCACAGGGATTAGCCCTGCACTGCAATGAGAGGACAAAGAGCCTCTGGAGCATGCCAAACCGAATTTACGAGACACTGGGGCATGCTACCATGGTGGGTGGGGAGGGGGTGTTTTTATGGGTTGGGGGGTTGGAAAAGCAAGGCTGTGTGGTTATAATACTTTACTGTTTAAACTATTGACAAGCCTGATATAGAATTATCATAACTGACAATAAAAATATGTTATTAAAAAAAGAAGTGGGGCTAACACACAGCCTTGTTTCAGATCACGCAAACTTTGAATCGTACTTGACAGGGCTCCTGTAGTGTTCAGTCTTACCCTCACACATGTGTTAGTATAAATAGCAATATTCATACTTTAAAGTCCCTTTGGACAACCCCAATTGGAAAGCTTCTGCCTCACACCACGCACACGCTCCACGCTCCATGCTCTTCCAAAGTTTTTAAAGTGAGGCTTGGTAACTCCAATGTAGAGATAGAAAGCAGACTGACTTTTTCCTCCAGCAGTCCATGCACAGACCCTCATGTCAAACTGTATATCACATTATCTCACACCATGCGCGCTCCGTGCTCTTGCAGAGTTTTTAAAGTGAGGCTTGGTAACTTCAATGTATGATATGATATGTTTTTCAAAAAAGGTAGCAGGCACCCCTCACCAGAAAGAACATGGCAGGATAACCTGTTCTGTGGGTTTTTTTCCACTTTGAGAGTTCGCAGCCATCACTTTTTTCTCACTGTACCTTTCACTGTACTGTTCACAGATTGGAAATATCTATTTGCATATCAGTCTTTGTCCCACCCACATGGGCAGTCCAGCACACAAGTGCTATGGCCATTCCCCTCTGAACAAGTACCAACAGCAACCACCTACACGTGTTTCAGCCTTGTTGGGCCTCATCAGTGAAGTGGAGCTGTGCCTATCTGAGCACAGTGAGCAGGGAGCCCACGTCTGGGTTCCCTCAGGTAACTCAGGGTGACCAACCCCAAGTTCCTTGCAAATATTTTTCAAAAAAGGTTGCAGGCGCTCCTCTAAAGAAAGAACATGGCATAACCTGTTCTTTGGGAAGGTACCCACTCGAGAGTCTGCAGCCACACTTTAGCTCACTGTACCTTCCACAGATGGGAAATATCCATTTGCATATCAGTCTTTGTCCCGCCCACATGGGCAGTCCAGCACCGAAATGCTATGGCAATTCCCTTCTGAACAAAAGTACCAAGAGCCACCCAATACACGTGTTTCAGCCTTGTTGGGCCTCATCAGTGAAGTGGAGCTGTGCCTATCTGAGCACAGTGAGCAGGAAGCCCACATCTGGGTTCCCACAGGTAACTCAGGGTGACCAACCCCAAGTTCCTTGCAAATATTTTTCAAAAAAGGTAGCAGGCACCCCTCTGCGAGAACGAACACGGCCCATTGACCTGTTCTTTGGGAAGGTACCCACTCGAGAGTCTGCAGCCACACTTTAGCTCACTGTACCTTTTACAGATGGGAAATATCAATTTGCATATCAGTCTTTGTCCCGGCCACATGGGCAGTCCAGCACCAAAATGCTATGGCAATTCCCTTCTGAACAAGAGTACCAACAAAAACCCCATACACGTGTTCCAGCCTTGTTGGGCATCATCAGTGATGTGGAGCTGTGCCTCTCTGAGCACAGTGAGCAGGGAGTGGCTGCGGACTCTCGAGTGGGCACCTTCCCAAAGAACAGGTCAATGGGCCGTGTTCCTTCTCGCAGAGGGGCGCCTATGACTTCATTTTGATTATGATATGATATGTCATTCATGACGCGCCTGTACACAAGTGTTTCTAGAGATAGAAAGCAGACTGACCTCCAGCAGTCCATGCACATCATCTCCTGCCAAACTGTATCTCACACTTATCAATTTTACAATCATATTCAGAATTAAAGAGATCACTTTAGGAGCAGTGCCTATAGTTCAAGTTGTTAAGGGGGTTACAGGGGGAGTGTGTCATATGCAGGTTCTGCATCTTTGTATTCTAGATTTGATACCCTCCAGATGAGTGAGTGAAGAGCCAGAATTTGCTTCTCAATAAAACACACACTCTTTCAATCTACAAATGAACTTTATGGTTTGTCAAGATGGATGTGTAAATATCACAAGGTACAGAGTTTAAACAGTGCCATAATTGACATCACTGTGCAAAATGCAAAGAACATGCCTACTCTGCATTGCAGTGAACTCTGTTTAGCAGAATCCAACAGTTCATTGAAAAACACATTGAATTGTGTGTTTCCATCTGCATGAACAAGTGACAAGTTACACAAAGACTTCCTTCTCTGGGAACAAAATATTTTGAAAGGAAGAACATCAACAGCAAAAGTAATGTACATCCTGTAGTCCAGGATAAGAATGGAGAGAAAAGCTCTGCATACAGTTTAATTGTTTTTCAAGGTTTTATGTGTCCTTTGGAAAGGGTAGACAGTGAGTGAGCTAATTGTTCTGTGTTCCAAGAGTCAGACACAGATCACTGTGAGATAAAAACCCACAAACCTACTAACACATGTCTGCAAGAAAACAGCAACTTGCTGAACCAAAGTTTTTTTTGTTGTTGCAATTTTGATGGCAATCAATAAAATATTTTGGATGTGCCGGTCGTTGCAGACTTGGCTTTTTTCGCATGGTCAAATATGACCTGCTTTGTGCGAATTGAAATTAGTTATTTTTGCCTTTTTTCTCACGGCAACTGAGTAACACTTACAATATTTGATGCCTGTTGCCAGGGAAACGAGGGCATCTCTTACATACTCACAGATGCTTGAACCGCAGAAGAAAGTCCCCTTCTTGTTCCTGTCACTTTTAAAACATTCCTCTTAATCGCATTTCTCTTGTGCTTTTTGAATATTTTGACAACAGACCCTTTAACACCTGACCACAACATAGACAGCATCCTGTCATCTATTTGTGTGACATTTTAGCTCTTTTCTCCTTACCCCTTACACATTCAACACTTATTCTAACAAATAAAATAAAAAAACATTCCAGCATCCTCCTCTCTTTCAACATCTGAATAACACAAGTTTGATTTTGTGTGTGTTGCCCTCCATCATGTATCACAATTAGTTGCAACCTTTTACACCACATTAGAATGATTGTATTTCAGAGGTTGTTCTCCCTCTAATTAACCCAGCAAGTTCACTGCCTGTGCTAGAACGTCAAATTAGAAGTGGGTCTGGTGTCCCCCATGATGCCCTCTTATTTAACACAGGACCACTGCCTCAATGAATATGCATGTCACTCTTTAGGCAAGCAACTACCCACCTTTCCTAGAGCAACCTCCTTGACTGGAGTGATATAGTAAACTAATGTTGCAATGGTTTTTCACCATTACTGGCCGTCATAGGCAGGAGAGAGTGCAGCACTATCTGTGTGGAGGCGCATCCACTTTCATGTGTTATACAATTTTTCGTGGACACAGATGTACTTTGCCAATGTTACAAGTTAGTTCTCGTAAAGCACTCTGCCTAGTCCTGCAGCCCTGTAACCCTGTAACTTAATCTATTAATAATGCAAGCATCCTAATCCTCGTGTGCAGTCATATTCAGGTTAGCGTCTTCAGCTCATGGTTAAGGCACCTGGGCTACTATGGTTAGTAGTTTACGATCAATTCATGTTACGTTATCAGATCAACAACTTCGAACATACCCCCCATTTATCTGTAGAGAATGCTGCAGCGGGTACAGAAAACACATGTATTCATGACGCGGTTTCGTGTTCAGAAATCATTTTTCATTTCCAGAAGGGACCCCTTTGGGTTCACCATTACAATTTCAATACTGTCAAAATGTGACATAATCGTAGGCGCAACAAACCATGACAATGCTATCAATATACATATTCCCAGGATTATTAAACTTTTTTCTTTCCACTGCATAACTGCATTCATCCCTTTATCTTTGTTTGACAAAACCAAATCGTCCACTGTAATGTTGTTCCTCTGAAAATGGAATTTGCCTGTTTGTACTGATTTGTGTATCAAAAGATCAAGCTATTGATCATTGAGGAATTCTTGCTTCTGGAAAATGTGATTTGCCAGGCCTGTACTAACCAAACACCTCACATTGTCCAACCTGGTGGAAGTCAATACATCTAGTTTCAAATTACTCACCATGACCCCTGATTAGATTCCACAGTGATGATTGAATTGTGTCCCACAAGTACGGGTTGCATCAAGGATGAGTGACTTTTTTGGTTTTTGAACTCTGTATAGTTTTCCAACATTGGTACACACATGTTATCTACAATTAAAATTCTAACATCTCGGAAAACTGTACCTTGACATACTTCACCTTTTTGCCAGGATCTGCATTGTGTGCAAATTGTGTCTGATGTACTAGTTCTGGTGTAACGTATGGAATATTTAAGAGAAAACTAATGTCAATGCACTCCACAATTACATATAGAGGAACTACACTTTCCAACTCAAACACAACCTTCCCTTGTATCATTTCTACCTCCATCCTTGGGATCTGTGCAAATATTTTCTCTATTGCATGTGGAGATGTGAAGTACAAAAGAATATGCCCCTGCAACAGTTGAAATACTCACTTGTGCACCTATTGAAAAAAGGATTCCACTAAAAACTCATGCAGGAATGTGTCATGCTTGTGAATTACATTGATCCCTCCCTCCATCAGTGCTGACAGCACATTTAGAGTTAATGTAGTTTAATTCACAGTCCCAATCAATTCATTATGTGCTTCTTTAATTATATCTGGTGCTTGGTGCAAACGTTTCAAGTCATGGCCCAATTCTTGGGCCTTAGTTCTATTACCACCACACTGATTACAGTAAATTATATGAATGCACGAAAACTCTACCATTCTATGTTCCCTTCGCCTGGGAACATGTGGCTTGGAATCATTTATCTCCATGACTCTATTCTGCGCCCTTTTAATGTGCGGGTCATACCATCATTTAACATCAGGTGTCTTGACAGTGGTTGCATTGTAGTATTGACCTACAAGCAGACCCAAATCAAAGCTGGTTTAGACATTGCGATGCAGTAGCCTCCTTTCCGTGATTAAGAATCAAGGTGTGTCTTGCAACACTATGGGCCTCATTACAACTCAGGCGGTAAGGGGTTTACGGCAGCGTTAACAGCGCCGACCCTTACCGCCTGATTGCGAGGTCCCCTAGCGCCATGGTGCTTTTAACACCTGCTTTTAGCAGGTGTTAAAATCCATGGCGCTAAGGGACCATGGAGTTAATTACGCCACCGTAATTTACGGTGGCGTAATTAACGCCTTCCCCACTCCCATTATGCCCTATGGGGCAAAAATGGGAATGGGGAAGGGTAAATGGGGATTGGGGACTTACCGCCCCGCCAAGGTCGGAATGGGGCGGTAAGTCCGCCAACCACCATGGCGTAAACGTAGTTTACGCCATGGTGGTAAAGTCACGGCCCAGGCGGTAACTTACCGCCTGGGTCGTAATGAGGCCCTATGCCTAACATTGGGCAAGTTTTGATAATGGTGTAAGCAGTGGCATGCAAGTTATGCATCTTTTCCAGAATCAGCCACACCATCAGTTTTGGCAGCGCCATCTTGCTTTGTTCTTGAGTCTGTGTTCTTCTCCCTTTATTTCAGAGCCACAATTGTTGCACCAATGATTTGCCACAACATCCCTTGCTCCTTTTCTTGAGTCTAAGCGCCTTCATCTGTCTCTGGGGTCTCAAGTCCTCCACAGATTTCACCTCAGGCATCAGGTCTCCATGAATCTTCATGGAGTTAAGCTAGTCACTAATTTCTTTCGGATTGAGGAGACAGACATACAGGTTACACATCATAAAGACTTTCATGTACCTTCTCTTTCGCCCCTTTTTTTTACAAGGAGTTGTGTTTACAATGTTGGTAGCAACATATTAGATGCGATTGGGCAACCTCTCATGAACTACTTAATGTATTAAAACATGAAGTCATTTAAACAAAATGTTATATTGGAGTGTTGTAGTTAATACAGAAACCGAATAATACATACTGATAGGCAATGGGTTCAGCATGCACCATAGAAGTACAGTATTTTTAATCTGGAAATATTGGCCAATCAAATAATAAATCCTAAACCTATCAGAATCCTGACTAATGTTAAACTTGTAATTAATAGATCAGAATACAAGATTTACTACACACTTGTGTTAGTACAAACAATACATATGCAGGGCTACAATGCATAGAAACCTGAGGCACATGCAGGGAAAAGTCAGTAAGGAGGAAAGAAACAACCTCACCAGAAAATGACAATAACATTAGAGTTCATGATCATGTACACAAATAAATTGTGTGTTTGAGGCCTCGTTATTTCCCCAAGTATGTGCGACATGAGCTGAGGCCAAACCTTAAGAAAAGTATCTTAGCAACATAGGACAAGGTTAATGTCTACATATGCAGCACCTTTTGAATTTTAAAATTCTCACCTTCAGTGAACAAAAACAACCGGCCTAGATATGTCAACAAAGAAAAACAAGTGGCCCAGATAGTGATGTCATCAGTGATCTCATCAATGGCATTTGTGATGTAATCTTTGATATCCTAGGTGTTAGTCTTAGCAGTGCACTGTTGTGGCACAAGCTATGATTGCTTAGTTTACCATAACTGGCGAATTCCTGGGGGTTTTCAATGTTACTTGTAACTATAACATCCCTTTAACCAAGTCTTTTCACTGAATTTCATGGGTTTTTATAAGTGCAACTTAACCATAACATCCCTTTATCAAAGTTTTTTTCATAGATAGATAGATAGATAGATAGATAGATAGATAGATAGATAGATAGATAGATAGATAGATAGATAGATAGATAGATAGATAGATGATTAGGTGTGTATTTCTACAACAAGATTTGAAAGGGATGTCAGTGAGGATATGCATTCTTAGATAATGCAGGTGACAGAACAAGTAGTACTAGTCACACAGGACAATGCCAGAGAGACATTTCTACCTTACTCTATGATTGTAGAGAGCTGCTCAAGTTGGTTCCAAAGGATTAGTGGATTAGTGATGCCAGCATCTACTACAATGTTTATACTACAAGTTTATTGAGGCCCTTCTGCAAGGGCCTCAAAACCTGTGGCATTCGTCACCTCCACATAGACCAGAAACACAGATCTATGAACCATATACGTACCTCCTATGTTTGTAATCATGTGTAACCACTACTCTCATGTAAACCAATGCCTGCTTGTAACCATTTGTAAAAACTAAGTTCATGCAAATCAGCACCCATATGCCCCTGGGTTCGGTGCGCATTATACATGTCAAAATTAATAAATAAGTAAATATATTCTGTAGAAAGCCTGTGAATTTGGCACAGTGCGTACGTCATGAAGTAATTGTGTAGCGATGATGTCATTGCATAGTGATGTTATCATGGTGCAAGCGTGACACACGCTGAGCAAAAGTATAAATACAGCAAATGGGAAGAGCATGTACAGTACATGTTACGAAGATGTTACTAAGTAAAAAAAATATAAATAATACTGGAATGGGAGGAACATGCTTCTCTACGAACCTCATGTTTCAGATCTACAAAAAACAGAAATTATCTGGGCTATCTGTGTAACTTACTAAGGGTCTAGCAAGGGGCAACGCGTACCTGCTACGGATGGCTACTCAGTACCCTCATTGAAGCCTGAAATGTGACTTGATGTAAGGAAAATCATACTTTTTTTTAAAGTCTGTAAGTTTGATCCTGATGTACAATTTACTCATTTCATCTTCTGTATGTTTGCTGCTAACAAAATGATGGAATAGGAGTGCTGTGGTCACAAGATTGCATATACAGCTGCAGTGCTTGCATATGCAGGTTTTAACTTTGTGAGTTGTGTTGCCTCTATAGAGGCGATTGCAAGGAAAGAATATGTCATATACAGCCAAGCTGGTATTGCTGTTGCTAAAAGTAGGCTGTATCCAGGGATGATTTCGACCAAAATGTACCTGAATGCTTCTCCCTGTGAAGCAGCAGACAGAGCAAGAACCAGATGCTGCATGGCCAGAGAGTGGGGGAAGACCCAGTCCAAGTCTCAAGTTTTGTGTTGGAAAATGTAGTAGTTCTTGTGATGTCACTTTTAATTAGTTTATCCCTGATGGACTTTTAAAAGCAAAAGTGGTGAAGCGCACAGTGCTATTGCCACTATTCAACATGTGCTAATGGTGTTTAATAATATTCTTGATTTGCCAAGATTTAGTTGACTAGGTAGTTACCAACAACAATTTATTGGCCTTATAGTTTTTAGTTTTCTGTTAGTATGACTTCTCTATTGTTATTCATGGCTCTCTTGCTGAAATGTTTGACAGGTTTTTCTGGATAACCTCGTCTAATGACTTTGTCAGAAAGTTCCTGTGACTCTTTTCTATATTTCTGTTTATGGGTACTGTTTCTATGCAGCCTTCAAAACTGTCCATATGGTAGTTTATTTTTCATATTCTCTGGATGGAATGAATCATGCCTCAGTAGTGAGTTTCTGTCGGTGGGTTTGTGGTATGGTCTCACGCATAGGACAAATGTTGTCTTGTATATAGTAATGTCTAAAACGTTGATTTCTGTGGTGCTAATAGTGGATGCGAATCTCAAGTTGTTATCAAGGGAATTGATCCACATTTATTTTGAAATCAATGATATCTTCCATTGGTCCTGTCCAGGGCATAGGACATTGTCAATGTATCTCTTCCATGTGTAGAGATGGTTCCCAAAAGCATTAGTGTCATTGTATATATAGTTCATTTCAAACCTCTCAACGTATACATTAGCTATGCTGGGTGCCATATTAACACCCCTAGGGGTACCTCCAATCTGATGGTAAAAATGTTTGTTGAATTGAAAAAGGTTCTTAATTAATGTCAATTGTGCGCACCATATAATGAAGACCTTGGGGGCTTCTTTAGGTAGTTCTTTGTCAGGTATTCCATAAACTATTCTAATGGCTTCTTGTTGTTGTATATTGGTTTTTAAATACTTGACAAGCAGAGTCATAAGTGTAATAATGGCTGTGTCAACTTGTAGATTCTCCACCAGGCTGATCATTTGCGTAGTGTCCTTGATATCTTCCTAGGAAAGATTCCAAATTTTGGTGGATTTTGGCCAGAGTATATAAAATTGGTATACGTGGACTAGTTGGTAAAAGGAACTAATTTTCTTTGTTTACTGATAAAACTTTCTTGGTAAGCCCACTCAGTCGTATCTTTGATCACACAAAATAAGTCTTGTGTGAGATATGATTGCGAGGTAGCATAGCTGCTGTGGTTATTGAGTAACCTTTTGCATTCAGTAATGTATTTATCCTTATCCATAATGAGGATTGTGCCAACTTTGTCTGCACTCTTAATTATAATTTCTTCATAGGAGTGTAGCCAATTTAATGCCTCCTTCTCAGAGCATGTCATGTCATGTTGTTGAATGTTCTGCTATTCGTGCTTTCTAGCTGCTCCATGTCTCTGCATACTTCATACTTCATTCTCAAAACACTATGGAGTAAGGAAATCTGGTGGGAGCTTCAAAAGTGGATGGAGGTCTCAAACCTGTAACATTGTCACTTCTGTCAAAGGGATTATTTTCAAAAAATTGTTGGAACCTGATTTTTTATGTTAAACCTTTAGAATTCACTCGTAAAGCTGAAGGGATATGTCTATTGGTGAGAACGAACCCAAGTCTCTTTTCCAGGACCGCTTTTTCTGTGGTGTCCAGAATATGTCTGGAGATGTTAACTAGCAATTTGTTCCGATCCTGGGGGTTTGTTTCCTTTGTCTCCCCATTCCTGTTTCATCCCTCTGCCCTGGCCTAGAAAACATTGGCGACTTCGACGGGATCATCTGTTGCCTCTTTGGTACTGTTCTCTTTGTTGGAGCCCTCCTCTAAATGATGGTCCTGCTCCCTCTTCACTACCGGTGTTAGAGCTAACTGAGCTGAATGAGTTGTCCCTGAATCTTATTCTGAGCGTGTTTGTCGTGGTATATAAAGTTTTCTGCTGCTCAGAGGAGAAATCTTCAGCTAAATATGGGAAGGCCTTCTCATGTTTAAAGTTAGTGATATCCCTTTTAAGCTTTCTGACTTTTCCTGCTAGAGTGTATTCTTTAAATTCTCTCATCTCTTCATTGATTTCCTTAGAGCATTTTTTAAAAACCTCTAATGATGTACATTTTTTAATGTCACCTTCTGTGTTCTAAAGTTCTTCACCTAATTTGGTGGATACAGGCATGGCTGCTTCTATGATAAGCACTAACCAGTCACAGACACATGAATTGGCTACATGGCTCAATTATTCCAAAAACGGTCCATAGACGGCCAGCAGGTTTCAACATTTTCTTTCACTGAAGGGTTTATGTGGAGCCTGATCATACTCAGACAAAATTGTCTTTGATTTCTAGGGGCTCAGAAGGTTCCACATTCATGTAACTCTGCTAACCCTAGTGTCATAAAGCTCTCCTTGTCCTTTCCATACCTCACCTCTACAGGAAATTCTTGTAAATCTAACATGAGGTTATTCTTGATTTTGATTAATCACCTATCTGAACATAAGAGGAGAAACTAGCGACACAGGAAAGCCAAAGAGTTCCCCAGCGCTTGCACTCTCAGATATATAGATAAAGACTAGAGGCTGTGGGTCACTGGGAAGCGTGGGTATACTGCCTATGTACACCACATTGAATTAACAGCATGAAGGCTAATTCCAGAGGCACTGCGCCACAAAAAGTCCAAATTAAAGATGCCAATTTGCATTTATTGTGCAGAGGTAGTCAGCCTGACATGTGTTTCGAGCTATCCAGCTCTTCTTCCGAGGCCGATTTGACATGATTAACATTCAGTTATTGAATTTAGCATGAATAGTGAAAACAATAGTTACATTGCAGGTCTCCAGCCAAGTAGGTAACATCAGGGCGGTTGCACCACGCAACAAACAATATCAAATAACATTTGGTAGATATGCAAAAAGAGATATCAAATGAAAATATATATACAGAATTGCGGAAATCACAGCAAATAAGTTATGTAGAATGCAGTCAAAAATAACAAACAGGGAGACAGGAAAATATATAAAAGAATTTTCATTAGTAATGAGCTCCATTAGGTAAAACGCAACCAGATAGTTGCTCTGCCAATTCAAAGAAATAAAAATGTATTAAAATGTACCTTCTGTGATAGCACGACAGCAAAACCATACAGTCTTATACATTTAAGGAAACACTAATTCAACTAAAAATCAAAATTGAATAATATGCCAGGATATTCTAACAAATGATCCTACTCAAGTAACACTTATTGGTAACTGTCATTTGAATGTAAACACTTTAAATTACATTTTAGCTTCATCCAATCAAGTTCAACATCTTGGTGAAGCTACAACCTACTTGCTTATTCTCTATATAAGTCAGAGTAAGCGTTTTACACTACTTAGGTCACTGATGCAGCAAGTCATTGTTCTGCGGGTTGCCTCGAAACTCACCAATATAAATTACAAAAGTAATCTAATCAAAAAAGGAGTGTACGCCAGACAAGAAGTAACACAATTCATTCTGGGCTCAGCTACAGCTGGGAAAGCAAAATTCAAACAGAATGCGGAACAGAGCTGCATGAAATGCGCTGTCAAAGTTATGACCTAAAATGAAAACCTTTATAATGGAACAAACTAATTAGCATCAAAACACATTGCAACAATAGGTCAATCCCCCAAGTGAAGTTTATTGGTGAAGCTATGTAATTCCCCTATTGAGGGACATACATTATGCAGAAATGATTGGGTCCTACAAGTCGTGCCACACCACCCTCGACCCCTTTGGGGATGTCATAGTCCAACCCATGGTTACCACATCATAGTGCCAACACATTAAGACATTAGAGATAACAAGCAGAACTTTATTCATCTGCCACCGGACATCTCCACGAGTTTCCCATGAGAGCGCAATCGATCATAACACCACATGAGCCTTGAACTGTTAACAAGTTATGGACTTGATGTTGCAGCCTAGGAACTTTTTGAGCCTCATCACAGGCTGAGATGTGCTGAGGGGCGATTTGAAACCAGCATGGGGTATTTTGAAATTGTCAGTAGACCAGTTGCCAGAAGTAATATGTTGAATTATAAAATGGTTGTACAATTGCTGCCTTCCCTGGCACCCGTGAGCGTAGTTTCCTGACCTTTAATGTATCGAGAGCCGTTTATTTCTTTCCGCAGTAGCCTGGCAACGTGTAGTTTGCAATGTGCTGTCAGCTTCTACCACTGCTAGATAAATTAATTAAAGAGTGAATTTATTTTCTAGTCAACGTGAGCACCAATGCCTGTTAGCAATGCCTAAATCTAATGCTATATTCCACATACTAACCTGCATTTTAAACCTTATTATTTGGAAATTATTTAGTTAGAACACCATCAAAAAGGGGCATTTTCCAGCCTGATGCATAACCCTATGCGGCCATCTCTGCATCCTTTATCCTGCCTCCCCTTTTAGTGAGATACTCCCGCAGCTGATATGTTTGCGTCTTTTCTCTGAGCAGAACTTGCATCCCCACTACATCATTTTTGGAAGATGACTGAGGTTTATTATATTGTGTTTCTCTATAAATCTCTCTCAACTTGCTAGCTTAACAAATCTTTGATTATCATTGTTACACCAATTATATATGTTTTGCAAATAAATGTTTTAACCATCATTTTAAGCCAATGCATGTTTTATCAATACTTATTCTAACAGGTCTCCTTTGTCGGCCTTTATCACTTTTGCATCTTTTTTCTACCAAGCCAATTTCAAATTTACAATGGCTACCCTTCATGAATTCATGTTTGAATATGAGTGCATAAGCAAGAGGAAGTCATGAACTATCGGAGCAAGTCAGTGACACAGACGACATATTTCCTGAACCGGAACAGAGTAAAATGGACAATGTTTCCACTTGGTGCCAATGCCATTGTTGTGAATGTATGTCTACTGAGATTTTCCAAGACTGGTTCACGATGGGATACAAAGGTAGAACAATTCTGGGGGGTGATTTCAATTCATACTGTGCGCAGGGCTCTTTTTGGAATGATGCAAAGGCTACCCCCGCTAACTTACATCATAGTGTATATCGGGATATGCGTTGGGACCTTTTTTCCCTGGAATGGCACCTGCCGTTACTCGACTTGGGTTCATCTTACCAGGGTCCCTTGAATACATGGAAAAGAGGCGACAGAGCATCTAGGATCAACTACTTTTATATCTCAAATGACTTAAGGTCTAACTGTGTTCATTTGAAACAAACCAGCGTCAACTTGGGGGATCATTTACTCTTATCCTTCTCTTTGACTCTTCTTTTTCCCATTTTTGATCTTAGACCCGATTTGGTAAAAATTAGTGCAACCAGGGGGGGGGGGCACTTAAATGGAACTGAAGGACGCTCACAAAATTGAGTCAGACCGATTGCCTTAATTGACACTACCAGCAAAGTCTTTGCTGTTCTTCTTCTGAGGGACCGTGACCAAGTAGTCAAAAGATCCAAACTCCTGAGACAATTCCAGGTAGGGTTCAGGCAGGACCTGGGCACCAACCTCAACGCCACTGTTATGGTCCATTCAAGACACCACGTGTAACATTCTCAAGTGGGCGAGGTATTCATGGCCTCCTTAGACATGACAAGCGCATTCAATGGTGTTGTAATATCTAGACTCTGGCAGAAACCTCTTGGAATGAAAGTTACAAGAAAACTGGTCCAGCTTCTAGCTCTCCTTCATACCAACACTACGCTACGTATACGCCTGACCAATGAAGGGTCACTGTCGAGAGTAATTAACTCACAAGTAGGGATGAAACAAGGTTGCACGTTGGCCCCGATACTTTTCAACCTGTATGTGTGTGATGTGGAGGGACTCTGGCAGGGCCCCTCGGTTTTGTAGGCTCATCTGGGCAACATTAAGCTTGCTTGGTTGGCTTTCGCTGACGATTTCATATTGTTTGACAGAACTCCGAGAGGCCTATGATGCAAAATTAACTTTTTCTATGATTATGCATTGGCCAATAACCTCCTAACTAATGCCTCTAAATCTAAGGTGCTAGTGTTTTCGAGGGCTAATAAACCAAAAATAAGATCTTGGGCTATGAGTCCTGAATGGGTTGAACAAGTCTTGGCAGTGACATATTTGGGATACAATCTTACCAACAAGGCCACACTGGAATCATGGAAAACTAGTCTTTATACTAAGGGAAAAATATCGGATTCTCAATTGAAATTTTTATTGAAAAGAATGTGCACATTTTCTGTGTTACCGATACGATGGTTCTGTCTAGCTAAGATAGAGCCTTGGATCCTTTATGGCCTTGATATGTCCCTTCAGGTCTTGGGCAACTTGCTTAACACCATACAAGGCAAGGAGGCCCTTGAGCTATCTTTGGCAATTCCCAACGCTGTCATTAGACATGAACTTTGCATCATCTCTCTGAAGGCTCGGTACACGTGAAAACAATTGTCTACATTTAGAAAAATGTCCGATCCTCCAGACAACTCATTATACCAGGCCTTGAATAAAGCCATGCATGCCAAGACTGTTTCTTCTCTTAATTACTTCAGACTGAAGATCCAAGGTGTACTCAATTCTATTGTGGTGGCCGAGATAGATCTTATACAACGCCCAGGAGTTGTCAAGAAGAGTCTCTTTAGGGCAGACTGGGTTGAGACAATGGATAGTATTGGAACCTACACCACCTATGTTGATTACTCACACTTCATACACTCTAGAGAATATATTCCACTCTATCTGCAACGCTTTCCATGTGACAAAATGTGTGCAACCAACTTGCGTTTCAGGTTGAATCAGTTCCATACAAGTGAAAGGACCAAGCATTGGAAAGACTATCCATCGAATTCATATTCTTCCCTAAACTGTAGATTTTGTGGTATTAGGGATATAGTGGAAACATTGAAACATTTGGTCACTACATGTCCACATTTTCCTAATACCTGGTTTTCATGTTTTAAGGATATAAGTGGTGATAGCACAGAGGTATCGATGAATTAGTTCTGGCATTGAACACTTTTTTGAATATGCTTTCAAATGAATTGTAAATGATTTTATTAATTATGGTTACATTGTTTATAGCGTCTGCTGCGTTTTCTTTTTTTCTTCCTTCTTTTTCTCTTCTACATTTTCTCTCTTGAAGATGCTTTATTTTTGTTTCATGTGACTATTGCTTTTATGTGTAAGGTTTTTTTGTAAACCGTGAATGCAACAATAAAACCTTTTTTTTAAAAAAGAATGTATGCCCACATTAACTGAAATTACCTTATGTCAGGTGAATTCCCCCTGTAGGACCTATCTATCCAAAAAAGATCCCCTCAATAGATAATCATATAAAAAAATGAATTACCGGCAACGTGACTTACCCGTACAGTTTTTCATATGCTGATGACATTGCAATTTGAACTTTAGGGCATTATTTATCCATGTATCCTCTCTAATGTGTGAGGATATCATTACATTATGAAAAATTGCCCAAAATGACTGTACCAAACATTACTGTATTTTTTTTCTATGGGATGGCACTGGCACTTGACATCTATTCATCTAGCCACCTATCCATCCTCACCTGTAATAGGGCAAAATCTGTATAGCATGCATTCTTGTCAATGTCAATTTATTTAGTATTCAATTGTGGGTATCCGCAAGGCTTTCACTCTAACAATAAAATCTGGACAGTATTCAATGAAATATTGTCACTAAGTTGCCAATGTAAAATCATTACTTTTGGAAGCAAGGGTTTCTGTAGTGCAAAAGGTGGATTTGTTTGGATGAAAAGTGTTCTTGTAATGTGATTTTTAATTAACTGTGCATCTGCAATGGTCAAATGTGGTGGGTTAACAGTGTAACTTATTAAAATGGCACACTTTGACTACAAAACAAAACACCAACCTTACCATGTGGTCCTGAAGGTTCTTCAATGGTCAAGCTTTTCCAAATGCCTGCCACAGCCTCATCTAACATTGTGGTTTTCAGTCAGACTACACGGGGTGCCTTGGAAGAGATGTTTGGCATGAATAATACACATTTCTTATAGCTAATGCGCTACGAGCATCATCTGTTGTAAATCTCTTTAATCAATGAAACAGTGTATATACTCTCAATAGATGGCACCGTCTTGTGGCATAAAATGCATCTACAGGTTTGCTTCATAGCAGCTTTGGAACCAAACTGCATTGAGTTATGCCTGTGTTTGCTGTACATTCCATCCATGTAGAATTCCCGATTTATAGAGAACATTATGTTTGATTTCACAGTATATAAGAAATAAAAAGAGCATGGTTATTATATTTTTAGAAGTATATACATTGTGCTTTTTTAAGTAAAAGTAGTGAATGCCAAATGTTCAATTATCATTGTTGGACACACTGATTTTAAAGTATTTTTATTTTATTCCTGTAGTGTGTTATTCGTCAGCTCTTTCCTACTCTTATACAACTTGACATAAAGATAAAATATGTATAAAGTATGTAGGTTCAAATGAAGCAAATAATCTGACATCCTACACGTGAATCTGTTTGCCAAGAGTCATCATTTCTAATATTATTGGAAAGTAGAAGCTACACTGTTCTCAGACACATAAACTGCATCACATATATCTGAAAAAATGTTCAGTACTGCTCAACTGCCAAATCTGTCAATTAAACCCTGTATGTAACAATGATGATCCAGTTGATGTTTCGATTACAAATGCACCTGGTGAAGATATTAATTAACGATTTCCATCTAGTACTGGTCCATTTGACAAGCTGATTATGCACTCTCCAGCTATTCCTCACCTACACTGCCTTCACACAGAGCATGTATGTACACAGGATCACATTTGATTGGTTTGTGGAACTGGCACATAGGTCAAACACTAAAACACTGCTAAGGCTATGTGTTAGGGAGAATTCTCAGAAATGTACGAATTCCCTTCAACCTTAGAGACCCCCATATCTTTTTTCCTGGATTTTAGGACTTTTAAATTCTAGACTGGAGAGAGGGAGACCCTTTTCCCACTCTCTCATGTATTTTTCTGTGATTTGTACTCTGTGTTTCTTTTGACTTTGGGGTCTGACAAACTCATAGGCATCATCTTTACATTGTGACACACAGCACCTTTAGTGCAGTGACACAGGGAATTCTCTTAGATTACCCTTTTCTACAATTAATGGTTGGGGGCCGTGGTTTACTTTTTCCTGCCATTGTGGGTTTTTACAGGGGGCTGAAATTGCAGCTGCAGTAAGACACTCATGGGTGCCCATTTTGTCAAAATGGCCCTGGTCCACTTTTTTTGCCATTTCTTGTTGGAAAGGTCTTTCTTGAGATTAACTCTGTGCACCAGACCAGGTTTGGTTCCTTTGTTTGTTTTATCTTTGGCTGGATTCACTGATGCAGCCCGCCTCTGGCTCCAGCATGTCTGGCAGGGGCAGGAAGTGAGGGGGGTGCCCGAACCTCCCTGTGCTGAATCCCCTTGCTTACAGGACTGCACCCAAAGGTGATTGACCAGCTGGCTGTCCTTGGAGGACAGCCACCTTGCTGTGTGATTGACAGCTAGGATGCGAATAAATGGGAGAAACCTGCATAAAAAGGAGAGGCTTTTTGCTTGGAAGGCAGTGTCGACTACTGGACGAAGGAATCCGAAGAAGAACTTGGAAGAGATGCTTGCTACAACTCCTGGACCGTTGGTTTGCCGGTAAAGCCCTGCTGCATTGCTGAAGCTCCAAATTCGCCTCAACTAGAAAAGCCCTGCAAGGTACAACTTCTCCCTTTGGGTTGGTGGGACCAATCAACCCCAAAGTGAACTCATCGGGACATCCTGTCAGAGCTGACTGTACTTCCATTGCTGCTGCAGGAACCGAAGTGCCAGGGAGAGCAAAACCAGATCAAGTGCATCGCTTTTAAATCGGACCCGAGCTCCAGGAAGATCCTCCGGACTCCCATGTAGCAGGACTGACCAAGCCTGAGTCATCTCAACAGAATGCTGGACCCCAGATGCGAGGAAAGTCCATTAAGGTATCCGAGAACCGCAGTGGTGCTGTTTGCGAGAGACGGGAGGAGCTGAAACCACAAAGTGACGCTGATCTTAAGTTTGCCCATTGCAGCCACCGACCTTCCATTCGTCCATTCGTAGTACAGGAGTCCCCAGGCGTCCTGCCCCTTGTTCATGCGACTGAGGCCCAGGAACACAGGATCTGGAGACCTACACAAGAACGGAAGCCAGCTGGAACCAGTTTTTCTTCTAACCAAAGGTACTGTAAAACTAAGGGGACGTACCTCTTGTCGTGTAGCCTTGCTTGTTCTCAGTTGAGACTTGTCTTGGTTGCCCTTGCAGAGTTGCTTGCAGCTTTGCCCCTCACAAGCCTCCCAGCGTGCGGCCATACAGTGATTTCATTTTCTACAAACATTCCTAAAACATTGTGCAGACATTTAACCTACCTGCAAGAACTGCTTCAGCTCACCTAGACATTTGCTCAACTAACATTGGCTGCCCTGGCTCCCAGAAAGACTCTTGTTACCTCTGACTTTGTTCTTTGCCTTTCCCAAGGAAAGGGTTAATTTACTTTGCATTGCAGGGTTTTAAAAGTACTTACCTGCTTAAGAATATTTGTTAACCATTGTTTTCTCCCTCTAAAGCTTTCCCTTTTGATCCCTCACTCAGTACTGCTCTAAATGTGCCAGTGATGAATCAATGTCCATAGTATCCCAGTTATTTAAGTCACCTGAGGGTGTAGGAAGTGTCTGTGTGCCATCCCCAATGGGTATCAAGTGATTTAGTGAAACTGAGAGGGTGTATTTATTGAAGTTTATTTTGGGTTATATGATTGCTCCCTTCTAAAGAAGTCTTATTTAACTGACTGTTAAATACATTAATAATTGTATACTTGTCACTGTGAATCTCTGTGTAACAACCGTACTGCTCACATTGACCCCTCTTGAGATAAACCTGGTTGCTCAGCCACACTACCAACCTGTGTAGTACAGACTTATGCCAAAGGTTGGGTTACCTATTGTCAGGAGGACAGGGCTGGTGCAGTCTCCCACAGGGTACTGCATACAATCTTGACTAACACTATGGGCTTCATTACGACCTCGCCGGTAGCCATGCCGCTATTGGCGGCATGGCTGCCGCCGAAATCGCGTCTGGGTTCCCAAAATGGGGAATTACCGGGCCATTCCGAGTTTGGAGGGCACGGTAATTCCTCCCTCCAGGAACCCGGGCCCGGACCTTCCCCATTCCCATTTCAGCCCCCATAGAGAATGGGAGAGGGAGCAAACAACGGGCCGATTACGAGTGGCCCGTTGTTTGCTCCTTCTTCCCCTCGCAGAACCCAGTAATGACGCCTGTTTTACCAGGCGTCCTTACCGGGTCCCGCAAGGGGACCTCGTAATGTGGCGAAACGGGTTTAATGGGTCCGCCTCCTTTTCGGGGCCCGTTAACCCGTTCCGTCAGGGTCGCAATGAGGCCCAATGTCTCTAGCATTGTGGTACCAAAATGCGCAGCCATCCTCTCAGCCCACCACCAACCTAGGTTGGCACTGTTAATGACCACAGTGGGTAGTGTGCGGCAGAGCAAGGAGGGGGAGAGTTTGTGTGAGGCAGTATGAAAATGCAGAATTGTCAGAACCTTTGATAGAATGTATAAGCATTACTGGCATTTCTGGTTGACGCTAGGAGGTTAAAGGAAACACCACATTAACTATTACATGGAAATGTCAAGATAAGCAATGAGTGTAAGTATGTGTGGTTTTTGAGGCTTCACGTAATGGTGTATGCTAGGGGCAATGTGTTTTCTTTTTTTTTTTAAACTCTTTTTATTGAATTTTAAGAACATTACAACTGATAAGAACATCCCCCACCCACCCCCCAATCGACGAGCATTCAAAGCTAACAACCCCTTCCTTCCAGGCGGGTCCCCTCAGATTACTGTAGGTCCAAGAGTTTTAATCGTTGCGGGCACCAGAACACTCTGTAGTCCTCCTTAAGAAAAGTCATGATGTCCCCCCAATCTGCAGCAAAGTTCTACACTTTACTGTCTATGGCATAAATTGCCCACTCTAGGGCCACTATTTCCCAGATTTTCCGTAGCCAATCCTGGAACACTGGGATCTCTGGGCTTTTCCACCTCTGCGCTATTAGCATCATAGCCGCAAGAATCAGGACCACTTCAGCTTTCTCCCTTCTTCTGTGTCCGTCCTCCTCAGAGGCCCCCCGGATGCCCAAGAGGATCTGTATCGGAGACCTACCCCCCCTCACCCCCCTGACCAAAGGCTTGTTCCTGTACCTCTTTCCAGAAAGGTTTAATCTTGGGGCAAGTCCACCAAATATGCTCTGCTGTTCCTGCCAATCCGCATCCCCTCCAACAACTCCCTGATTGCATTGGGAACGTCTGATGAAGCCGGTTCGGGGTATAATGCCACCGGAACAAAATCTTATACCACACCTCCTGTAGCTGGGATGCCCTGGCCAATTTTGGTATTTTCCTCCATAATCTCTCCTCCTTACCGATGGCCCTACCCAGCACCTGATCCCATTTCTGCATGTGCGCCCACTGCGTGCCCGTATGTGAGCTAATTAAAATCCTATATATATTGGAAATAAGGCCCCGCGTACCGTTGTTAGTTAGTAGCAATCTCTCAAAACTCGTAGGCTCCCTTGTTGCAGCCCTTCTAATTCCCGGGTGAAGAACCCAGTGCCGTATCTGTGCATATCTCAACCTTTCACCATCCTGTATTGCGAATTCACGTCTACATTCCTCGAAGGAAAGCAAGTCTCCTCCCCGAAACATGTTGCATAGCTTCCTACACCCCCCTTCTTGCCATCTCGCAAATGCCACCTTCTCCTGACCCGGGGTGAAGTCTCCATTGCCAAAGATGGGGTAAATGGCGATGGGTATGTTGTGATTCCCCCAGAACACACCAACCTATCCCAGGTGTCTGCCATTAATTTAGTTATTGTGCTTTCGTAGATGTGCCGGGGACTATGAATCTTAGGGAGCCAAAGCACCTCTGCCAACTCCCGATGGGCTAGCACTCTATCCATTTTTAGCCAAAGTTTATCCTTCAGGCTTTCCTCCCCTTTCAACCATTCCCTAATTATGTGGAGCTGCGTTGCCTCATAATACCTCCGGAAATTTGGTAAGGCCATACCTCCTTCCCTCTTCGGAGCCATCAATAATCTGCCACTCAGCATGGGTCGCTTCCCTTCCCAAACAAAATCCTTAGTCAGGGAGTCCAATTCCTTAAAAAAGGTCGAGGGGACTGGCTGCGGGATTGCCTGAAAGAGGTACAGTAGCCGGGGGAGTGTTACCATCTTTACTGCCGCTATTCGCCCTAGCCATGATACCCTAAGACCTCGCCACTTTTGCTAGTCCCTCTTGATTGCTTTAAGGAGAGGGGGAAAGTTAGCGGAGTACCACCCCGTTAGAGTTGCCGTAATTCATACCCCAAGATATCTAATGCCACCCGGGCTCCACAGAAGTTGAGTGCAGCTCTTTAGCTCATCCCGTTCATTTCCCCTTAATGTAAGATTTAGGACCTCAGACTTATTAGTGTTAATCTTTAATCCTGAGACCTCCCCGAATTTGCCTAGCAAGGCCATGCTAGCCTGAAGCGATTCGGTCGGCGCCGTCAACATGAGCAACATGTCGTCAGCAAAGGCCGCGACTTTCTGCTGTTCCCCCCCAAACGGGATATCCCGAATCCCCACCATCTCCCTGATTGCCTGCAGGAGAGGTTCCAGATAAATCGCTAACAGAATTGGGGATAACGGGCACCCCTGTTTTGTTCCCCTCTGGAGATTCACCCTCCTGGACGGAGTCCCATTCACCATTAATCTAATAGAAGGGGCCTTGTAATTAGCCTGGATCATGATCAGAAATTCTCCCCTGATACCCATCTTCTCCATCACTCGCAACAGGAAGGACCACTCCACGCGGTCAAATGCTTTTTCAGCATCCAAAGCCACCAAGACCGCGGGAGTGTTCGTTCTCTGAGCCTTCTCAACTAAATGGACTACCTGTCTGATATTATCTGCTGTTTGTCTGCCTTTGACAAAGCCTGCTTGGTCGGGATGTATCAGGTGAGGGAGTATGGCATCCAACCTATTCGCCAGAATCTTGGCGTAAATCTTCGCGTCGATATTGATCAAAGCAATGGGTCGATAGGCTGCCCTCTCTTCTGGATCTTTAAGTGGCTTTAGAACAAGGGTTACCTTTGCTTCCTCCATAGAGGGGGCAATTCTACCTGACTGCCGAAACGAATTGTACAGGGAGGTCAGGGAGGTCAGTTGGGGGGCCAGCTGTGAGACGAATAATTTGTAAAAAGCTGCAGTGTAGCCATCTGGGCCTGGGGCCTTACTGACTGGGAGGGCTCTAATTACCCCTCTAACCTCCTCTTCCGTGATTTCTCTGTTGAGGGCCTCCCTGGTCTCCTTGCTTATTTCCCGTAACTGTACTGACTGCAAGAACTTTTCCTGCTCATCATTACTGGGGTTCTGAGATGCATAAAGGGAGTCATAATACTCCACCAGAGCTTCCTGTATTTCTTCCCGCTTAGTGACTCTCTCCCCCGAGGCGATTTCAACGCTGAAATTGTATTTTTCGCCCTCTTTCCCCTAAGGAGCCGCGCTAAAAGGGTGTCAGCTTTATTTGCTTTAGCATAATATTTTTGTCTCACCGCCAACAGCGCACCCTCTGCGTTCTTAGTACGCAGAAGTTCCAGCTGCCCCAGCACCCTCCTATAGTCCTGCATAGCCATGCGGGAAGGAGTCCTACCCGCTGCCTGTCTAGCTACTTCCACCTCCGCCTCCAGTTGGGACTCCAAAACCTTCATTTGTGTCTCACGGAAAGCCGCTGCAGCAATTAATTCTCCCCGTATGGTAGCCTTAAATGCGTCCCACCTTACTCCCTCTCCCGTGTCCTCCTTCCGGTTGATCGCAAAGAAGACCTTGATCTTCTCTTCAATACTCCCATGTACCGCTGCGTCCCTTAGGACTGCCCTTGGCAGTTTCCAGCCCCACACTGCTCTCACCCTCCGATCCAGGTCCATCACTACCGAGACTATTTTATGGTCCGCTATTCCTATCGGGCCTGTATTCACCTCCCTGATGCTGCCCACCAGACTGATGCCCATATGTAAAATATTCTAGATTGCAAGCCATGCACTCCAGATATGAAGGTAAAGCCCTCCTCTTCCCCCTTTAATTCTCTCCATACATCCCTCAAACCTGACTCGCCAATCTTTTCTTTCAGGGCAGTCGACATTACCGCCCCTCCTCCCCTCACACGATTGCCGTCTCTCTCCCTCTCCCTGTCCCAAGCTATATTTAAGTCCCCCATCAGTACAATCTGACCCCATGCGTGCTCTTCCAATACTTTCAAAACCCGCAATAAAAACTGCTCTTGACCAGTATTGGGGGAATACACCACCACAATGGTGTAAGGGAGGTCATGATATCTCCCTCTAACCACCAAAAAACGACCCTCTTTGTCCCTTATTAACGTGACTACCCTGAAGTCGACCGAATTCCTAATGGCCAGAGCCACCCCCCTTGCTTTGCTTTGTCCCGAGGCATGAAGAATCTGATCAAATCCCCGCAACTTCAGTCTCCCCTGATCCTTACACACAAGATGCGTTTCCTGCAATCCCATGATGTCTGGCCTTTCTTTTCTCGTGAAATGGTCCAGTTTTTTCCTTTTCAGGTGGGAGTTCAACCCCCTCACATTATGTGTTAACCACTTAAGATATCAGGACCAGAAAACAGATCGCCCTTATGAGCTCTTGTTCTCCCGCTCCCCCCTCTCTTGAATGACTCGTCAACTCCCTCCCCAGACCCATCCCCCAACGCTGCCAACACATCTCTAGGCTTCCCCATCTGATCTTTAGGCTTCCGCCCGGTTCTATGAACTCGGTCTAACTCAATCTTCTCAGGGCTCCCTTCGTCCAAGAGTTCTGCAATAATTCCCTGGAGCACCACTTTCAAGTCCTTATCCAGTACCGACTCAGGCAGCATTTTCACTCTGATATTGACCCTACGGGATCGGTTTTCCAGGTCCTCCATTTGAATTTCAAGATTGCGTGTAGCTACATCCAACCTCTCAATGGCCTCGCTGTTGGCTGTTGTTTCTGCATCTACTTCTTGAAGGCCCCTTTCCAGCGTATCAGTCCTCTCCCCCAGTTGCCGCATATCCTGCCTGATCTCCCCTAGGGCTTCGGTCAGATCTGCACGCATCAGTTGAAATTGATCCTGAAAGCTTTTCGGCAAATTGGATTGTAATGCGTGCAGCTCCCCTAGGAATTCCAGTCTGGTCATTGCAGTTGAGCCTTCCGGGGGCCCTTGGGGCGAGTCCTCCCCCAGCCTTTCTTGTGAAGCCCCATGTCCCTCCTTTGATGAGTGCACCGGCCAAATCGCGGGGAGCGTACCCGACAAGTCAGTCGAAGCTTGAGCCATCCTCCCCCCTTTCCCTTGGGCTTTCATGGCCATCTTGACCCGTTCCCGTCCCTTGCGCCATCTTGACCCGTCCCTCAGAAGGCCATTCCTGGCCAAGCCTCCTCCAGGCTACGGGAGTACTGCAATGTGCCGCCACTGAGGAATGAGAGCTTCCACCACCAAACACCGTCCTTAGGAAGCAAACTGCCAGTAGACTGTAAGGGGGGAAGAGGGTCCTGGGGTGCCAACTCCTGCTGGACTAGCCCTCACTGCAGAGGCCTCCCTGGTAAGTACCCGTCACACTCGCACTGCGTCACTGTAGGCAACTGGGGGGCCACCCAGACTTTGATCAAACTTACGCTGAGATCAACTCCACGCCGTTGCAGGGGGGGATAGGGCAAGCCTGCCAGACCCAGCTCAAGACTATCCAAATGAGTCCTTTCCCAGCAGCTTGCCTCCCTTCCCCGTACCTCTCTGTGCACCTCTCCACCCCTACCAGAGCCTGGCAGTTAGCACAGTTCTCTCCTATGAACGGGGCTCCAGCCTGGCACAATCCTCCACCTCCGTTCGGACAAGTCCCTCAGTTTTTCTGCTGTGGCCTTCCGCTGCTGGTGTGGTGATGTCTCCCCAGCCTCCCTGTCCCTCTGTCACCGTCTTCTTCTCCCACTGTAGGGAGGCGGGGTGTCAACCCACGGCAGGGCTCTCCCCAGCCCAGCCGCCTGCCAAAGGGAGTGAGCGTATCCGCACTCAGCGATCCCCCAACCACCCTCCTTCACTGGCCTCCTCGGGAGCTCCGCTGCACCGCTCCTGCAGGGGTGTCGCCTCTCTCCAAGGAGCGCTGCTCCAGCACGTTAGGACTTTTCACTTTCCCCGGCGTTCTTCACCCAGCACCACCCTCAGTGGGAGGGGGGCCGAGCCTCAGGCTGCATCCGCAGGCTCACGCGCTCCTCCCAGCGGGCTTCTCCAAAGTGCGCCCACCGAGGATTCCGTTAGCGGAGGCGGAGGGGGAGGGGCGGACCGCCAAAGCCCGTTTGCGGGTTCTCTCTCCTCCGCAAGTCACCTCTATAGCCCCCGGCGACTCTTCTTCCTCAGGCGGCTTCCGCCCACACTCCTCCCGGGCACTCCCAGCGGCGTCCACTGCCGCCGCAAACTCCTCCGATCGCTGGCTCCCTGCGGTTACCCCCAGAGCTGCAGCTCTCTCTCCGTCTGCGCCAACCTGATTCGAGCTATCAAACAAGCTTGGTCACCGTCCCCCCTGTTCAGGGCGCCCCAAGACGTTTTCCCCGATGAGACCGTGGGCTGTTAGTAGGGCGGTGGGCACCTTTCCACAGTCGGGTCCGGGGAACGCCGTCGGCACGACTACTCAGTGCTGGCGGCCATCTTGGAACCGGCAATGTGTTTTCTGTTATGAACTCACACCGAGCAACACCATGCACCATCTTTTCAACATTCTGCATCTATTCAAAACATTATTAGCTGTACCAAGAAACTAATGCACTTGAAAATTCAGAAGAAAATGCAAAATGTTACACATGACAAATGTTTAATTGATACCATGACTTCTGTGACTTTAAATAAGATAAGCAATATCTCATTAATACAATAGCTGAAGCTCTGAGTTCTTTCACATTTACTGTTGTGTATCGGATGACAGTGTGTATTGCACTTTTTAGACAGACATGAAGGTAATTTGCCTGAATTAGAGGCCTTTGACTATCATTTTATGTTCCCTTATAGTGCTTGGATTTGACAAAAAGATCATATTCGAAAATGAAAACTGTCCAGGATGTCCCGCCTGGCTGAAAGACAACTCTTCATAGACAGCACTAAACGCCTCCATCCACCATCTTAGCTCTAACTGATAGTTTAATTGTGTACGTACATTGTTTCAAATTGCTTATCAAAGTTATTCTGTCTTCGGATCCATTGCACACTCTGCCCACCCACATCAATATACTTTTTGGCAAATGGTGTCTCAGGCTATGTATTCTCAAGTTTCTACTTTTGTTTCTAATAATTCTATTCTTCCTCGCTTTCAGTCTGGATTCCGGCCTTTTCATTTTACAAAAACTGCTCTTATTTCTGTTTCTAATTCTCTTCTCTCTGCACGCTACTCTAGACATTCATCATTTCTTATTCTTTTAGATTTGTCTGCTGCTTTCAATACTGTTGATCACCCTCTTTTACTTTCTTCTCTTTCCTCCTTTGGGTTCAATGGGTCAATTTATTCTTGGTTTCAGTCATACCTATCCTAAAGAACAGTCTCGGTCTCCTGGGCCGGGTCAACATCTGACACTTTCCCACTTAGCTATTGTATTCCCCAAGGCTCTGTGCTTGGCCCTTTAATCTTTTCCCTCTATACTTCCCCATTGGCGGAAGGTATCTTATCTTTTGGTCTTTCTCATCACTTTTACTCAACTCTTCCTATCTTTTCTTCTTTCACTCCTGAAATTCATACTAAACTCTCGCCATGCCTAATGCCATCAATTCCTGGATGACAAAACTCAATGCTGCCAAAACGGAGGTACTCTTTTTTCCTTCTAATACTATTCCACCTCCTCTTCCTCCTTCTCCAATCTCTTTTGCTCCTTCTCACCTTCCTATCTCTTCTACTGCCCGCAGTCTAGGACTTCATTTTGATTCTGAACTATACTTCAAACATCATATCTCATTAACTACTCGAGCCTGTCGTTTTCACTTGTTTAACATCCATAAAGCTCAATCTTTCTTAACTTTTGACGCTACTAAACTTTTAAATGTCTTCATGAATTTTTTCTCAACTTTTCTACTGTTCCGTTTTTCTATTTGGTGTTCCTCTCTCTCATCGTACCCCAGTGAAATCAGTTTTCAATGCAATTATTTGTCTTCTCTATCTTCTTTCTCCACGTGATTCTATTATTCCTTCACTTTCTGCTATGGGTTGGCTTTCCTTTCATTCTCGTGTTAAATTTCATTTCCTGTGCTTAGTCTTTAAATATCTTTACGGTCTTGCACCAATCTATCTTTCTTCTCTGGTCTCTTTTTATACCGCAACTCGTTCTCTCTGTTGCCTGAATCAATTTCTTCTGGTAGTACCTTGCTCTCCTTGTGCTAAATCCCGTTTCCGTTCTTTCTCTCTGTTGGCTTCCTCCCATTGGAACTCGCTTTCACTATCTGTCCCGCTCCATCTCTTTATATTTTTTTTTCGTTCTTCACTAAAGACTTGAATTCTTGAATCTGATTTACAAATTTGAGTGTTTCAATTTGTCATTTTCATTTTATGTCACTGTTTTATAAACTATAAAAGTAGGTGGAGGAGTAGCCATCATCTCTAAAGACCACCTCAAATTAAGAACCAGCCCTATCGAGAGCCCAGACGGTTATGAAGTCCTGCTAGCTAAACTAGCTACGGACCACAAAACCACTATTAATTTAATAACCATCTATAGAGCACCTAACTCCTTATCCCAACCAGAACTAGACATACCATTATTGCTAACGCCACTCATAAAACCAAACACAAAATGCTTAGTACTAGGGGACCTGAATCTAGGATTCAACGACCCCCAAGACCACAAAGCAGATGCACTACATAGTGCACTTAAAGACATGGCTTTCACGCAACTTGTGAACACCCCTACCCACATAAAAGGGAGGACTCTAGACTGGATACTATATCTTAACACTACAGTATCCATAGATTCCATCTCCCCGGTACCATGGTCAGACCATCACTGCATAAACTTCACTATCCTGAGCAAAAAGCCAGATGCACCCAAAACGGCCATGAAAGAATCATATGTAACAAGAAACACACGTAAACTCACAGCAGTAAATATCAACCCACTATTAGCCAAAGCCCTCAATACCAAAATCATTAACGCCAAAGAACCGTGTGCCCTGGCAGACTTTTACCACAACTCTCTTACTAGTACAATAGACGCCCTAGCACCCTGCGTTAATAAAACTAAACGTAAAGACAAAAAATCCTCCTTCTGGTTCAATGAGGAACTAGTCGCCCTCAGACGAATTAAAAGATCGCTTGAACACCGCCTAAAGAAAAACCAGACCCCAGAAGCTTTGGAAGAATTCAACTTGGCAAACAAAACCTATAAATCAGCCATCATCGCCCATAAAGCAGATGCCTTCAACACAAGAATCAGTAATGCGTCCTCCGATAGCAAAGAGTTATTCACCATACTCAAGGAGCTGGAGAACCCGATCCTTATAATTAACCCAGTCAAACCTAGCAAAGAATGGTGCACCACCATCCAAGATGCCTTAGACACTAAGATTAAATTACTACAAAACAAAATTATCTCTAAAAGAAACCTCCTATCCGACAAACACTCCACGGCCAACCAGATCTCCACTACCGGAGTAAACACTGCCCCTTCCTTCAACTTCACACCAGTCTCTCACGATACAGTACTTAAGACTATAGCCAAACTCAAAGCGTCCAACTGCAAAGGAGACAACTTCCCAGCACACCTAATTAAACTCTGCGCCCCCATCCTCACGCCCATAATCACCAACTTTGTAAATGCCTCCTTCTCCACCAACCAGGTCCCAATCAGCATTAAAGCAGCCTGGGTCACCCCCCTTCTAAAAAAGCCCACGCTAGACCCACTAGTGCCTACTAACTACCGGCCCATAACAACTGTCCCATTTCTACTTAAAATCATTGATAAAATAGCGTATAACCAACTACAAACTCACCTAGAACAAAATAATTTGCTAGGAGCCAGACAATCAGGCTTTAGGCCTAACCACAGTACTGAGACAGCACTCTTGGATCTAAAAATCCAATTAGACGCTATCAGAGACTCAGGCAAACTAGCTACACTACTGCTACTGGACCTATCAGCAGCATTTGACCTAGTAGATCATGACAAACTATGCAACACTCTAAAAAAAGATTTTAATCTTTCCAACAACGCCACTTACTGGATCAAATCCTTTCTTACGGACCGTACATCCAGAGTTGCCATTGGGAACTTTGCAGCGGACCCCATATTAGTGCCCTTAGGGGTCCCCCAGGGATCCTGCCTATCCCCCACACTCTATAATGCATACACCAAACTCTTATTCTCAGCCCTAGACGATATGGGTGTCATCTACACCAATTTCGCAGATGACACACAGATCCTCATCCCTATCTCAGGCGACTACACCCAAGACACCCTCACCATCAATAAAGTTTATTCCATAATCCAAAACTGGATGGCCCTGAACAGTCTTTGTTTAAATGATGAGAAAACGGAGATCCTCATCGTGGGCTCCCAAAAAAGATTAAGCACCCTCCAGCCGGACTACTCCCACATTAACATCGACGGTACCCAGATCCCAGTACTTAAACAAGTCAAAACGTTAGGTGTCTACATCGATGCCAACCTCTCCATGCACAAACAAATAGCAGCCCTCTCCTCATCCACAGCTTACACAGCAAAACTTATTGCTCTTAGTCGCCAATTTCTCACCCCTGTAAATTGTATCACTCTGGCTAGAGTCCTAATCCTAACAAAACTAGATTACTGTAACATCCTCTTCCTGGGAACATCCAAAACCAATATAAACAAAATCCAATTACTGCAGAATAAAGCCCTTAGAGCGGCTCTAGGGATAAAGAAATCAGAACATATCTCCAACATTAGAAGAGAAAATCACTGGCTGCCTATTGAAGCAAGGATCATATTCAAAACCCTTAGCATTGTATACAAATGCACCACTAACAAAGCGCCCAGCTACCTCAACAACTCTATCAAAAACAAAATGGCTTGCAGATCACTGAGATCCAACAATCTGGCCCTCTTAGAAGTTCCCACATTCAAATATAGCAGAGCAGGAGGAAGTAGTTTCAAAGTTCTAGCCCCTTCGCATTGGAACGCCCTTCCACTAAGCATCAAAAAGGAGGAATCTTTACAAAACTTTAAAAAAGCTCTGAAAACCTGGTTATTCAATAAATATTGAACTATCTCACCAATTGTAATCTGATTTAGGACCATATTTTCCATTGTAACGTCTGTAAAAATATTACTGTCTTGAAACTGTAACATTGTGTATTAATTTGACTACCTTCTGTATCCATTCGCCGTGATACCCCAGGGTCTGGGCGAGTAACAAATGTATTAAATAAATAAATAAATAAAATAAATATGTACAGAGCTTTGGCTGAAAGCGCTTTATAAATCCCAAATAAAATACAAAAAATAAAAAAAATTGTCTCAGGCTATGTAAAGGCCAATGGTCAAAATACACAAAAACAAATGAATATTTCATAACTTTGTTAAGAGGCCACTTGACACAACAGCACTTGCTAATTAAATGAAGCAGTGTGTTTCACCAGGGTATTCAACAAGCCTTAAAAGATGGCACAACAGCCCTCTTTTTTTTAAACATTATTTTGATTTTTGGGGATTTTCATTATTAACAAAAACCATGCAACTAGCAATTTCATCATAGAATGTTTGCCTCCCCCACCCACTCCCTCCTTCATTATGCGTCTTTGTTAAGACGGAGTTCTGAACTCTGTCCTGGTGGCGCAGAAGTTCAGAAGGCCAACCTAATTACTTGGAACAGGGTAACCTCTGGACGAGCCAGACCAATCAAGGTAGCGATCGCGGCGGTCAAGACTAGGTCTCAAGAGGGGTGAGGGTGACTGAAAGCCCGCAATGAGCACACAAAGCAAGATCACTTACAAACTACTCCAAACAGTTGTTATATTAAAAATATATACACGCCTTGATTCCAAGATGGCCGCCGCGGAGACGAGCTGCGACTAAGCCGCGCTCGTACCGGGCCGCCTAAATAAGCACAATTCGAAGCGAAGTCAGCGCAGCACACGAGCGGATCGCTCCTCCCAACGCTGCCCGTGGGCTCCGGACGATAGGGTGCACGATAGGGTGCACGTCGGCGGGGCGCCGAACGCCGAGGACGGTACCCTCGGAGAAGTCACCCCTCCCCCATCGGGAGATTCCCGCCGCCGGGCCGGCAGATCCAACGCGGTCATTCCAGCCCCCTCCCCCGCGCCCAGCGCAGAGGAAGGAAAGAGAGCCACAAAGAAAGACGCCCGGAGACCGGCACTAAGGGCACAGGGCCCCCGACACGGCGCAGAGCAGAGGCACGAGCGAGAGCCCCAGGATCACGGGGTTGAAGCGGAGAAAGTTGGAGGGTGCCCCCCGCACAAGGTGAGCACCAAGGATTGGGGAGAGAGTGAGGCGGCCATATAAATCCGGCGAGAAAAGACCCCCACCCCCAGAAGGGAGCGGAGCAGCGCGAATGAGGGGAAACCGTACCCAAGCAGAGTGATCTCCCCAGGCGCCGTCACATCTAACAGCAGGGAGAAATACATACTCTATAGGAAAAGGAAAAAAAGACGGGAAGCGGCAGGGAAACACTGGAGTAGGAGCCCACAGACAGGGGACACAACCAGTGGCCGAGTGGATCCCGTAACAAGAGACGGGAGAGTCCAGCTGATCGACGGGACCATAGAAAGGAGCCCCCGAGGCCAAGACAGGAAAGCTGTACAAGGAAAGAAACTCACCCCGGGAAGAGAGGACCCGCCTAAGCAGACCCCAAGCAGGCACAGACATATTGGAACGGGGCGCCTAGGGGCGATCCAAGAAGACACCCTCTTGAGCTCCAGGGGGGCACAGCACTAAGTACACAGGGGACCATCAGAAGCCCTCGCACACCCCGGGAAAACACCAATAAGCACACAGGGGACCATCAGAAGCCCTCACATATTCCAAGAGACGTTCATAACATGTCAAGGGCAAAAAGTAAAATTAGTGCCTCCCAGCAGACCCCGATCCCCTCAAAGCAAGACGCAAATATCCTACAACTGTGGTCGGCGGACACCACGCCGCAAGCGAAGGGAAAGCCGCAAGACAACCAACAAAGGGAAGAAATGGCACAGGCGAACCCCATACAACCCCCATCCAGGGATGACATGCAATCATGGTTCCAGGAACTCCAAGAAAAATTCATGTCCTCCGTACAGGAACAGTTCACGACGATGAAAAACGACATGAAACAAGCGGTCCGAGACCTAAGGATCGATGTGGCGAAACTGGAGGAAAGAACCGATATATTGGAAAGAACACTCCAGGGGATAGATGAGGAAACGCAGCAGACGAGTGAAACCCAGGAACATTTGATGAGACTCACCCATAACCTTGAGATTCAGTGCGAGGATTTGGAGAACCGCTCCAGACGCTCCAACATCCGCATCAAAAATATGGCGGAAACAGTACAGGACAGAGACCTCATGTCGGCAGTTAAGGAAGTGTTCAGCAATATCCTAGATGCAGCAGAGCCGGATACAATCGGAGTCGACAGAGCCCACAGGGTCGGCCCAAAAAGATCGGGAGCACCTGGGGAGAGGCCAAGGGACGTCCTGGTGGCGCTTTCCTCCTACCCGCAAAAAGAACAAATCCTGAGGAAGGCCAGAGAAATGGATCACATAAGAATGAACGGTCAAGAAATCCAATTGTACGAAGATCTGGCACTGATTACACTGCAGAAGAGAAGGGCGATGGCCCCACTAGTCAAGGCCCTACTGGCGAAAGAAATTCGATACAAGTGGACTTTTCCATTCGGTCTGACGTTTACATGGGAAGGGAAACAGCGGAGAGCAACCACTTGGGAAGAAGGCCTCAGCATAATGGGCCTTCAGGGCGATACGGAGGACGGGGATCAAGCGGCACCCAGCGAAGAGCAAAGGAGAAGACCTAAAGGATGGGAAACGATCAAGCACAATAGACCAGCCAAAGGAAGAGAAAGCCGTAGGAAGCCGACATGATAAGAGGATAAGACTCAGAGAGAACGGAGGGCGCCAAGCGATATCGCACCAACTCTGGTGAGGGGGCGGGAGAGAACATAGCAGCTGTACAAGAACTGAAGAAGGCGGTCCGGGATGGACCCTCCGGCTTGGAATCGGGTAAGATAAGACATTTATGTGGGGTTTAGGAGGCCCCACACACACACCCCCCGAGAGGAAGGAGGGCAGGGAGCTTCGGGCGCAACGTCCTGGCATCAGTAGGAACCCTTGGCCTACTCGGGGGCAACAAGTTCGGTTCTGTTTTTGTTACCAGTTGGGGGGGGGGGAGTTAAGAGGGCGGGGAATGAGGGACCGGGACAACAGACAGAGGGCAGCGGAGAAGGAAGGGATGTCAAATACTCTGAACTTGTGCCTTACAAAATGGGGAAGATACGCATAGTGACCTATAACATAAGGGGGATGAATCACCCCGCAAAAAGGGTGAAACTGGAGAAATTACTCAAAAGGGAAGGGGCGGACCTCCTTCTCCTACAAGAAACGCATATAAGAGCAAAAGACAAACAAAAGGCTCGGATAAGGGGATATACAATATGGGCCCAGGCTAACGCCACTGACAAGAGGGCGGGAGTCATCATAGCAATGAGGACCGGAAGGGACGCCATACTGGAGAACTCCATCACAGATAAGGAGGGAAGGTATGCGTTCGCAAATGTGGTGCTGGAGGGGCAGAGGATCACCCTAGCGTCAATATATGCGCCCAATGTGGGACAGGACGGCTTTCTAAGAGACACCCTGGACAAATTAGAATCCTTCGCAAGAGGGGAAGTGATCTTGGGAGGAGATCTGAATATGGCGTGGGACCCACAAAGGGACAGAAGCACTGGAGGGGCATATAGCCAGGGGGCTCCATCGAAACGACTTAAGCAGCAAATGGACCAGATGGCCCTGAGTGATGTATGGAGGGAACTCAGAGGGGACCAAAACGGGTACACTTACTTCTCACATGTCCACAACTCGATGTCACGAATCGACTACCTATGGGCTTTGGTGGGCCTCATGGGCAGAATCCAGGAGGTGGAAAAGGGGGCAATCGCACTATCGGATCACGCACCCTTGTGGCTCGATATGAAACTTCAGGGGAAATCTAGAGGTCTGTGGAGGTGGAGATTGCCGGAGGACATAATCCAGGACAAGGTCACGGGGGAAACCATAAAGGGAATGATAGAAGAATACTTCACGGACAATGACACAGGGGAAGTATCAATCTCCACAGTCTGGGAGGCGTTTAAAGCAGTGATCCGAGGGAAACTAATGGCACTAAAAATAACGATGGAGAAACAGAGGTCGGTGTGGGAAAAAGAATTGGAAAGGTCAATTACTGAGATACAAGGGAGGATACTGACACAACCCTCCAGGGAACTTCAGAGGACTCTTAGACACACGCAGGGCCAGCTAGAAATGCTGCGCACAAAGGGGGCGGAAAGGAGCCTTCTATACCTAAGACAAAGGTACTACATTAAAGCAAATAAAGCAGATAAGTTGCTGGCGAGACAATTACGTGCCAAACAGAAAGACATAACAATCAAAAGCATTACAAACATGAAAGGGGAACACTTTACACGCACACAAGACATAGGGGAAGTCTTCAGAGAATACTACCAGAAACTGTATACCACAGACCAACCGGAGGCAGACGCACAGGACACATATCTGAAATCCCTCACATTCCAGCAAATCTCACCGGCAGACAAGCAGGCCTTAGAAGACCCCATAAGGGAAGAAGAAGTTAGAAAAGCAATAAACGAACTACCGAAAAATAAAGCCCCAGGCCCGGATGGCTATACGGCCCCATTTTATAAAAAATATGCGGACCAATTGACCCCGGTTCTAACCAGGTTATTGAATTCCTTTAAAGAAAGTGGCAATGTGACCCCCACCATGAACGAAGCGAAGGTCCTGGTATTTCACAAACTAGGGAAGGACCCATCCTGCCCGGCCTCATATAGACCAATTTCACTGATAAATATAGATGCCAAAATATACACTAAGATATTAGCAGCTAGGCTCTCCCCGCTTCTTCCTAAATTAATTCACCTAGATCAATCAGGTTTTATCCCAGGAAGACAAACACACGACAATCTCAGAAGGGTCACCCATCTGGTGGAAAAGATTGGTATAAAGCGAATCCCAGCAATTCTCCTGGCACTTGATGCCGAAAAAGCATTTGACCGAGTGGAATGGTCCATGTTATTTAAGACACTTCAATGTATGGGATTTGGGGAACACTTTATTGCCAGAATTAAAGCAAACTACACCGCCCCAACGTGCAGAGTGGCCATCAATGGGGAGGTAACAGAAAAGGTGTACATATCTCGCGGAACTAAACAAGGGTGTCCACTCTCTCCCCTATTATATGCTATATTCCTAGAACCCCTACTGATGAAAATTAGGGAAGCTGCGTATGTTAAGGGGATAGAGATGGCAGGCATGCAACACAAGATTACCGCTTATGCGGACGATATGCTGTTGGCACTAGAGGAGCCGGACCGATCGCTGGCTGCAGCAATGGGAGAGCTAGAATCTTTCGGGGCCATCTCGGGGCTAAAAATCAATAGAAACAAATCAGAAATTCTAATACTGGCAGGAGACGGGGATAAGATTAAGAGAGAAGCAAGGGCACTCAACCTCAAGATAGCAGAGGAGGGTATTAAATACCTGGGAATTACTCTCACACACAAGGTAGACCAACTGTACAGTAAAAACTACCCGCAGCTACTTACTAGCGTTCGAAGAGACATAGGAAGATGGAACCCATTGCTGATATCATGGTGGGGTAGAATTCAGGCGGTAAAGATGACCATTCTCCCAAGGCTCCTATACCACTTCCAAGCCCTGCCGGTGGGGATTCCCCGCTCATTCTTCAAATCACTCCTGAGGGTAGTCTCAACTTTTGTGTGGAAGGGGAAAACTCCGAGGCTGTCCAGGGCGGTCTTAACCTCATCAACTAGGGAAGGAGGGATGGCACTGCCCCACTTTCAAAAATACTACCAAGCGGCCCAACTAAAGGTGCTTCGGGAATGGCTGGGAGAAGACCCACAACAGCTATGGGCAGCACAAGATAGGGCGGTGGCTAGAACCCCACTAGTGGAACTACTCTGGAAGCAGAAACAGCACAGACATCCCAACATAGGGATCAGCGTAATACTGAGCACGACCTTGGAGGCGTGGGACACCCAAACAAGAAAGGGCGCAATGTCCAACACACTAGGCCCATTCACACCCATATGGAGGAACCCGCAGTTTCCGCCAGGGTTGGAGCAGGGTACATCAGACAACTGGGAGGAGGCGGGCATAACGAAAATTGGGGAAATGTTTTGCAACAATGAAATTATTCAATACGAATCATGCCTCACACTCCCAACAAGAACCACACGGAATAGATATAGTTATGAACAACTTAAGCACTGGCTAAAAACTCCTGAAATAGCGAAGGCGGCAACGAGCACCCTAACCCCATTTGAGAAATACATCACAACCAACTCAGGGGCAAAGAAATGGATTTCGACACTATACTCCTTTATAAACAAACAAGGTGAAGAGATCAAATGGGCATATATGCGCAAATGGGATAGAACGCTGGGAATGGAACTCACGAGAAAACAGTGGGAGGACATATGGGCCCAGATCCCCAAACTGACAAGAGCGGTGCAGATGAGAGAAATGTGGATTAAAATAGTGACTCAGTGGCACTACACGCCTGAGAGACTGCATACTATGTTCCCAGGAACATCTAACCTCTGCTGGAGGGAGTGCGGAGAAGTAGGGACGTGGAGACACATCTGGTGGGCCTGTAAAGGAATAGTGCCGTTCTGGGAAGAAGTTAAGGGAGAAATGGGCAAGATATTTCCAGATGTGGGACAACTAGATGAGAGCGTATGGATGTGTGGCATGAGAGATGACACTACAAGAAGCTACACGAAAGCACAATGGAGAAGCTTTGTGGGACTTCTCATCGCGGCATGGACAACAATTGCCCAAAATTGGAAAAAGAAGGATACACCGCTAATATTTACGTGGCTTCAAAAAGTATGGGCGCAGCTAGCAATGGAAAAAGTCACTCACACAATACAAGGCACTAAGAACAGGTTCACCAAAGAATGGGGTGGGGTCTTGGGACACCTGCAGTCAGACTTTATGGATCAATGGTGCCCCCACAACATAAAGGTCACAGACATTTTCAACGCATAAAGAAATCCACGAATCAAGTCACATGGGTCCCTGGGTGGGAGGGGGGAGGGTGAGTTGGGGGTGAAATGTTGGTACAAAGTTTTTTTTGTGTTTATGACCAATGAAAATAATAAAGATATGTTAAAAAAAAAAAAAAATATATATATATACACATTTATTCCAAGGCCTTTAAAACAATGACCGTAGCGAGAAAATCACAATATAACGATAGTAAACCAACACATACCATATCAACACAATATATATACAAATACGACAGTCTCAAGCATTAGATGCACGATATGGGTAGTCCACCTAAAAGGGAAGGAAGACAGGCAGTGTGAAATAATGCTTAGACCCAGTTCGCCTTCAGAGGCACCTAACTAGATGGAAGTCCGAGCCCTGCGAAGAGTGGAGCCTTGTGCTCAAAAGTACCTGCACACGCTGGTGCCAACGGGCAAAAGGAGAAGCTCTTCGAGGGAAATCAGGCAGTTCAGTTTAGTGCACAAAAGAAGAAGAACAAGTTCCGCGACTCAAGCGCAGCCTCCACAGTGGGCAGAAGCAGAGCGCGAGTACGGACAAGGGTGCTGTTTTACACAGCGGGGAAAAGCAGTGGGCTCCTGCAGGAGGGCGACCAGATCCTAGCTATGCTACTCACCGGTCCCCGATGCAAGCAGACCCAGGCTTCTCCGCGTCAGTTTCAGCAGCTGGCAGGTTCAGAAGAGCAGGGAACGCCTCGTCGTCGTGTTGAGTAAAAAGACGTCCCAATCGAAGAAACCCGCACAGTTTGTCACCACAGCAGGGCAACGGAGCGGCCGTGTGTATTTGAGCCAAATGTACACTACTCACTTCCGACCTGGGAACGCCAAGTGTACGAAGCGTGTGAGAGTGACCAGGACTCGAAATACTACACAACCTGGCGTCGGTTACAGAGCAAGACTCCCGTGTAAGCTGGTCAGTCAGCTGGATGGCCCAGAGACGCTTCCGAAGGCTTACTGGCAGGAGATGATGAAGATGCCGAGAATAGCTGTTCCCGCTATTCCAAGGGACGAAGCACCAGTACAGGCCTTCTGGTTCGATCCAAGGTGAAAAGGGTTTCACAAGGCGACAGCAGTGCAGAGGAGAAGTCCTTCAGCGGGTCACCAGCGATTCCTCGGTCCAGCCTCTTGTTTGCAGGATACTTGGCTCCTGTATTCCTTCGTTCGTGAGAACTCAGGAGATCGACATGGTAGTGGTGTTTCCAGCCCCCTCTTATCCACGGTTCCCTTTGCGCCAAAACAGAGGGGACCCAATGGGAGATCCGCTCATCAACACTCACACCATTCGTGGACCAATCACGGACCACGGTGGTCCCAGGCATTCACACCACCCTAGACTCTCCGGCACCCAGGATGTGTATTGGGACCAGACATCCCAGCCCACATCCTGGAGGCACACAAAAGACATGGAGAAGCCCGCGAAAGCATCCGTGTTTCGCGGGAAAGTACATGCCCAAATAAGGAAGGCCCCGGGTCGGCTCGACCTGGGGAAGGTGAAGGGAGCAAGACGGTCAGCGGACAGGACAAAGGAGCCTCGTGGTCTGGCCATTTTGGGAGCCAGGCCACCATTTTGGGTTAAGCGCGGAAAACGCGCTTAGAACGCCAAAAGGAGCTCAAAACACAAGAAAACGATCGCTGCCACCATTCCTGTCCCTGAATCACTTGCACCGATCAGATACAATCCTAAACGAGTATCTAGGGCTTGTAGAAGGCTAGAGACCCAAGAGAGCTGTAACTTAGCTTACAGTGCCCTCTTGTGTCATGTTGCACGAAAGCTGCAACATGATAAAAGAAACTACGGGAAACAGCGTTCCCCGGTACTGACTGTCTTAAGGGCATGTCAGTTTCCCCGTAAGAAAGGAGCGAAAGCCCAGAGGAGTGCGGCAGAAGACTGCACTTCTCTGGCAAAGTCAAGAACAAGGTGAAAAACAACAGCAAAAAGTTTAGGGGTTGCCACATGGAAGGAAAATTACCTACAATTACGAAATCTTTCCTAACAGTCTTCAAGACACTTTGTATTCAGACATGTGACATAAATGCATCCCATATGTTTAATACTCTACTTTCAAACAGAGAACCTTTTGATAAACATTTTCTATGTCTAGCAATCTGTTACATGGGTTCTTTTCAATGCTTGTATAGAGAGCACTTGACCGCCTTCAAATGCCTCATGATTATTCTCCTGGCATTCACTAACGCTATTGCAGTTGATTTCTTCTGCTGATTAGTCAGCACCATTGGCCTCAAAGTTTGTTTAATATCCATAGAACATTCTGCCAACATGATTCCACTAAAAGGCATTCCAATGAAGAACAAAATAATTACCCCAGGCAATGTTCTTTCTTACGGATGCTCCTCCCACATATTCCTCATCTCAGATATATTCATATCCTGCTTTGCAATCTCCGAAATATTTTCAACAGCACGGCCCGCTGTGCAGCCGAAAGAACATTACCAGAGGTAAGACATGTGTTCGCTAATGGATTGTGTCCTTCCACGTATTCTTCATCTTAAACAGACTCCCATGGCAGTTTTCGGGACTGGAGGTGTGAGAAGTGGATTTTTATGACATTTTTATTTAGCACACAATATGTGCAGAACCGCTTTGACAAAGCGGGCATCCTGGACCGACCGGCTGTCTAAGTAGTAATGCTTTGAAAATGTATGGAGGGAAGAACCACATTGCGGCATTGCAAATGTCCTTCGCTGGTACACCTCTTTGTAGAGTCGATGCAGTTGCCACTCCCGTGGTGGAATGGGCTCTTAAATTATTAGGGACTTCCATTCCAGCAATCATAATGCACAAAATAATCCACTGTGGTAGTGTTTGTTTTGTCATGGTTTGGCTTGGTTTGTGACCAATGTAACCAATGAATAGTTGCTAATCCTGTCTGATGGCTGAAATTCTTGAAATGTAAAAGCTAAGAGCCCTTTCACGGTCGAGCCTGTGTAACCTCTCTTCATCCTTAGACGGGTGAGGGTAATGATTTGTGTTAGATGAAATTAAGAGACTGCCTTTGGAAGGAAGGAAGGATGAATCCTCAAAACTACCTTCTCTTTGGAGAATACTGTTTATTTTTATTACATTTTTTTGCATTTATAGCAGTGAACAAACCCTCAGGCATCCAGGCGCTAGTTACAGTGAGTGCGAAAGACAGGTGAATATAACATGTTTCTATAGCAAAGTACTGCTGAGTCAATTCGGTAGGTTACAAGTCGTATCCAGGCAGATTGGAATAAATACATTGCAGCGGGTGCTGGCTGCTGAGTCAAAACAGTAGATAACAAGGTACCAAGCCGTATCAATGCAGATTGGAATAAAAGCAATAGCATCCGAGTTCTACAAAGACAAATTAGATGGGTTGCAATTCACATCCAAAGGCAGATTATAGATTACTTAGTCAAGATTCGGTAGGTTAAAGGTCACAATCACATACAGCCGGGCGCTGCTACAGGCATATGGGATACTTAAGGGGTAACATGCAGTTTACAGTGGGTGCTACTGGCGTTAATGTCGGTAGAGTATCTGTTGTAGCAGAAAGCTGTGGACAGTGAGTGACGAACTAAGTACTCAGGTAGGTAGACTGAATTAAGAGCGACTGACATAAGCGGAGGGGTCACGAGACAGATAGGTTTGCCAGAGCGATGGGACAGCGAGACCGAAATGAAGCCGACATATGCATTTCGGGTTGGGATAGGCTGAGGACAGGATTGGGTGCAAGGCATAGAACACCAGCAACATGTTGAGCGGTTCTACTTACTTTGTTGGCGGCTTGGCTATGCAGGTGAATTTGACAGGTCTTGAATTGATGGACGCTGGACATGTAGGGAGACTCTGAGAGACAGGGTTGTGTGGCTCAACGACCGCTCACAGGCGCAGACAGGAATCGGCAAATGCCACTGCCTTGTACTCATGCCTTACACACGGGCTGGTGTCACCTGCCGGCTTGTTGGAGGCGGGCAAAGAAGTATCAGATGCAGCCAATCAGGTTACTGCAGCGCAGTCAGTGGGGACAGCATAGCATCAGCGTCCACTATCTTATCAAGGAGCAACGCTCCTCGTTGTTCATGCAGGGAATAGGTGGCTGGGTCTCCCAGGCCTGATGGCATGAGGCCTGCAACCTCACTACGAGATGATCTTCAGGCGCAGACAGGAATCAGCAAATACAAGTGCCTTGGACTCGTGCCTTATACACAGGCCGGCTTTGCATGCCAGCTTGTTGGAGGCGGGCAAAGAAGTATTGGATGTGGCCAATCAGGTCGCTGCAGCACAGTCAGTGGGGACAGCATAGCATTAGCTTCCGCCATCTTATCATGGAGCAAAGCTCCTCGTTGTCCATGCAGGAAGTGGGTGGTTGGGTCTCCCTGGCCCATTGGTATGGGGCCTGGCACCTCACCACAAGATGATCTTCAGGTGCAGACAGGAATCTGCAAAATGGTGATTTGCATGATAACGCCTAAAGCCTAAAGCTCACTAACCCTGCAAGCAGACGTGATGGCTAATAAAAAGATGTGTTTTTCAGGTTAGTAACCTGAGAGGACAGGAATGAAGTGCCTCAAAAGGTGCTCCCATCAAAAAAGTAAGTACAAGTTTAAATCCCAGAACGGAACCAGAAAAGGGACCAGTGGGAATGTATTTGTCAGTCCTTTCAAGAATTGCATCACAATAGGCATCTTAAAATAAGAGCCTTGTTCTGGTATGCATTTGAATATAGATGATGCCACCAAATTTCCCTTAACGGTAGCCACCTGCAGCCCTTGATGGGCTAGGTGGGGTAAAAAAGAAAGCACTGCATGTGTAATGAAAGAGAAATAACCTATATCTTTAGCTCTACACCAGCTGCAAAAAACCTGTTCCAACAGCAGTGGTCAGGGCTTCGGTTGCTGGTTTTATAGCTGAAATCAACACCTTCATAATGTCTCCCAGGAGATCCCACTCTTTATATCTTAGCCTCTCAGAAACCAGGAGTGATTCCTGGATGACGAAGACGGCCTCCTTCTTGTGAGAGTAGATCCACTTTCTGGGGAAGACGTAATGGAGTGCAGATAGACATGGGTACCACATCCTCCTGGCACAATTTGGGGCAGTCAGGAACATGTATTTCCCAAATGTCCTCACTCTCCTGATGACATGAGGCATGACGGGGACTGTTGCGAAAGCGTAGAGAAGAGGTAATTCCCAAAACCAGAGCCGTGTTGCCTCTGCCTCCTTGCATAGTGGTAGTGACCCTACACCTCCTCTTTTGTTGAAGTAATGCATGGCCACTGTCTGGTATGTCATTATCAGGACGTTCATTGCATGGACAGGGAGTAAAAAGGTAATCAGTGCCTTATTTGATCACACACAGCTCTAAATGTTTTATATGTAGTCTTGATTCTGATGGGGCCCTAAGCCCACTTATCACCAGATTGATCATGTGCACTCCTACCTTGCTCTGGCCCTGAAGAATGTCCATCATCCTGCCTGAGAACTGTGACCTTTGGGATCTGAGGGCCCATAGGAGGGGCCTCATCCTCAGACGGGGCTCTGGCACCAGGAAAATGAAGGATGCCATGAGGCCCAGCAATCTCAGACAATCGAATGCTGGTAGCTATTGGGCGTTTTGAAATCTCATTAACACATGCAAGATATGTTGGGCCCTCAACTTGGCAGGCAAAGCCTTCGCAGAGGGTACATCCAGGACTTCCCCAATGAATTTATGCATTTCAGAAGGTGTCTTCAGGGACTTCTTGAAAATGAGGGAGAAGCCCAGTTTGTGAAGAAAGGTAGGTGCCTTTGAGATGTTCCAGAGCCTGTTCAGGAGAACGAGCTCTGATCAGTCAAACGTCTAGGCAGGGAAAGATGTGGATCCCTCCCCTCCTTAGATTTGCTGTCACTACCGCCATCAACTTGGTGAAGAACCTTGGGTCGGAGGTGAGCTTAAAAGGCAACACTCAAAATTGATAGTGAGAACTGCCATCAGCGAACCTCAGGTACTTCCTGTGTCTGGGATGTCGAGTGACAACAACCAGTCCTGGAGCTGAAGGGCCTCGAGGATCTGCGAAAGAGTGACCATCTTGAATTTGTCTTTCCTAAGGAACTTGTTGAAGTGCCTCATGTCCAGGATTGGTTGCAGTCCTCCGCCTTTCTTGGGGACCAGGAAATAGGTGGAGTACCAACCCTGGCTTTGTTCCGTTACAGGTACCTTCTTCACAGCACCTTTCTCCAACAGGGAACGAAATCTCCTGTTGGAGGAGCAGATCTGGATCCCGAAGAGATTTTTCACTCAATGGAAAATCTGGGGGCCTTTGCAGAAATGGGAGACAGTCCCCGTGGGCCACTGTTTGGGGTACTCGTGCATCTGAAGTAATGAAGTGCAATTCTTGCAGATGCTGGGTCAGTTTGCCTCCCACAGTGGGCCTGTGAGCAAAGTGCTCAGAGAGGTGTTGGGGCTGTGGCTGAGGGCAAGGATGGGGATCCTGCCTGGGTAGTTTTTCCTCCATGACCTCTTGAGGCACATGTAAATCTTCTTTGCCCTTGCTTTTGTAAAATCTAACCTCTTCTCATTTGACCAAAGGAAGGGTAATACTGAAAGGACTGCCCTCTCCAGTTCTGTAAGGGTGGGTGTTGTTGCTGCTGGTGGATTTCTGCCCCCAGAGATGTTGCTGCAACCTTTGAAGCCTGTAGTTTTTCCAGGCTGTAGTCTGCCTTGGGGCCAAATAGGTTGGACCCATCAAAGGGCATATCTAGAAACCATGACTGGACATCAGGAGCAAACCCAGATTTATACAGCCATGCAGGCCACCTGATTACTGCACTAGATCCCATGCATTGCCAACACAATCTGACGAGTCTAATATTGATTGAAGGGATTGACCGGAAGACTCCTTTCCGTCATCAATCAGTTTTTTAAATCCCTCTCTCATCTCGCCTTCAGGGATTTTTTTCTGCAGCTTGCGCAATCACATTTCATATTGTGTAGCTATATTTCACCAGTGCACAAGATGCGTTGATGGCTTTTCTTTTTTTGTTATACTCTTTATTGGTGTATTCCAATAAAACCAATCAATTTACAAACACAAGGATACATACCTTAAGAAATGCACAAACTACCCTAGCAACAGTTATGACAAAAACTACTCTACATAAGAAGAAACTTATTACAAATGATTTTATCATGAAACATCTATATACAATTTTCGCTGTGTAGAATTAATAATAAACAGTGAAGACACATACATACATAGAAAGACAACAAGACATACTAATACACACACAAACACACACATAACTTTCCACACTCACACTAGTAACTCAACCAGACGCACCATTTTTCCTTCACCACAAATCATTCAAGAGCCTGCCCTTAGCCATAAAACTCATTAAATGGTCCCCACATTTCCAAATAAGATTCCTCTCGATCCTATTTCTGCATCATGTACTTCTCGTAGCTGGATAAGATCTGTAATTCTAACAGCCAACCCTCTAACATTGTTTCTTTCCATGTTTGCCACACTCTCAAGATTTGCTTGGTCACCACCATTAGTGCTTTATCAATCCAGGTTCCAAAACTACAGGCCACATTACATCTCCCCAGTATTGAAAGTAAAACCACTGTGGATGGTGACCTCTGGAATGTTACACATAGAACTATGCCCACCTTGTCTTACACTTCCTTCTAAAAATCACTGACTCTCGGGTAGTCCCACAACATGTGCAAAAGAGTGGCTCTCCCACGACCACAACCTCAGCAAGTCCCTCCATCTTGCATACCTAACCCATACATCCGAACCAGAGTCCAATATAAATGACATAATATTATTTGATGAGTATAAAGCAGGCTCAAATCCATTGTTGACCTTGCGCCCACCCGCAATAGTGCCTCCCATTCCTTGGCAGAAATGTCCCTTCCTAACGCATCAATCCATGTCTCCCTCAGATTTTCCCATAAAACTGCATTTGAATTCTCCATAGGCATCCTTCTAAGGATGGTTGATACCATATGTTGCAGAGCATCAAATAAATCACAAACCGCTGGTTTATTCTTCATTGGAGGATCCAACATCCCCTTTCTTTCCGATAATAGAGCCTCCAAATTGGTTGATGCTATGCTTTCTGCTGAAAAAAAACCTTTTGCAAGGGTGTCATAATGCTTAATGTCCCTATCTGGAGGGATGGTTGGATGAGCTGGGGCTTTAGATGACGAAGTTGCTACCCGTAGTACTAAGCTTTCTGGTGTTGGATGCTTACAGAGGAAATCAGGGTCCACAAAAGAAGGCTTGTACTTTTTTACCAACTCAATATTTACAGCTGGAGTGATGTCTGTTTTTATTCCTCCTGAGTTCCATTATTGGATTTTCTACTGCTCTATGGAACGGCAGCACAAGATGTCCATCAAGTCGTACTTAGTAATACCCTTTGCAGGACAAACCCAACCTAGATTTTCTATCACCCTATTCAGTACAGTCCTATAGTTGGAGGAATGCACATCTTGGGTGTAAATCTCATCCTCAGGAGAGGTATCCAAGCCACTGGTGTCATTCAGTGGTGATTCCTCTGAAATTAATTCCTCTGGAACATATGGTGTTCCAAACCTTCATATCCGAAGGGGAAAACATCATCTTCCTCCTCTTCTCCTCACAAATGGGTCTAAAGGATTTCAAGAAATCAGTTTTCGATTGGTGTTTATATTTTGAAGTTGACTCTGAGGTTGACGTGGATGTCGAAGGTCCCTTCGACTCCTTCGAGGAGAATGACACAGAAGGCTTTTGCTTCGATGCTAACTTGGCAGTCAACGCTGCCAACGCCACTCAAGCAGACATCTCAGAGGCCTTTCGACTACAGCTTTTGGGTGTGATGCTTGATGCCTTAATACGATTCCCCGCTGCTTTTGGAGGGCGCCTTGGGATCAACAGCATTTTATGGTTCTTTCAAGGGACCGGGAGGACCCACCTTTGAAAAAATACGTCCAACATTATTTCACTGAAATGTACCCATTCGGCCGCCGAGGCGGTCTTCTTGTGAAAACATACCTGACGTCTGTCAGGTGAGAAATCCGTTTACGGTGAACAATGTCTTTATTTTTTACTATTCTTCCATGAAGATGAAGAGAAGGAGTGATGGGAGTCACTCCTGGATCTGAAGCTCTTCGAATTTTTGTATTGTTTTTTGGGCCTTTCCAGAGACGTGTCTCCGGTGGAACTCCTACCTTCTGAGCATTTTCTTTTTGAAGGGGTGGAGGACAGAGATTTGGAAACAGACTGAGCTAGGGCGAGCTTTGACCTTCTCTCCTTCAAGGTTCGATTGACAGGAGCCACATTCAATGACTTGATGGGTCCGCTGAGGTACCAGAGACAAATCCTGTGTAGATCAGTGATCGACATCTTTGAATCACAGTCAGCACAACTCTTGAAGCCCATTTCTGGTGTAGAGATAGTGACCAAGTCACAGAAAATAAACAAATGTTATGAAGTCCATTGAAAAAAACAGCTGAGGCAAGTCGAACCGTTCCGAGACCGTGCTGTGCATGCAGAAAAACAGAAGTGAGGCAACGGATGCACTGCATGCTATTTATACTATCATCGATGCCACGTACGCACGTGGAAATGTTAACCGTCGAGGGACATTGATGCCGCACAGCGACCCCTGCTGCTGAAAAAACCTCAGAGACTGCAAAGCAGGATACAAATATATCTAAGATGAGAAATCTGTGGGAGGACACAATCCATTAGAAAAGAACCTTTCTGATCCCATCCTAAACAGCATGCATCTTATCTGTATTAGACTGAATAATATTTTGTTAACTGGATCGCAGTATGCTCCATGCAGGATACAATATGAAATCCATTGTGTTTTCATGTTTCTCGGTCCAAATATCTTCTATAATACAACCATGCTATAATGTCCTGTCAGGACTCATTGTCCCATGTGGTGTTGCGGTGTGATTCGAAGCTTTTTTAAGAATCATCAGCAAATCTTTTGTTTCTCCTTAAAATTAACTATAAGCCATAGAAATAGCTCTCTTCTGTTTATTGTGTCCATAATCCTTCAAATGGGGAAATCATGCCCTTCTCCATAGAGGCCGGAATGGATCATATAAGTAGTTACATAACTAAGTATTTCCCGAAATCATGTTTTGGAAAGAACATGTGTCACCATTAGATTCTCAAATGAGTCAAGTGTGCCATTTACAAAGTAATGTGTTAAATGTGACATGCCCTTATCATATCGCTCTTGTTAAAAGGGTTTATTATCAATATGTAATAGATTACAATAGATTATTGTTCCATATAGCTGGTCCGATAGCACAGCGAGTCCCCGCAGGGCCAAACTCAGCCTTTCATCCTTCCGAGGTCAATAAATAAGCACCACACATCGTGGGTAATAATAAGCAGCGCTCAAATGCCTGAGGGTTCGCAGCGCTATATAAACGCTAAATTATTATTATTATTATTATAGGTGAATTGAGAATCAGGCTTTGAAAGATCATGTTTCAATGTTAGATCTCAAAGGAGTCAAGTGGGCCAACTACAAAGTTATGTTTTAAAAGCGAAATGCCGTTATCATACCACTCTTGCCAAAATGGTTTATTATCAATATTGAATTGATCATTATTTCATAAGTGAATTGAGAGGTGGGTCTACTTTAATTTTACTCCTAGCATGAATAGCCCTCCATCTTGCCGCTGTGTGATCCAAAATTCTACTTTAATTTTGTATATGCCCCCCTTCATTAAACAACTCCAAAGTAGTACATGGCTCCACCAAGGAGTCTTGATATAGGTTCCAAGATTCGTTCTAACCCAGTTATTCATGCTTGTGCTGGTCGTGTTGTCCAACATATAATCTAATATTAGAGCAGTTTAGCCATGCCTTAGCTTTTTTTGGCTATTTGTCCAACATTTTTAAATAAGCAAGAAGTAATAGTTTTAAGGTCCATCTATGCATTTTCAGACTTTTCCTTTTTTTCCAACTCAAATGTTTACAATTTGGCCAAGGTTTCCAAGCTAATGGCAAACAGGAATGGGGACAATGGACAGGTTTGACTGGTTCCTCTTTCCAAACAAAACAGCTACCAAGACTTGGAACCTGTGGAGGCAGAAGCAGTCTGATTTATATATGAATTACTTCTACTAATTTACTAAAACTGTCATGAAACCCAAATTCCTTCAGAGCACACATTAAAAAGGCCATTTTACCCTAACAAAAGCCTTTTCAACAACCATTCAGATTAAAGCAGGATACCCTCAGAAAACTTGCAGTGAGTCTATTTCACAGACTACTCTGTGCATGTGATCTGTAGAGACTATGTAGCTAATAAAGCCCACCTGCTTTGGGTGTATTATATATTTGATGTTTTTTTACTATATTCAACATAATCTTTAACATTTTAAATCTATATTTAGTAGTGAAATCCCTACAATAACCCCAGAACTCTGTTCTATCTTTATCGGCTTGGGAATGACTATAACCTTGGTGCCTGACATTGATTACGGGAGCTTCCTAATAGGCAATACAAACCGAAGAGGGGGCATTACCGGTCTAGTAATGCCCCGGGGTGTCACTTACAAGCCTGAGTGAAGCGAGGGCTTTAACGTAAGCTCCAGGGCATGACCAGACCGGAAATGCACCCCTCTGAGGGTTCTATTGCTATTGGTACCCCAACACGTCATACCGGGGTACTAATAGCATTTTTATATCGAGCTGAGAAATGGCATCAAAACCGTTTCTCGACTCGAGAAAAACAAAAGTAAAACAAATATACATGGTGCCAGGGATCAGGCTTAAGAAACTACACATAGCCCTGTTTCCCTTTCCATGGCGGTTAATCGCGCACCAGAGATTTATTTATTTTCTCATTTGTATAGTGCACCAAGCACAGGGGCATCTAGGCGCTTTTCTTAAGAGATTGGTTACATTGGTTGTTCGCTGTGGCTTACATACGTTCTGCAAGACTTACATAGATATTCAGTTGCTTACAGGTTCACATAGAACGTTGCATTCCTTACTAGTACAGTGATGACACGGGCCAGTTGCGTTGCTTGCATATAGTACAGTGATTACCTAGATTGCCGTGGTTACAGGTTAGGCAGGTGTAGGTTGGTAGCGCTATAGCAGTCATGCATAAAGAGCCAAGTTTTGAGGCCTTTGCGAAAGATCCACAGTGATGAGTCTGCTCTGAAAAGCTAGTGGCATGGAATTCCAAAGTTTGGCCGCAATCACCGGGAAGCTGAAGCCTCTGGCTTTTTGCATTTTAAATCTAGGGATGGTGAGAAGGTGTGCGTAGGCTGCTCGGGTAGGTCGATTAGACTGGGCTCTAGAGATTTGGTTGGCAAGGTAGATAGGGGCCCTGTTGGGGAGGCATTTGTGTGTAAGTGAGAGAACTTTGAATTCAATCCGATTCCGTAACGATAGCCAGTGGAGGTTGAGCCTGGTTGTGGACATATGGTCCTTTTTTAGGGATGTTGAGGGCAGCTCTGAAACATTTTGTTTTGTATTATTTTCAACTTGCAAATATTTCGAATGTTAGTGCCTGCAAAGAGGGAGTTGCAGTTGTCAAATCCTGACAGGATAAGTGCTCTGGCCAGGGGGATGCAATTGTCTGTTGCTAGGAATGGTTTGCTAGCGATGATCAATTTTGTGGTATATGCTGCTGCTGAGGTGGTGGCATCAACTTGTCTTGTCAGTGATAGTGACGCGTGGAGGTAGACACTTAGGTTTTTACCTCCTTGGCCACTGTGATATTACCATCAATATTGAAGGGTTTGTAGGATTGGGCTAATGCGTTTAGCTTAGAGTGGTTGCCAATGATGAGTAGTTCAGTTTTTTCATCATTCAGACAGAGTTCATGCTGGGCTAGCCAAGGTTGGATGGTCAGGTAGATTTTGTTCAGTAATTTGGGATCTGTGTCGGAGTTCCCTGGGATGGGTAGGAGTATTTGGGTGTTGTCAGCATAGTTAGTGTATGTGACGCCCAATTTGTCGAGGAGGTCAAATAGAGACTTGGTGAACACAGTGTATAGTGTCGGAGAGATGCAGGATCCTTGGGGGACTCCACATGTAACTGGGACCGGGTGGGCAGCGGCAGTGGTGGAGTAAACTCTCATAGTATGGTCTGACAGAAAGGATTTAATCCATTTCACGGTGCTATTAAAAAAATGGGCTGCAAGGGCTAGATGTTGGTAGAGAATATTGTGATTGACTAAGTCAAAGGCTCCGGAGAGGTCGAGAAGGAGGCGGATTGCCAGGGCTCCTTTATCTTTGATTTGATCCATTTGGGTTTTGAGGTCCAGGAGGGCAGTTATGGTGCCATGACCTGGGCGGAAGCCTGATTGCCGGAGACCTAGAAGGTTATGGGTTTCAAGGTATTTCTGAATCTGTAGGTATGCAACTCTGTCAAGAATTTTCAGAAGAAACGGTACAGTTGTGATTAGGCAGTAGTTGGCTGGGACGTTTGGGTCTAGTGTATGTTTTTTTGAGCAGGAGCAGTACCCATGCTTCTTTCAAATGTATAGGTACGTTGCTTGTGGGGAAGGATTTGTTAATCAGAGTTGTGATGAACGGGGCAAGTTTATCAGCACAGTCTTTGATGAGGGTTGCTGGGCAGATGTCCCCTTGGCATCTAGAGGGTTTCAATCCATTGATAATTTTAATGGTTTCCGCCGTGGAGACTGGGGTAAGTTTGAATCTGGGAGGGGAGTTATTGTGAAAAGGAGGTAAATCTGGAGGTGGTTTTACTTGGGCGACTTTGGATGATTTGGCTTTGATTTTGTTGTGTAGTAGGGCTACTTTGACGGAAAGGGCATTTTGAATATTAGTGCACCAAGTGAGGTCCTTGTTGCAGGGATCTGGGTAGGGGCTGGTGATTCGAGCTCCCGTAATATGGTGAAAAGCTCTTTATTCTGGTGTTTAATGAATTGCCCTTTGATTGGACGGTGACTACCTTGTTTTCTGAGGCTAAGGTTTTGAGCAATAGTTCAGCATTCAAGATGCACCATGAACAGTCATGTTCCCGGTGACAGCAAGGGTCAATGCTACAGAAGGTAAGTGGGGAGGGGGATGGGGGAAAAAGGGTGCAGCAAGCGCACTTACCTGATTGCCGGCGAGGGAAGATGGCCTCCCACTCCGAGGAGGCTTGGAGCAGGGTCTTACCCTGTGTTATAAGGACCCCGTTCCAAGTCTCCTCATTGACTGGGAGGACACTCCCCCCTCGCTGGGTACTAATACAGGAAGAGTGTGTTATGGAACTAGCAGTTCCTTGGGCAGTTTGTAATATTTTGCCCCAGATGTGTCAGGGCGTGGACCCTTCTTCCTCTTGAAGTTACTAATGATTGTTTGTACCTCTGCTTCTGTAACAGACAGTCCTCTGTTGCATTATTAGTTAATTTTGGAAGAGAGAGGGACTGAAAAAAAAACTATCATATTACTGCTTTCCATGGGCACCTTGAAAAGCGTACAAGGCTTTATAAAAATCAATAAAAATGTAATTTTTTTATCTTAAATAAAATGGCATGCCTTAGACTTCTTTCCAGAATGTACTTTACGATTTAGCTCTACTTCATCTAGCGTGCCAGAAGCGTAAATGAATTATTGCCTTGATCATAAAATGTACAACCAGCCATCTTGTGAAGAGAAATTGAACTGGCTACATGCTATTAATAACCCTCCTAATTCTGTTAACTCTTGTCAAAGTTGGGGAGGTGTGATCTGCCCTATATCTAGCCTCTACTTTTTTAATTGTTTTTCCAACTTGTCATTTGTCTTGAGACTTTTTTCAGCTTTCCTTCTCTATAACAAAACCTCTTATTACCACTTTAGTGGCATCCACAATCTATGGTGAGACCACTAAAGTGTTATTCAGCTTTATATATTCTTTCAGGGTAGCATTCAAGGCTTCCATATCCTCTTACCCCACAAATATCTGCTTTTAGGAAGTCACGATAGTCAATCTTTGATATAAAAATAATGTCTATCTGAGAGAATGTCTTGTGCCACTGGGAAAGAAAGTTGTAGTCCCTACCATTTGAATGTGTGTGACTGCAAATATCTATTAATCCATTTTATTCTATTAAATGAAGAAATGCCATACTGGCAGCCAATGGATTCACACTCTTTAAGCTTGATCTGCCCATGTCTGGGTCAATAACGTTTTTCTAGTCTACTGCGAATACCATTCAGTGATTAGGTTAGGTAAGCAGTTGATTTGAGATTTCCCTGAAGAAACCAGGGTCTTCTCTATTTTGCCCACATACTGATATGGCCACTGCCTGGTGTCCCCCTAGTTTTTCCTTCCACAGGAATCCAGTACACTTAGGGGTCTGATTACAGTTCTCCCGCCCCAAAAAGAACACCTTTATTTATCAGATTAGACTACAATATTATTTTTGATTTCAGGGGTGTGGAATCCATGCCTTTTGTTTCCTGAAGTATGAAAGAATGTTTGTTCTTTCGATTGGGTTATTCACCCTATTAACATGCCACGTAATTACTTCGTGATTACTTGTCATTGGAAGTGCGTTGCTGCATTTGTCAACTCCTAAACCACAGTTTCTGAAGTCCAGGTCAAGCACCAATACATAGAGACTGGCCATATTTGTCCTCAACTCCTAAGGTGATTTAAATCTTTAGTTTCGTGAACATTTTAGAATTCTCTTGAAGGTAGCCTGGTTCGGGCGGTCACCCTGCGTCTTAAGTAAATAGTATATCGATGGTGTTTTAACCACAAAATGTTGATTTGTTCAGTGAAACCTGGGCGATACTGGCAGACCACAAAACGCGACATGTCAAAGCTGACAAGGACATTTGTGCCCAACTGCAGCCGCGTCTGGAAGTGTTCTGCTTTCCCATTCTCTGCAGTGCTGGGCGACACCGTTTTCACACTTTTGTATTTATTGCAGGGCCCTGTTAATGATCAACAGTTTAACTTAATGGATGTACCAACCCATCCAATTTCGAAGCACCTTTGCAAAGATGTCCCAATTACAAATGTAAAGGTTTCTAACTGTTGCTGTGGCTAGCGGGGCCTTTCTAATGCATGAGTGTTTTGTCCATTGAAAAAGTAATGGGGCATTTTTAGATGAAAGAGACCCTTCCTCCCCTTGAGTCACCTACCAGATCTGTCTGCTACCAATATATTTAAAGCAAGTAATACAATAGAGCTACTTTTAAATATTAAATATACCGTTTGAGGACATAGCAAGTTTTCCAATGACACTTGTGAAATAACTACAATTTCTGGCTTTTAGACTCATAACAAAGAACAATGGTATGTTTAAATAAAATGCACATGTTTTTTGTCACTATGTTTGTGTACATATGTGTATGTGTGTGCATGTCTAGGCCAACAGTTCAGTTTGTGGGCACTGCAAGTGAAATGATGCAGGACTGAGGTCAGCGTGGGAATATTTTACAAGCCACTGCAAGATTTTATTTGGGCACTAGCAGCATGTAAGTTGCGCAGCGCAAGCATATGTTGTTGAGACAGGCCCTTTTTTGGGCTCCAGCAGCATGAAAATTTGCTTTGCAAGGACAATGCTGGTGCATATTGTGACTACCAGCCAATACCTTACTGCACGTGCACTCACTAGTTTGAATTCAGGAAAATCATTGATACTCCTTCATTTTACAAATTCACCAGCTGCAACTGCTCTAGATGTAGTGGTTTTGTTGGCGCGGTCATGGAGACACATTAAGATGGCTAGTTAGGTCTTAACAGGTATGCAAAAAGAAGAAAAACAACTAAAACAGAAAGGTTGTTAAAGAACAATGGAAGGAAGGAAAGTGATCTTTGATAGCCGGAAGGGCCATGGGGAGAGCGTTCCACAGCCTCGCAGCTGCGACAGGGAAGGTCCGCCAACCAACTCGGGACCTTCGGATGAGAGGCACAAAGATACTAAGACTGTTTTGTGAACGAAGAGGACGAGCTGGTGTATAAGGTCGAAATTTACTTTGGAGATATTCAGCTCCAATTCCATAAAACACCCGATAGACCAGGCACAGAGATTTCAAATGGATCCTTTTACCCAGCGGGAGCCAATGAAGTTGGCGCCTGTTGGGAGAAATGTGGGCTGTAAACAGAGGGTGAACCACTGCTCTTGCAACAGAATTCTGGAATCGATGAATCAAGTAGCCTGTTTGGGCAAGGTATAATGCATTACAATAATCAGCTCCACTCATAACAAGAGGCAACAACCAGGGTATGAAACTTAGATGGAATAAAAGGAAGAACTATGGGTTCAAGTGCTTGAGAATTTCTTGGTTTGTATTATTACGACATTACAACCACCTTCTCTCGGCTTTCCTGTCTCTCGCGACTTCTGCTGGGCTTCTGCTTGTCTGCTTCATTCCAGGATCCGGTCGGTTAGATGCTACATTTCAACGCCTGCGAACACATAGGAGTATTTTGTTGGCTCCTGGGATTGCCGTAGCCTGTCTTATTCCCAGAGCTGCTTCCTTCCCCTTGTTTCTCGAGCCGGTTGGCTCCACCCCATTGGTTCCAGCCCTTCAGTCTCTCGGTCCGCACTGAGAGAAGCAGCTCTCTCCTGCCAGCAACACACCTCCACTCTCTGCTACTGCTCTTTAAATGTCCTGCTCACCAGTGTCTGTGCCCAACAACTATGGCACTCCTTGTGCTTGTGGCCTCCAATGCTCTGAATTACTCTGTTAGTCTTCCTCATCTCAGTATTTTGGTAGCTATGGGAATTGAAGTCTCTTCTTGACAATTTGCACGAAAAACCTGGATAAGTATTCTTTATGGTTTCCAAGGGCAAGTCAGTCCTGGATGATTTGTATGTGGAATCTGAGAAGGTATTTTCATAAGTTTCACAAGGCAGATCAGCGTTTGAAGGATATCCTATTGGTCTTGGGAAAAGGTTTTAAATACCCTTTGTTGGTGGATGAGGAGAAGTATGACAATAGGCCACAAGGGTATTAGGAATGGGTGGTTCACACTCAGAAGGGAAAGTGGCATACCATGTCTCATCTGATGATGTCATGACACCTCCGCAGAGGCTATCTCCCCCCATATTATCCTCCCTCATATAGCCTACCCCAGGGTCCAGGTAAGGTAGGACACATGTCCACATGGAAGGATGTCACAGCCGGGAAAGGAGTTGATGGCGCCATCGGATTTATCACATTACCCTCTGACATATTGTACTAAACACATGTGTAAAATCATCATGGGTTGTTTTGTGCATTCATTTAAATTGCCTTAGTATGTTACAATTACACTAATACCTATCTGTGAGTATCTTGGCAGAGTGGAAAGTATTGCCCCATCATATTTGCTTGTGTCATAGCTTTGCCTTTGCCTCTTGGCCTAGTTCATTTCTGTACCACAGGAGGAGACTGGGATGTCGAGAGTTTTCACTGCACCCTCAAACACACTCCTAAATACCTATGTATAGGAACAGATCGTAACAAACATATGGAAACCAACCATCTACTGGACCAGGCACAAGTCAGTTTCAGATTTATGAAAGGGACTGAATCAGCACAACTCTCCATCTGGCATGACCTAACAATTAACTCAAACTCCAACACCACCTCCACAATGATACTATTAGACCTTTCAGCAGCTTTCGACACAGTCAACCACGCAACCCTCAACAAAAGAATAGAAGAAACAGGGCTAAGCAACATCTCACTGCAATAGATGTACTCCTTCCTGACAGAAAGAATGGAAACAACCTGGCTATCCCCTTTGAGCTCAACCTCATGTATACCCAAGTGTAGTGTTCCACAAGGCTCATCCTGCTCACCACTACTCTTCAATATCTACGTGGCTCCTCGCATAAACACATGAAACGACGTAGGCTTACATTCTACAACTATGCAGGTGACATTCAAATCATCTACAAAATTTCCTCCAGCAAGAGTATGGACCAAACCCTTGTCAGTGGCCTCTCAAAAATCAAAGCATGAAAAATTAGCAGCAACAACCTTATTCTCTACATTAAACAACCCTTCTATTCAACTACTCATTACATGGTCTACTGAAATGGGAATCAGACCAGAAGCCTCCAAATCCTAATGGACAATGAGCTAACAATGGAAGCTTAAGTTCCCAAGGTAGTAAAGAAATGCTTCTTCCACCTACGAACTATCGAAAAGATATCCCCCGTTCTTACTTTTCCCACATTATCTCACTTATCAAGTCAAGAAAAGACTATGCCGGGGCATGGTCGAGCGGCCATTCTGTCCATTCTGTCCACCCTCTCCTCCCCTGCCCCCCCATTCCCTCTCAGTCTGTACTTGCAGACCTCTCTTCAACCACCCCCACACCATCCGTCTCTTCCTTTCCTATTTTCTCCCCTGACGAGGTCGCTAGACAAGTCCGATCTATGAAAGCCTCGTCAAAACAGGTTGATCCCTGTTCCTCTAAAACCATCAAGGACCACATTGACACCCTCGCTCCAGCCCTTGCTGATTTTTGCAACCACTCCTTTGCCTCAGGATCTTTCCCCTCCTCTCTGAAGCACTCCCTTGTGCATCCTATTCTCAAGAAATCCACAGCTAATCCTTCCTGTCCGGCTTACTATCGCCCAATTTCCATTACCCCCTTTCTGGTCAAACTCCTGGAAAAGCTGGCCATCTCTCAGCTTAACCTTCATTCAGACTCTGTTGGCTGTCTCCATGACCACCAGTCTGGCTTTAGAGCGGCCAGAAGCATGGAAACTGCTCTCCTGAATATCTGTGAAGATCTGCTCTCTAACCTGGACTCCAACATTCCCTCTGTCCTCATCCTTCTTGATCTCTCTTCTGCCTTCGACACAGTCAACCACACCATCCTGCTCAACCGTCTGCATGATAACCTGTGCCACTGTGCTTCACTGATCAGGCTCTGGCCTGGCTGACCTCTTTCCCCTCTGATCCACCCTCCCAGGTCCAACTGGGGTCCTTCCTATCATCTATCGTCCTCTCTACCTGTGGGGTTGCCCAGGGGTCTAACCTCTCACCCTGGCTCTTCAACCAATACCTGGCAACTCTCGCCCACCGCATTGCCATTTTCTGCTCAAATTTCCAGTGCTACGCTGACGACACTCAACTCATTTTCCGGCTGCCCTCGGCCACCTCCTCTCCCTCTCTCATCACTGACTGCCTTACTGCCACACCTGTATCACACTGGCCTGTTCTGGGTCCAGCACACTTATAACAGATCTCTGTTAGTTGATCTGCACATGTGAGACCACCCAAACTGTATGTAGAACAATTACATTTATTTATATTCAAAATTTAAAACAAGTTGCATAACACTGAAATTGACAAAAGCAAGACCAGATAGATGTGAAGTCAACTAGACCATATCTGAAGTCTCAAATGCTACTAACCCACACTATGAATAGTGAAAGTAAAGAACCAATGTATCAGGTTTTGTTACAATGTCTTAAATGCTGAACCATCCACGATTATTTAGGCAAAGCAAAAAAGGCTTTTGTCAATAGCAGTGAATATAAATAAATGTAATTATTATACATACAGTTTGGGTGGTCTCATATGTGCAGATCAACTAACGGAGATCCGTTATAAGTGTGCTGGACCCAGAACCGGCCAGTGTGATACAGGTGGGGTAGCCTAGGTTTTTTTTCTTTTCTACTGCAATACCCCTCATAACCAAGGCCCCCTCATCAAAAAGAGGGACATGCTACCCCTTGATTTAAAATAATGCCTTACTGCCATCCAAGATTGGTGTGCCGCCAATGATCTTTGTCTGAATGCCAGCAAGACGGATATCCTCCTCATCAGCACACCATCTCCATCCTTCTCCCTCACCCTCTGGCCGGCCTCCTAACCCTACCTGCGAGGCTAAGAACCTCTGTGTCATCTTTGACTCCACACTTTCCTTCTCCGCCCATATCTCTGAGGTCTCTAAAAAGTAAAACTTCCTACTGCACCTCCTCAGAGGTACTCTGCCTTTCCTTTCCTTCCCCCAGAAGCTCACTGTCTCCAAAGCTCTGGTTCTCTCTAGGTTGGACTATTGTAACAGCCTCTTTCTAAATCTACCTGCCTCTACTCTCTGCCCTCTGCAACTTATCCAGAACAGGACCGCAAGACTTGTCCTTGGCCTCAAGCCGTGGGATCGTATCTCTCCAGCCCTGAAATCTCTCCATTGGCTCCCAGTGGATGCAAGGATTAAATTCAAAACCCTCTGCATTGTCCACAAGGCTTTCTGGGGCCTGGGTCTAAAATACCTTCAGCTATCCCACTGCAAACACCTCCCCTCTCGAGCTCTTCGCTCCTCTACCTCTAACTCCCACCGGGTCAATCGTTTTCAAAGAAACAAGCTGGGGGTAGATCTCTATCTTTGGCTGCGGCCTCCCTCTGGAACAGCCTCCCTGCCAATCTAAAACTTGAGGAAAACCATCTCCGGTTCCGGAAGAACCTAAAGACCTTCCTCTTTGCTTCCGCCTTCGCTCCCCCTCTCCTCTGCTGATCTGCTCTCTCTTGGCACTGTGCACCTGGCCACCTTCTGTCCCCTGGGCCCAGGTATCTGCTCACTCTGCCACCCTCCTGCACTGCCTCCTTGCCACTCCTTGCACTGGGGACTGTATCTGTTCCCTTACAGCCTCCCCCCCCCATTTTTCTTCTTTTTCTGCACTTATCAGACTTACCCAGTCTGCTGCCTTAAACACAGCACCTGCCACTTGCTGGCTGCAATACCACTGCTTTTTGCCCCCATTTTCTATTTATTTTTTTATTTATTATTATTTATCTGCTTTCCTCTGCTCTGCACTTTCCACTCTCCCCCTTCCATGCACTTTTTCCCTTTTTCCATTCACATGCACTTGCGCATTCTCAATGTCACTGGGCCTAGTAAGATCGTCGTTGTTGTTGTTGTTGTGTTGTGTTCTCCCCTGTTCCCCTCCCTTGCCTAGTCGCGCTCTGAAACACTTGTGTACAAGCGCGATACAAATAGAATATCATATAATAGTGGAAAGGCTCCGGAGAAGGAGAGAATACTATCTTCCATAACACCACTATTCTTAGATGTTATGAAGGAATATCTGAAAATATCCAACGCGTAAGGTTAATGCATGCAGTATTATGAAGTTTCATGCTTAAAAGACTGATGTTATATCAGTCCGCACCTCAACAATATGCTACGCGTTACTTCATGAAGCCGTTACGCGATTGGATTAAGCTTCAAACGATATAAATATTTGCTTTTGACATCCGCTCTTAACTGAACGTGAATGTGTTCCGCCTCCGGAAAGCTTTTATTTCTGTCAGAACGCTTCCGCGACTGCGTTCGTGTGAGGAGGAAACTAAGGACCTTCAGCAGCGAAGTTGCATGGGAGGTACCCGACGCAGCACGTCAGCTGAGCGGACCGGAGCAACGAAGGGATTCTGCTCTTCATAAGATACGTTTATTTTCCACAACAAAGCTAACAAGTTCATTTATAGGCACTCACTTTACACGGCAGCCAGAAATAACACAGATACATCTTTTTTTTTAATTATCTCTGCCTTTTTCTGAAGTGCTTATTTCTTTTTGAATATTAAATAGCACTAACATTTATCTGAATAGCTTCAAGTTATATTTTTCAAGGCTGTAAACTGTTCAGTTTTACATCTGCTAATTGATTAACAAGTTATTGCTTGGATTTACTAGCTCAATTGATGCAGATGGGTTTGAATTCTGAGCCTTCTGAAATATTACGACTAAGTACATTATCATCAGTTTATCACATACCGCAACTGGACTAATCTAGTATATTACTGAATTTCAAAGGGCATAATATTATCAAACAATATCTATCTAAACCTACATTTTCACTGATATCAATTTCTTCATGTGTACTCCCATTTTTACTAATCTAATCAAACAATGTCGACATCAGAAAACTCATCTGTTAATACCTACATGGAAGAAATACTGCAAGAACTTGGTAACATCCGTACTTCAATTTCTTCACTTGACTTGCGCTCATCTTCCATTCAAAATGAACTGAAAGAATTCAAGAATGATGTTAAACCCTTTACCGGCAGATTGGATGAAGCTGAGGAAAGAATGAGCACAGTGGAAGACAGAATAGAAGGATTGTAATGTATGCAAACCAGAATTCTACAATTAGAGAAAGGAATTACAGAATTGGAAGACAGGAATCGCAGAGATAACTTATGTTTTTATGGCATCTCTGAAAAGTCTGAAGGAGATGACACCATTAACTTCCTAACAATTTGGATCCCTTCTACTCTTGGTATTACATTCTCACCTCCATTAGAGATCCAACGTGCCCATAGAATCAGAACTAGATTTACCAGAACTGACGCCTCACCAAGACCTATCATCACATGTTTCCTTCATCATCAGCAATTGAGACACATTCTTCAAGCTGCCAAGAAGAAGTCACCCATTCTTTTCCAAAACAAAAAAGTCTTAGTTTCTCCTGATTTCTCCAGTGCTACCTAGGCAAAGAGGAAAAGGTTTCTGGACTTAAGACCTACGCTTAAATCACTAAACATTAGATATGGCCTAATTGACCGAGCTAAAATGATTATTACAATTCCTGATGGTCCTACCAAAGAGTTTACAACCCCTGATGACTTATATGATCTTCTACAGGCTCTACAAAGTACCCCAATGGAAGCAGCACCTTCAAATCTTACAACCAACTCTTCATAAAACTCTCTAATTCCAGTTCCTACCTACAATACTCCCAAATATCAACATATAAAACTTGCCCCTAAACGTAGTAGGTCTACTTCCTCTATTCCATTGGAAATACCCTCTACCTCGAATCACCCTAGAGACAAATATAGATCACCAATTAAATCTACAGAACCTTCATTCAACACATGAAACAAATATGTTTCCCTAATTCTTAACTTTTACTTGATGTTGGTTTATTATAACAATTTACTTCAATATTTAAACATGCTTTTCTCTTTATCTGTTCTTCATAACTATTTGGATTTTATGATCTATTTTTAACTTTATTTCTACCTTGTCTTTCTCTCTTATCTCTATCTCTTTCAACTGTGCTCTTCTCATCTTCACACCCAACATCCCCTATGAGATTCTCATACTCTTTTTCCTCTTTTGGTACAGACAACATTTACTTTATATTCTTAACATCTCTTAACTTCTATTACCTACTCACTTTTATCACCTTCATTATCTTATTCTTGATTCTATTACGTTGTCTTCCCCTTCTTATGTTCTTCCCTTTTTGTTGCAAACTCACAACCAGTTGCAATTGTACCTATTCCATAGTGCAGTTGATCTTTCTAAGAATATATTTAAAGAATGTTGTTTATAATTTGATGTTACGTATATCAACTCATACAGGAAACATCATACTAATGCTTCCCTATGTCCATTAAGATTACTACGTGGAATGTTAAGGGATTAGGACACCCAATTAAGCGTAGCAAGATTATTTCATTACTTTCTAAACAAAAGTCTGATGTTATTTGTTTGCAAGAGACCCATTTAAGTTCTGATGTAGAGAATCTTAAAATGAAAGCATCATGGTCCATCCATACTTTTTTTGCTAATGCTATTGATAAATAAGCTGGGTTGTCTGTTTCGATTAATAAACATGTGAATTTGACACTAATTAGTGAGGAGAAGGATCCGGAAGGTAGATAGATTATAATTGAGTGTATTATTAACAATCTTCCCGTAACTATTAATAATGTATATGGTCCGGATGCTCCTAATCCCTCCTTTTGGTCATTGTTACTCACTAAGCTTTCACTAAAGTCTTGTGATACTATTATTTTTTGTGGAGATATGAATCAGTTTGTGGATTTCGCCTTAGATCGTAAATCAAATTCTAATTTTGTTAACTCCAAATCCCGTAAATGCTTCTTAAACTTAATACAAAATCTCAACCTAATAGATTCTTGGCATTTTTGTCATCCTCAAACAACAATTTTCTTTTTACTCCTCACCTCATCAATCCTATTCGAGACTTGATTACATTTTTATAGCTCCCTCTATCACAATGCTTGAATGGTCTTCCTCTAACAAATCCTCACCAAGATGGAGATTTAATTCATATCTCCTAAAAGATCAAACTTTCATAGATAAAACTAATGCGTTCATCAAAGAATTATTTTTCAATTATCTCCATCCACACACATCGGTACACAACAATTGGGATGCATACAAAGCATCCTTAAGAGGTTTTATTATTCAATATGTAGCCAGTAAAAAAAAGCAGACTGAACGTTCTCATAAATCTTCATTAGCTCTAATAAAAGAACTAGAAAAATCATATTTAGATAATCCAAATCCAAATATATTGAAAACACCTACAAAAGAATGTATTGAATTCAATAAAACATGTACAGAAAAGGCTGCCAACTCTATTCTTAGATCAAGAACCAAAATATATAATAGTTCTAATAAAGCTGGCAAAATGTTAGCTTCGTATCTCAAGAGAAATCGCTTATCACTCATATAATGTACCCAGAAGGTATTAGATTGTCTAACCCAAAAGATATTAGCAATGCATTTATTCATTTTTACTCGAATTTATACTCTGATGATTGTTCCATCGATTCTGAAAATATCAACTCTTTTTTCCAAAATATGAATAAAACGCACAAATAATTTGATAGATTTCTCTACCCTAGATTCTCCTATTACTATTACAGATATTAAACAAGCCATTCACGATCTTAAACCAAATAAAGCCCCCAGCCCTGATGGTTTCTCTGTTGATTTTTATAAACTCTTTATTCATTCTTTAGCTCCTAAACGTTTAGAATTATATTCCCACATTATTAGTATAGGACAAAGCTCCGGATCTTTTAGTGAAGCCCTTCTTATTCTATTTCCTAAACCTGATAAGGGCACCTTGAATGTCAAAAATGATCGTCCCATTTCCCTTATTAACTCAGATTAAAAAATGTATGCCAAAATTCTAGCCAAACGATTAGAATCCTACCTTCCTATTCTTATTGATCGTGATCAATATGGATTCAATAAAGGATGAAACGCTTCCTCTAATTCGAGATTATTATTCAACATTCTAGCTCATGCCTGAAATTCAAAAGTTTCTTCGGCCCTTATTGCTCTTGACGCTGAGAAAGCGTTTGATCGTGTCTCCTGGTCTTTTTTTATTTAATGTTTAAAATGGCATGGCCTTCCTCCATATTTTATTAATTTAATTGAAATATTATACCTTTCACCCACCACTCGAATTCTAATTAATAATTCTCCCTCTTCTTCATTCAGAATACAAAGGGGTACTCGTCAAGGCTGTCCTCTTTCCCCTTTGCTATTTAATCTAGCGTCAGAACCCCTACTTCAAAATATTAGATTGAATACAAATGTTAAAGGTATCACTTTAAATAATATAGAAGCCAAACTCTCTGCTTATGCTGATGACATCCTTGTTTACCTTTCGGGTCCTGCTTCTTCTTTACTGCACTTAATCTCTACCATTAATGGTTATTCCATAGTTTCAGGGTACAAATTGAATGTTGGCAAATCAGAGATTATGCCTCTTTCCCATGCTTGTAATAGATCAAATACCGCGTTATTGGGATTATCTTGCCAACCTATGAGCTTGCTAGCCTGTTCCTAACTATAACTGTGCTATTGAATGTATATCTCACTGTATCATTTCCTGGACTAGCCATCATTGCATGTTGTATAAGTTCCTACTAAGCTGACCATATTATACCTGCGCTGCAAGCCCTACCCAACCTATGCCTAGTTTAGACCGCCGGTTGAATGTTGTCGGAAGTCACTCTGTTGCTTAACCTGACTCTAAACCGCAATACCACTAGCAATCCCAAGTGTATACCAGCTCTGATGTTCCCTGCTTGTAACCCACTGTCTGAACTCACGGGAGAAGCCTGTCATGTTATGCCGCCTCATTGCATGATGACCAAACGGTTGTAGCACTGCCTAGCATATCCCAATCTGTATATTGCATGTATTACTTACTTATTGATTCTCTATTTTAAATATCGTATTCTTACACTGCCTAGTTCAGCACTGTGTAGACCCTCTAGAACTGCATTGTTTAGCTCCTCATAAACACATATTAGCCAGTAATACACATTGCCCTTGATGCTCTATTATGAACGCACCCTTGTATCACCTATTTAATGTGACTGCCCACCCACTGTCAACATCACAGTCCATCCCAGGTCGGGCAGCGATGCCAATAGTAAACATTTGCCTAACACAGCATAGCCCTATCCAATCTACAGGCACAACACTATGCACACTACTGCTATATTTACTATTATTATTACCGTATGACAACTCCCAAACCCAGCTCCTCAGTAAGATGGCTGTAGTCACATCTCACAACCAACAAACTATGCTTCTCCAACCCAACACTAACAGTATTGAACTCATACCGTGCTCCAATGGTGGATTCATCCAGTTAGGTGCAGCCCTAGCAAGCCTATACTGCCCCAGACATCATCCCATACCATGCCCCACCCCATTTCTGCCTAACACACCAGCTTTAATCACAACGCCAGCCACTACCCCCAGAGCACAAACCTCTAAGCTTCTCCTAGGCACAGCCCGCTACCTTGGGGTCTCCTCCAGAACCTACACCTGGCTCCCACGCACCAGACCTATACTAGGTACCACAAGAAAAATAAGACTTTCCTCCTGCACCACCAAGAATCCCACCATTTCCCACAGCCTCAGAGACTTAACTAGCCTTCAAGTAACAGACACCCACAAAACTAACAAGTGCACCTTACAGGCACACCCCAAACCCAAAAACAATCACCAGTATATCCAACGCAGCACCCCACATATCCCACCACTACCTACAACCCACACTTGCTGCTCTGCACCACTCACTAAACCCTTGAAGGGTGCCCTACTCAATGTCAGATCCCAGGCGCACACACCATTGACATTCACGACCTTATTATAGGATATAATTTGGACTACCTTGTAATAACCGCTGCTCACACTAGCTATACCACCCGACTATACTATATTTAGATCGGATCGCCAGGAGGCCACCGGAGGCGGAGTTGCCATCATCTCCAAAACTCCACTTCAGTTCAGAGAATGTAAAACAGAAACTCTACCAGGGTATAAACTCCTAGCCCTCAAGTTAGCCATAGACCCTAAGACCACTATTAGCTTCTTAACAGTGTACGGAGCCCCCAGCACTATCAATAACCCTGACACTGAGCTACCCATGCTCATCTCCCCGCTCCTCAAACCCAATACGAAATGTATCCTCCTAGGAAATGTTAATCTGGGTTATAATGATCATACCAACCTCAAAGCCGCAGCTTTCCACAATGCATTCCTTGAAATGCAATTTAAACAAATTGTCAATGCTCCATCCTTGACTGGATTCTAACATTGAATACCTCAGTCCTCCTAGAAGACATCGTAGAAATGTCCTGTACCGATCACTTCCTTATCAGATTCAATATCATCAAAACGAAGGACCCCACCCCATTTGCCTCACCCGCACTACCCACCCTGATGAGAAACTCAAGGAAGCTCATCCCTGAAAATGTAACCCCCCTGCTAAATAAGCTAATTAATACTCAACCACCTCCAGATCCTAACCCTGATGAGATCTCACTACATTATCATACCTGGCTGAAGTCAGCCATTGACGAAATAGCCCCGCTTAGATCTAAACAACCTAAACTCAAGCGCAGCAACACCTGGTTCAATGATAACCTTAGTGAATTTAGAAGGAAAATAAGAGCGTTAGAACACCTATTCAGAAAAAACCCTACCTGTGTTTCAAAAAAAGAACTTCAGCTGGTATACAAATCCTATAAACTGGAAGTATACACCCAGAAAGCAAACTCCCTAAACTCACACATTGCTACTGACACCTCAAAAAGCAAAGAGCTATTTGACATCATCAAAGAACTGGAAATACCCATCCCTCCTCCTAGTACAGTCACAGTAAGCAAACCATGGTGTACCACCATCCAAGACGCTTTAGCCGCCAAAATAACCACTCTGCTAAATAAAATCGAATTGCAAAATAAAATACTAGGCACTTCCACAGAGCCAGCCCCACTGCTATCAACAGATCCCACAACTAATTTACCGGAATTCCACTTTTCCCCTGTGACTACAGACCAAGTACTTAAAACTATAGCATCACTCAAACCTTCTAATTGCAAAGGAGAAAAATTAGTTAAGGACTGTACCCCCACCTTAGTACCCATCATTACTAATTTCGTTAATGCCTCCTTTGACACCAACACCATCCCAACCAATATCAAAGAAGCCTGGGTTAACCCCATCCTTAAAAAACCTGCCCTCGATCATTCAATTCCCACTAACTACAGACCCATTACCACAGTCCCCTTCCGACTCAAAATCATAGATAAAATTGCCTTTACCCAAGTCCAATCCCACTTCGAAAACAACCAACTGCTAGGGGAAAGACAATCAGGCTTCCGGCCTGGACACAGCACCGAAACAGCGCTGCTGGATCTAAAAAACCAGATGGACGAGGTCAGGGATTCAGGGAAATTATGCATACTACTACTACTTGACCTGTCCGTGGCATTCGATCTAGTAGATCATAATAAACTGTGTCTAACTCCAGCAAACAACCTACACTTTTCAAAGGAAGCCACCACCTGGGTTAAATCATTTCTCTCAGCCCATACTCCTAGAGTAGCCATAGGTGACATAGCAGCAGACCCCATCTCAGTCCCGCTGGGAGTTCCTCAAGGATCTTGCTTCTCCTCAACGCTCTATAATGCATACACCAAATTACTCTTTGCAGCATTAGACGCAATGGGAGTAATATATACCAACTTCGCTGATGATTCACAAATACTTATCCCAATTTCAGGCAATCTTGAACAGGATACTATCTGTGTGAATAACATTTATTCCATCATCCAGAACTGGATGGCGGCTAACAGCCTATGTCTAAACGGAGAAAAAACAGAGATCCTCAGAGTAGGTGCTCCCGCCCGATTAGCCAAACTTCATCCACAATACACAGTCATAACCATGGACGGCACCCCATCCCCATCTCGAACCAAGTAAAAACCATAGGGGTCTATCTAGACTCGAGTCTTACTATGTGCAAACATATCAGTGGCCTCGCTTCTTCCACAGCCTATACCACCAAACTTATAGCATTGAGTCGACCTTACCTTACAGAACAAAACTGCATCACCCTCGTGAGAGCCCTCATTCTAGCCAAGATCGACTATTGTAACATACTCCTTTTAGGCACCTTAAAAAAAAACATAAAGAAAATCCAACTTCTCCAGGACAAAGCATTAAGAGCAGCTCTAGGCATAAGAAACAGGGATCACATATCTCAACATAGGAGAGAGGTACATTGAGTACCCATCCAAGCCAGGATACTCCATAAAACGTTTACCCTGACACATAAATGTGTCTCAGGCAATGCCCCGATTTATGTCAACAAAAGCCTAAGCCTCAAAACCACAACCAGAGCTCTTAGATCCAATGCAAACACACACCTACACATCCCTCGTTTCAAGAATGCAAGAACAGGTAGCTCCAGTTTCCCTGTAGCAGCCCCCAGAATTTGGAACTCACTCCCAGCAAATATTACTAATGAGCCTTCCCTGAACCAATTTAAGAAACTCCTCAAAACCTGGCTTTTTAAGAAATACTAACTTCACAACAGGATCATAGCAAGACAATGGCTGGACACTGCTCAGCCAGCCAACTTAAGTAAAAACACCCTTGTTACGTATATAAGGACTGTATGTAATTTGAATGCAAGCTTGTAAACTTAGCCACTAGATAACTACAATGTTTGTACATTTTGATCTTTGTAATACATTGTACCACTATAATCTTCTCTACATGCAACAATTAAGACCAAGTATACATGTAAAATATGGCGTGATACCCTTGGGTTTGGGTGCACAATAAATGCAATAAATAAATAAAAATAAAAATAAAACCTTTCCATATTAAATACCAAGGTCTTCTAGTTACAAAAGATATAATAAATAGCATTAACCTTCACACTAACTACATTATAAAAATAGTGACTGATCTCGTAGATAAATTGTCACCTCTCTATTTATCTTGGTGGGGCCGTTTAGACACTATTAAGATGATGATTACTCATATTGTTTAATATTCACTATCTATGATCCCAATTGCAATGCATTCCTCTTTTTTTTAAAAAACGTGATTCATTACTATTAAAATTTCTCTGGAACAATAACACTCCTCGTATCGCATCTAACAAACTGAAACTCTCTAAATCCCTTGGTGTAGTTAAATTTCCTGAATTTTCAACTTTATCATAAAGCCTTTGCCATGAAACAACTCGCAACTTTTTTACACCATGAATCTTTTCCTAACAATGCTCCTCTTTGTATAGATATTGAGGCTAGCCTAGCATCATTTCCCCAATTTCATTTTCTCATTTTCCTTTAACGTCTTCATGGCCCAATGTCAAATCTTACCCTTCTCTTCACTTTCTCAGAATTGTTTGGAACAAATGACCAGATAACTTTTTCCATAAGAGTAAACCTGATGATATTTTCTAATGGTTTAACAAACAAAATTCTACTAAATCTAATCTTTTGAGCATACATAGATGGTACTCTTCAGGGATTATATCTACTAAACAGCTAATCCAAAGTGGAACTGCCATTCCGTTTATAAATATTTGTACACAATATAATATTCCGGCATCTGATCTCTCGTTTCATAATTCATTAATTAAAACAATTACTAAATTTCTACCCACCTTTAAACAGAAATCCTCATCTCCTCTTTTAAATTTACTAATTAATAATCCCTCAAATAAAGCTGCACAATTCTATTTGTTCTTATATGACCCTCTGTCCCCTAAATCTTTCAATCTCAACATCTTTAGAAACTGGGAAATTGATTGGAAATTGATTGGAATAGCCTTGTATGGATACATGGACTAACATTTGTTATATTCTGCTGCCAGTCTCACCCAAACTTTTTTTTTTTACATAGAGCCTTCCTCACTCCACAACACATTGCTAAAAATGTAATTGGAGCTTCCAACAAATGCTAGTCATGCAATGATTCAAATGCTGATTTTACACATATGACTTTCAATTGTACTGTTGTTCATTCTTTCTGGTCAAAGGTTTGGCGTCAGATACAACTTATTTTTTCATTTACAGAACCTTTAACAATTGCAAATTTGATGATTGGTACCGTAGTCAACCCTGTTATTAGCCAATCTGACTCTACATATTTATTTAACTTATTCATTATTATTGCTTTTCATAATATAACTAGCAACTGAAAAATGCTTCTAACCTCTCGTATAATCTATGGTGGAACTCAATTTGCTCGACTCATCGAATAGAACGTTGTTATGCTTCAATGAATGATTCTATGCATAATTTTAATAAGAAATGGAATATACTCTTACATTACTTGAACACTAATGTATAATTGATAGAAATGTTGTGTAATCCCCTCTTTATTTCTCCTCTTGTCTCATGTTTGTCTTATTGTCTGGTCTTTCCCCTGAATTTCACATTATTAATGAAATATCCTCTCAGTTCATTGTACATATTTAGCCTTAGTTAGTTTTCACTTCTAGCATTGTTATTATTCCATTGGAATAGTTTTCATTGTACTGAGATATGTTATTTTACAAAAATATGTTGACCCTGATTTGAAACTGTTTACGTTATATATTACTAATAAAATAATTAAACATAAAAAAGAATAGACCGTGCCAATGGCATGTCTGAATACCTCACCAAAAATGACAACAAATTCAGAACGCAGCCGCAAGATTCCTCCAAAGGTTTAACAAGAGAGGACACATCATGACAGCACTACTATCACGACACTGGCTACCGGTCAAGAAAAAGATCTGTTTCAAAACACTCTGCATTGTTCACATAGAAATTCATGGCCAAGGAGCAGAATGCCTGGAAGAAAAAATCTTAATCTACAGACCAAACAGAACCCTGAGTTCTAGCAATGACATACGCCTTGAACCCAAATGTTCATCGGAAATTAGATAGGGTGGATCTTCATTTCCCAACATCTCAATGAAACCATGGAGCTCCTTTTCAAGGGAATACGTAAAATAAAGGAACATCTGGCCTTCATTAAAGCTGTGAAAACATGGTTGTTTAATATGCTGAGCTAATCCACAAGCCATAGGCCATTGTCAAAGAGAGACAAAAACTAGCTGACCATGGCGCACTGGGTTTTAGTTAACTAACAAGCTATCTGCATGACTGGGACTTAACCCAGTGGCATGATGCTCGGACTCTTTAGACATACTGTATGTAAACTATGCCATGCACACACGAAACCTATAACACGCCACAAACTGACACCAAACAACAGAAAGCAGCACCTCATCCAATAACTCACACAATCTTATCATAGGCACACAGAGACTCCCATATGGTGCAAATGCCTTGCAAGACCACCAACACAGACCACCTAGAAGAAAACTAACAACCATTGACAATTCTTTCGGAACTGAAACTATCTATACCAAACCAATTGCACTTAAGTGCTCTTCCTCTTGTCCCGCTAACAAAGCAACCTCTCTCTTATTTTCACTTCTGCCACAATACCTACAGAACAGGCAAATGGCAGCAGGGTCCTGTATAAATCCCACTAACATAACATAACACAAAATAACATAACGTCACACACTGCACGGGCATACAACTTAGTTTCTTTGGACATTAGGGAGGCCCGTCTCTGGGCTTACAATTGATAGCATGCATGTTACTGAGTGGCAGAGTGGAAGGAATTGCCAAACCCAATGTTCTCATGTAATAGCTGTTTCTGTTCCTCTGTTTCTGTTCCTCTTGGCCTATTTAATTTCTTTTGCATAGGAGTCGTGAGGGATACAAAGTGCTTTCACCTCACTCTCTGACACATTGCTGGGTGTGCAGGCGTGCCACTCACGGTTGCTTTTTTCATTAGGTAGAACAGTCTCTTGCTGTACTATTGATAGCAGCAATGTCACTATAATCTGTTTGTGTAGTGTCTAGGTTGTGTGCAATATATCGTCACATTCCATTATTTGCTCATGTGATAACTATTACTTTGCCACACGGCTCATTTAATTTCTTGACAGCAGGAAAAGTAGGGTCCCGCCGGTGCTATTTCATTAGCCTCTGATAAACTGGAGCGCATACCAACAGAGTGCACCACTGAGTGCTGTTAGGCTGGGGGACTCTTTTCTTGCAGCTGTGAACTGTTTCTGAACTCTGTGTGAGATAAATTGGACATACTAGAGCATTTATTTGCACTT